>NW_025091227.1:616483-996674 GCF_018404265.1 Aspergillus viridinutans | reverse complement strand
GGCTATTAGAGTCTTTTAAAATAATAATAGATATAGAATTAATAATTTAACCTTAAAGAAAGATAAATTAGGAGTTATTAAAATTATTTTAATAAATTTAAACTAATATTAATAATTATTAAATCTAACTTCTACTCTTAATTAGATATTATTCTTTACTTAATAAAATAGATAATATTAAATCTATATCTTCTAGTATAGAGACCCCTTAAACCTAGGCTACTAATTATAGTAATAGCTTTAAGATAGAATATCTTTAACTTTAATAGTAGTTTACTCTTACTACCTAAGGTATAAATAAAGATACCTAGGCTAAACTAATCTAGCTATATAAATAATTAGTTAAACTTCTCTAAGATTAGTATAACTATCTAGATTATATCTATCTAGATAAAACTATAAAAGCTATAACTACTACTCCTAATTCTAATTCTCTCTCTACTATTATCCCTAATATACTTAAGCTATATTAGAAGGTTTCTAACCTTAAATTAATCCCTATATATAATAGTAAGTATAGTAAGGATACTATAATAAAGTAATTATAATAAATTAATAAATACTTTTATAATAAGTAAACTCTTACTTAGAAGAAAGCTACTAAACTTAAAAAGATTATAGTAGTTAAGTATTATCTTATAGGCTAGGCTAAAAAGTAGTAGGATACTTATAAGTAGAAGGCTAAATATAATTTAATAATTACTATAACTATCTTAGATATTTTTAAATAATAGATCTAAGAGCATTTTAGAGAAATTAAAGAAGAAAATAAATATTAGAAAGAGTATAAAAGATATACTTAAAGAAATTAAATTATATAATCCTATACTACTTCTTTAATTAAGACTACTAAATATATTAAATCTAGAATTCTAGATAATATATTAATCTAGAAGTTTATTACTAATTTAAAGCTAGTTTTATATACTTATTAGGTAGAAGATTATAATAAACTAACTACTTTTAATAATATAGTTTATTATTTTACTAAGTATAAATAGGGAATAGTTTTATATACTTAGATCTAGCTTTAATTCTTTAGAGAAATTAATAATTATTAAATAAATCTAATAGATATTAATTTAAATACTATTATAGCATCCTCTAACTAACCTAAGAAGAGAATATATAAATAAAAGGTCTAGTATTAAACTAATTAAGCTTACTTTAATTATAGATAAAAAGACTATAATATTTAAGTTTATACTATACTAAACTAGTTATAATTAAATTATAAAAAGTAGTTAGGAAAAGTAATAGACTACTAGATATAGAAGTACTAGTTAGTTAACTATTATAGGCTTCTAAAGTTAAGAAATATAAAGTATTTAATAATCTTAAACTACTAAAGAATTATAATAATTCTAATAAAGATAGTAATAAGGAAAATTAGCTATTATAAAAAGAACTATTTAATATAATAAAAGTAGACTTAGAATAAAAAGATTATAATAGTATTAAGACTTATTTAAATACTCTTAGATTTAATATTCTCTATTTCCTTACTATACTTAAAGCTTCTTAGATAGTAGTCTATCTCTAAGTACTATTAGACTATAGCTCTAGTTATATATTTATTTTAAAATATCTAGCTAATTTATTACCTTCTTTATAGTTTTAATTTTAATAAATATCTAAATAACTATGGGTTTATCTACCTAATAGTAGATTTATATATATATCTAGTTAAGTTTAAATTCTACTTAAATTAGATAATTAATACTATATTATTACTCCCTAGGTCCTTAAAATAATAGAGTATAATATTATCTTAGGTTAAGATTAGTTAAAATATTTTAATCCTAATATTAATTAGATTACTAGATAAATAGTTATTAAGGGATATAGAATAAAGTATATAATTATCTATCTTATTAATCTAAGAATCTAAATTAAAATTAATAAGAAAATCTCTCTTAATCTTATCTCTATAAAATAGCTTTAATATACTCTTTAGAAGGGTTAATAGGAAGCTTAGTTATATATTATTTAAGAATAGAAAGAGAATAAAGAAGTATTAACTAATTTATAATAGTTAAGTTCTCTTCTAGCTTAGTATAAAGATATATTTAGAGAGAAGTTAGTTATAGGAATACCTTTAGTTTAATTATTAGAATATTATATTAATATAGAAGATTTACTACTAATAAATATTAACTCTTACCCTTAGTTACTAAAGAAGTTTAGTAAGATAAAAAAATAAGTTAAAGAGCTTTTAAAGAAAGTAATTATTTATCTATTAACTAGTGCTTAGGGCTTTTCTATTATAATTATTCTAAAGCTAGATAAAAAATAGTAATTTTATATTAATTACTACTTAATAAGATAACTATAAAGAATACCTATCTACTACTAAGAATTTAAGAACTCCTAGATTAAATAGGTTAAGCTAAGTATCTTTTAAAGCTTAATCTCCTTTCTAGTTATTAGTAATTATAAATAGGTAAATTATTAATTCTAAAGATAGTTTTAATATATTATTTAGTAAGTTTAAATAATTAATAATACTATTTAGACTTTATAATACTCCTGCATTATTCTAGATAATAATAAATAGTATTATATAAGACCTTAACTTTATAGTAGTTTATCTTAATAATATCTTAATCTTCTTAAACTTAGAAGAGGAATATTAAAAGTATATTTAATAAATACTTAATTAACTCTAAGAATATTAGTTATATATAAAACTCTCTAAGTATATATTTACTAAGAGAGAAATATAATTTTATAGTTATATTATTAATAATAAATTAGTTTAACTAATGCCTGCAAAGATTAAGGTTATAAAGATATAGTTAAAACTAATAAATATTTATAAAGTTTAATAATTCTTAGGACTAGCTATATACTATTAYTAATTTATATATAAGTTTATAAGAATTATAGCTTCTCTTTATAAGCTTCTAAAAGAATTAGATACTTGTCACACCCTGGGATCCGTCTCTGCTGTTCTCTGCTAGTCAACTACTTTGGGAATGAAGTGGTATAGTCCCTGGACTATATCTAATACTTGCCTGAGGCCTACCACCTTGGTAGCCTAATAATGTAATGGTATAATGACCTTCTGAAGGTTAAGGATAATCTAAAGGTAATATAAGAATAATAATAGTAGAGATAGAAGCAAGGCCTATTAAGTATATATACTTAATAGTAAGAGAGTAACTAATGAATTAGACTAGTAAACTTATACTTAAGTAAGTTATTAATATTAAATATAAAGAACTAAACTAAGATCTCTAGATATAGTAGTAATAAGTATCCTTATATAGTTCCTCCTATTATAGTAGGTGCTATAATATTTTATATTAAGTAATCTAATATTTCATAGTGGTGCTCTGAAATATTAGATTAGCTACTATACTCTTCATAGCAGATGCTATGCTAATAGTTATATAATAAGGTAGTTATATCTGATATCTTTCATAGGAATTTAATAGTTATATATTAGTTAGCTGTTATAATCTTATAATTCTGCCTATTATATCTGCTTTATAGTGCTTAGTGCTGTAACATCACCTCCCCCTCTTTTAGTATTTCATCCTTAAAACTTACTTATAAGGCTGATGCTCCCTAGTAGGTTTCTATTCCTCTTCTTAATATTATTTTCTTATTATTACTAATCATGGCGTCTAAAGCTTCCATCTAAAAGAATAACTTAGCCTGAAAAATCAAAGATTAAGGTTTTATAATGGTTTCCCCATGTGTCTGTTATACTCATCTAGGCAAAGTGTGCATTAAAGCCAGTAAGTCTAATTATTATAGTGAATATATTTAAGCTAGTCATGCTTGATGTGTGGAATCTAAGTTATTATTTACTAATACTAAATAGTGTTGTCTCATTGCCACTTAACAAAAACTTTAAGATGAAGAGGATTATGCAGGCAAAGAAATGGCTTAGATAATAGCCTAAATAAATTATCTTTAAAAATAAGAAAAGCTCCTTTACTAATATATAAATGAGTTTATTGCTCATGAATTTAAAGAGATTGAAGAACTTGAAAAATTAGAAGAGTAAGAAAGATCTAAAAAAGAATAATTAGTTAATTATTAAAGAGAGGATATGAGTAATTCCACTTATCTAGTTACTTTATAATTTATTACTATAGGTGATGTTACTTTCTCTTAGTTAATAAATAATCCTTCCTTCTGGGTGAATATTAATCTTTCTATAAATAATATTATTGCATAAGTTAGTGGCAACCTATTAAGTTCTTAATAGGTTCCTATATATTTTCTAAGGTATTATAACCTTTCCACTTTATAAGATAGTATGGTTTTCTACTAACTTATTTATGGCTCAGGATTTATTTAACTTTATATTCCTGTTCTATATTATTATTAATTTCCATATTTTCAGCAATTTTTGCATTTTCTGGTGCTGGTTCTAATAATAAGATATAAAATACTAGATAAATTTATAATATATTTTTTAGTAGTTATAGTTTATAATTAACTAGTCCTTTTCTTTCTTTGATAACAAAGGGTCTAATTTTCTAATAGTCTAATTTCTAACTTAGTTATTTTATTTTAATATTTCTATAGAGTAGGTAAACTTTCCCCCTCTTTTTAAGGTCTAGAGCACTCCTGTGCTTCTTATTATAGTAAATTACTATTTTAAGGTTTATAAATTTAATATCCCTTAAGAGTTAAGTTTTTAAATAATTAATAGTATCTACTAAATCTATAGCTTTGTCTGCTGTGGGTACTTTATTCTGTAGTTCTCTAATTAATATAGGATTATACCTATAGTTAGCAAAGAATGGTATTTCTCCTATTATTAAGTAAATAGTATTATTATATATAAACTATGCTATTAGTAGGTAAACTACCTAATCATCCTGTTAGTAATTTATATAATATTATAAATATTACTTAACTATCTAGTTTACTTATTCTATCTATCTATTAGCCTATAGATAATATGCAGTTATAAGTCTTTGCTTAATTCCTATTAAGTCTATTAATAATTACTAAAATTTTAATATAAATAGTTTATCTCTATCTAATATGATATATCATGGCATTCTGTGGTTAATAATTATATATCTTATAAGTAAGCTCGCAAGCTGTAATACTATTATATTTATTATAGTTAGGATTAAATAGATGAACTTTATAAGTCTATTAGTTACTATTATTAGGTAATCATACCCTTTTAACTCTGGTAGTAATCTAATAAAGTTAATAGTAATCTATTCCCATGGTTTCTTTGGCATCTCTGGTGATTATATTTTTCCATAAGGTTAATGTCTGGCTAGTTTATCTCTAATATAAGTTTTATATTACTAAATATAGCCCTGTACCTTCCTTCTTATATTTAGAAAGTAGTAGTTTCTTAAGATAGCTTTAGCTATTTTCTTAGTTCCTATATAATCATGCATCAGATTATTATAATACTTTATAATAACCTTACTTCTTATATACTTAGGTATGTAGATGAGTCCTTATAAGTAGATTAATCCTTATTTATCTATTATAAGATATTTATTATCTACAGAATTTTTAAGCATCTCCTAAATAATCCTATTTTTTTTTATTTCTTTAATAATTTTCTGAATTAATAGATCTTCCTTTAATTTAATAGTTACTACAAGTATATAGTAATTATATACTAATAATCCATCTTCTCTCTACTTTAGTATTATTAGTTTAATCATTTTTCCTTAAAGCTTATAATCTAGTTATTAACTAAGTATATTAGCTTGTCCATTCTCTATTCCTTTGTAGTGAATAATCTTAAAGTTAAACTATGAGAGTATCTTAGCCTATCTAGCTTATCTTCTTATTAGTTCCTTTATAGTTATAAAGAACATGAGGTTCTTATAATCTATCTTTATAATAACTATATATTATGCTCCTTCTAGGTAAACTCTCTAGACTTTAAATACTACTACTATAGCTAGTAGTTCTTTATTATGGATATTATAGTTAAGTTCTGCTTAAATTAATTTCTATAAGTAAAATATAACTAGTTATAGTTTTCCATCACTTCCTAGTTAAGTTATCCTTATTCTAATTGCATAATCTAATATATTAGTTTTAATTATTATCTCTTTTTCTAGATCACTTTATACTAATATTAGTGTGCTGATAATTTACTATTTAATTTAATAAAAAGCTTTATTATAGTTTTCATCCTAGTTAAAGTCTTTTACTTTTTTAAGTAATTTAAAAAGTGAATATATGATCTTTACATACCCTTTAATAAATTATTAATAATAGTTAATAAGTCTAATAAATTATTAAACTTCTTTAACATTCCTTGGTTAAGGCTATTTAATAATTAATTTTACTTTATTAATTTCCATGTAGATTCCTTCTATAGATATCTAATATCCTAAAAACTCAGTTCCTTAGACATAGAATTTATATTTCTTTAATTTTAATTTAATATTTACTTTCTATAGCTCCTATAATACTTTAGTAATATGCTTAATATGTTATTCTTCTTCTTTGGAGAAGATCAGGATATTATCTAAGTAGACTATTATAAAGAGGTAAAGATATTTATATAATATCTCTTTAATAAATCTTTTAAAAGATACTAGTATATTAGTTAATCTAAATAGTATAACTATGTATTTAAAATATCTAAATTTTATTCTAAATACTATTTTCCATTCATCACCTTCTGCAATCTAAAGATAATTATAAGTATTAGTAATATCTAACTTTATGAACCATTTTGCTCCTTAAATTTAATCTTAGATTTTATAGATTAATAGAAGTGGATAATAATCCTTAATTATAATTATATTTAATAGTCTGTAGTCTACACAAAGTCATAGACTTCTATCTTTTTTAGGTATAAAGAGTATACTATGCCCTGCTAGTAAGGTTAATAGTTATATCTTCCTAAGTTATAACTATTTATTAATATATTCCTTAAGCACTTATAGCTCTTTTTCTAATATTTAATATATTTTCTTATATACTAGTAACTTCCCTTCCTGTAGTGGAATCTTATAGTTATATTTTCTATATTCTAGTAGGATATACTATTTTAGTTACTTAAATAAGTCCCTATAGCTGTGGTACTCCTAAGGTAATATCTCTAAGCCTAATCTAGCCTTAGTTCCTAGATCCTATGTCTAGGTTATAGCTAGGTCTATATAGGGCCTAGGTCTATAGTCCTAGGTTTATTCTAACCCTGAACTTATATCCTTAAGGATTTCATCCTGTAATATTTTACTTATATTATCTAGTATTATAATATCTACATAGTTACTATCTTACTCTAGTGCCTATTCTGGTAGCTCTATTATTACTATTCTTTATAATAGCTTAGTTACTACTAGCACTACTATTATATTCTAGCTAATTACTATATCTTTTAGTTTACCTCCTAACTGCTTAGTGCTATTATTATTTTTATTTAATCTAATATATTATAAGGTCCCAGCCTTCCCTTAAGTCTGGTCCTATTATAGATATTTATAGTTAAACTATAGACTTCCTATCTTCTAGTTAATTACTGGGTTATGATTCTTAAGCTATAGAATCCCTAATACTATATTATACTATCTTATTAGCACTATATTAAAGTTTAGTTATTTAAAATATCCTAATATAACTATAGGTATAGTCCCTGACTTAGTTATAATTAAGAGAATTCCTAAATTCTCTCTATTTAGATCTATAATTAGTTTAGATACTACCTTTATAATTCCTAGAAGCCCTAGCTTCTTTATAAATCCTAGATTTATATAGTTCCCTGTTACTCCTAAGTTAATTATTACTTAGGTTAATTAACTTAAGATATAAGCTTAGAGCTTTAAGTATCTTCCTTATTATACTTTAGTTACTATAAGGTATAAGTACTTAGTGTCCTATTAGGATGGTTAGAGGTTTCTTAATAGTATAGGAAAATATCCTCCTTCTAGCTTTCCTTAATAATATGTTATACACTGGTCTTTAAAATATATAGTCTAATATATTATATTATATTCCTAGTGTCTTCTATATCCTCTATAAGAGTATTTAAGTCTCTAATAAGGATAATTAATATTTTCTTTTATAATTATTAGCACTGCTAACCAAAACTTTACTATATACTTATTATTATAATAATCTGCATAGTTATTACTGTAATAAGTAATCTATAGTACTTTATAATATCTTAGGTATCCTTAGAAATATTTATATAAGTACTAAGTATAATTATATACCTTATAGAATAGTCCTAATAGTCTTTTTTTAGATACCCTTCTAAGTTTATAAAAGTACTTATTTAGCTATTACTTATATTTATTATATCTTAGTAGATGTTTAGTGTATCTACTAGTATATAGGTCCTATAACTTAGCTTAGGTCTAATATTCTAGGTTCTAATATATATATCCTTTTACTCCTTATTTAACTTTCTTAAGGATTTATATATTTAGTTAGTATACTTCTAGTTCTACTAACTATTTCCTATCTAGTTATTATAGCTATACTGCATGATAATCTGCTTCATTATTATTTCTTAGGGAATTTTTCTAAGGTATCTTAGGAATCTTATAAGGCTACTCCTTATTAGGATTAAGGCTTACCTACTAAGTTTTATACTCTTTATTAAGTGGATTAATAGGTTAGTTAATTATAGTCTAATCTATTATAGGAAAATCTGCTTAATCTAGCTCTTTATAGTTAGTCTTTTCTTTATTAGTACTGATGGCCTAATATCTCTTATTTTTAGTAAGTATTATCTATTTATAAATAAGTTCTTCAGGCATAATATTTTCCCACTTAATAGAACTATATCTATTACTAGTTAGTAAACCTTAATTAGTTACTATAAGCATACTAGGTTCTTTAGTAGGCTAATTACTTTTTATACTTCTATACTCTATAGAGTCTTCCTCTTGAAGCTCCTTCTTAATTTTATTATTATTAAGGGTTATACATTCTTTAAATAGTTTTCTTAGCTGCTTATTACTTCTTTTCCCTAGAGTTATAGTGCTAGTTATATCATAAGCTCCTCTTTTTATAGTATAGAATTCTGCTATCACCCTAAGCTATTTCTTATTTTTATACTACTAACCCTTCCTAGGTTCTTACTTATAGTCTTTTAATATGTGTCCTGGTTTCCTATAATAGAAATATAACTTATTATATTATTACTATTCTCTTTCCTCCTTAGAAAGTGCTGATTATATTACATCTAATTCTATTAGTTATAGCCTGTAAGGATCTGAATATCCTTAGCTCCTTAGTTAAGCTAGCCTCCTATTATTTAATTAATAGTTTATAGTGTGCCTATTACTAAAACTTCCCTAGTTTCATTCCTTTCTATATATAGTGAAGTTATAGAGCTTATTATTAATCTTAACTACTTACTTAATTATTTTACTTAATGTTTTTAGTTAATCTATCTAGATTAGTTTCTCCTAGATGTCTATCTTTAACCCTTCTTTAAAATATGCTATGTACGCATCTACGTCCTAGTCTAAATAAGCTATAATCTATTAAAACTTTAAGGCATAATTATTCACAGACCCTATCTATTTAAGTTACTATAATTATTATTCTGTATTTCATTCTTTATTAATATTACTAAATGTTCCTTTAAGTTACTTTTTAAATTCTTTATAACTAGTAAATATTATAATAGTCTCATCATCCTGCAAGTCTTTAGTATATATCTAGTAGTCTCTTATAAAGGGTTTAAACTAATTAAATGTGGGTCTAGTAAGATATATAGCTATAAATAAGACCTTATTAGATTTATTAATAAGCACCTCATGATTTATTTATATATATATGTCCATCTATATTAAGAATGTGCGTAGTTTAGACCATATCCTATTAAATAGTTCTAGAGGTTAGATCTTAATAGGTTTAATTATAAGTCAGCCTTCTAATTATTAGATATACTCCTAGAGCTATTCTACTATTCCTATTAGACCTTTAACTATAGTCTAAGGTTGTGTAGGCATCTGCTACAGTGTCACTCTTCTAATATTTAAGTTAGTAGGGGTTAATGCATTTCCTACTATAATATTTAATATTAAGAGTTAATTAAACTTCCTAAAGTAATTTATACTATATAGTATTTAATTTATCACACCCTAGGATTCATCTCTGCTATTCTCTGCTAGTTAACTACTTTAGGAATGAAGTGGTATAGTCCCTAGACTATATCTAATACTTACCTAAGGCCTACCACCTTGGTAGCCTAATAATGTAATAGTATAATAACCTTCTAAAGGTTAAGGATAATCTAAAGGTAACATAAGAATAATAATAGTAGAGATAGAAGTAAGGCCTATTAAGTATATATACTTAATAATAAGAGAGTAACTAATAAATTAGACTAGTGAACTTATACTTAAGTAAGTTATTAATATTAAATATAAAGAACTAAACTAAGATCTCTGGATATAGTAATAATAAGTGTCCTTATATAGTTCCTCCTATCATAGTAGGTACTATGATATTTTATATTAAGTAATCTAATATTTTATAGTAGTACTCTGAAATATTAGATTAGCTGCTATGCTCTTCATAGCAGGTGCTATGCTAATAGTTATATAATAAGGTAGTTATATCTGGTATCTTTTATAGGAATTTAATAGTTACATATTGGTTAGCTGTCATGGTCTCATAGTTCTGCCCATTATGTCCACTTTATGGTGCTTAGTGCCGTAACAATACTTTACTTTATAAGAAGAAGTTTTAATCTATAGTCTAGAATATTTAATATTAGTAAGTATTTATAATACTAAAGAATATAATAATTTATATATCTATTCTTAAGATTACTAATCCCTTACTATTATATTAAATTAAGACTAATACATCTAAATAAGCTCTTAGTATAGTACTATTATAATAAGATAAAAAGAGATAGTAGTATCCTATAGTATTTAATAGATAAAAATTTAATAATACTAAAAAGAACTATCCTATATATAAGAAGAAACTTCTTATAATTAAGAAAGTACTCTAATAATAGGACTACTATATTAATAATAGTTAGCTTATTATAATTATAATAGATTATAAAAGCCTTTAATATCTTATCTATATAAAGATATATTTAAAATATCTTATATATTAGATTAAAGAGTTTTAAATATATAATCTAGTTATTAARTATTATAAGGGAACYAAGGTRGTTATYCYTAATATAATAAGTTATTAAYTAGACTTTATTAAAGAAGGTCTAGTAAATTAAGTATAAATATCTACTTTTAGTCTATCTATAATATAGTTATAGTAGATAACTAGTAAAGAATATCTTTATATACTATTATATCTTTATAAATTAGAATAGCATCTATTAATAGTCTTATTCTTAAAAGATAATAACCTAAATATATCTAATAATATTAAAATAAAAATTAAGATATTAGCACTAAACTTTTAACTTAAAATAGAATTTATTAATTAATAACCTACTAATTAACTATATTATATTAATAAAGATATTAAAATACTATATCTTAAAATTCCCTTTTAAAAGAACTTTATATTATAACTTTATAACTAGTTTAGCTATCTAGCTTATCTAGCCTTACTTAGAGTAATTTATACCCATGCCTAGTAGCCTATAATATAAAAAGATATCTAAGATATTACTAAAAACTATCTAAATTATTAAATAGTAAATAAAGCCTTTAAGACTAAATCTTAAATATAAAGCTATATAGTACTTAGTAAAAAAGGGTATTTATCTATTTAAATATTAAGAAATTAATCTTATTAGATATCTATCTATAATACTAAATAGTAATTAATAGATTATTATAGCTATTAATTATATAACTAGTTAGGTTATAGTAAAAGCTATACCTAATATAAAAGAGGATATATTAGCCTATTTTCTCTATAAAGATATCTTTATTAATTATAGAGTATTTAAGGAACTACTCTTAGATAATAATTCTAATCTTTTATCCTAAGTTATAGCAGCATACCTTAAGATTCTTAAGATAAAATATTATATAATAACTCTAAACCATCCTAGAATAAATAGCAAGAATAAAAATATAAATAGCTTATTAGGAAAGATATTAATAAATATCTATCTCTAGCTATCTTTATTACTTAAGTATATATCTATACCTAGATAAAGCTATTATTATTCTATCTTCTCTATAGTATATATCTATACCTAGATAAAGCTATTATTATTCTATCTTCTCTATAGTATATATCTATTACTATCTAGTTATCTATAAACTAATTAACTAACTACCTAAGATATTAAAACTTAATTATAATATATTAACTATATATAATCTCTAGCTAATAAGAAGCTATTAGCATATATAATTAAATAAAACTTAATTTAAGATAGTAATATAAAGGAATCTTATCTTATAAAAAATTAATAGATTCTTATTTAGAATAAGTCCCCTTAGAAGTTCTAATATAAATAATTTAATCTATATAAAATTAAATAATTATACCTACTAGGAATATATACTATTTTAGAACCTAATAGATATATAGTAGAGAACTTAATTAATAGCTAATAATTAATAGAAGCTAATTTTAATAGTAAGCTAAAGAAACTATAGATATTAGCTATACTAATATAATAATTATAGAAGGTAGGATTATTACTTTATATATTAATTAAAGTATATAAGATGCTTAAAGAGGTTAAAGAATCCTTATTCTTATATAATAATCTTTTAAAAATAATTTAAAAGAATTAGGAATCTACTAAATATTTAGAAGTATATTTAAAGTAGATAAAAAAGAGTATCTTAATAAAGTAATATACTTAATAAATAAAGATTTAAAAATATATTAATAATATACTAATAGAAACTAGCTAATCTATATACTATCTAAAGAAGTTAACTCTAGAAAGTAACTAAAGTAAAATTAATTTAACTTTTTTAAATAATAAATTAAATAAGGGAATACTATATAATTTATTAAAGAATAATTAAATTTAATAAGATGCTAATAGGAGAGATATAGATTTTAAGAGACTATTTATAGTAATAATTCTAATTTATTAAGAGTAATTAGAGAAGGATAAGTTATCTAGTATTATAAGAATATTTAAATAGAAAAGAGAAAACCTATTTAATTTAAGTTAAAACTACTTAAAAATAGCTAAATATAAAAGAAAATAACTAAATATCTTAAGAGATCTTTTAGACTTTCTTAACTTTATTAGCTTTCTTAATAGAAGTAATACTTAATTATCTTAATCTCTATCTCTACTTTAAAGATTAGTAAGATTAGAAAGTTATTTATTTTAATATACTTTATTCTTTAGGTTAAGTTCTTTATTATTTTTATTTATTTTATTAGAGTAAAGAGCTTCCTTAAGCTTTAAAATTTTTCTATTAATAAGTTTAAAAAAATAGATAAAATCCTTCTAAACTATTTAAAATATAATAAGGTCTTTAAAGTTAGATATTAATATAGGCTAAGGGAGAATAGTACTATTAAAAAAATAGTTAAAATAATATTTTTTATAAGAAGTTAGAGATACTTTATTTAAAGTAAGATAATATTTACTCTTTAAATTATTAAGACTAGAAGTAATAGAGTTAGGCTAAAATAGATTTAAATAAAGATTAATAATAATAGCCTCTATAATAAAATCTATACTAAAAATAAAAAAATCTATAGTACTTAAAGTTAAAGTAATACCTAAGGTTAGAGAACTATTATCTAGTATTAAAAAAATTAAAATATTAGAGTATATTATTTTAGCCTAAGCTTTTTCTATAGTAGTATAGTAATAATAAATACTTAATATAAAAATAAGATTTTTTTTAAGACTACTTAATTAACTTAATTTAATCTAATACTTTAGATTAGTATTAGGTATAGATGGAATAGCTTTACTTATAAAAGAAGAGGAGTAATAACTATAATAATTTAAGTTAGATTTAATAATAAGCTTAGAAGAGGTCTAATATAAAGTATTTAATTATTATTTAGTAGATATATTAATAGTTTTACTTAGAGATATATCTTATAAGGTAGGACTATTATTCTAAATCTTTAGTAGATTACTAGCTTATAGAATTATCCTATATAAATAAGTAACTATTAGTAAAAAGTTTAAAATAAAAATTTATATATTATTTCTAGAATTCTATTACTTACTATAATCTAAATAGAATTTATAATTTAACTCTTTTCTATACTATAAATAATTAGTATAAGCACCCTAGAATAATACCTAAGTTATATTATTTAAATTATATTTAGGAGATATAATATATTTAAAAAATATACTAGAGTCTATATATTACTTATAGCCAGGACCTATAGTAATACCTTATTAATAGAGAATAATAGCTAATTACTAAGATAGATTAATAATTAGCTTAATTAATAATTTATTACTCTTACTATAAGACTATTTAATATTATATACTATATCTAGGAGGGTAATATAGAATTTATCTTACTTTATTAATAGAAAAAAATACTTCTCTATTACCTACTTAATAATATTATAATAATTAGGAATAAGTATCTTTAAATTAGGAATAGAAGTATAATAATTAAGAAGCTATAGAAGGTAAATATACTTTATAAAAAAAACAGACTCTAAAAGTTTATTAATCTAAATAAATAAAAGCTAAGCTAGGGGATCTAATATTAAGACTTAATTATAAAATATCTTATATATTAAGTAAGAAAAGTTAAGGATATTTATATCTAGGCTATATATACTAGTAGTAAATACTTACTTATTTATTTATACTTATTAGTTAATTCTATCTTTATTAATTTAATTATTTATATATATATATAAATAATAATATTTATTATAATTCTTTATATAGTATTTAAGGATTATTAATTACTTAGATAACTTACTTATTAATATTATTAAGTAAGATAATCTAATTATACCTCTTATATATTAAATAAAGAATATACTTAGCTACTACTATAGTAATTTTAAAATAACAGCATAAAGAATAATTTAACATAATTCCTGGGTGAGCTGCCATCCTGGGCGAGCCGCCACCCCCCCATTCAAATTCAATGTATTCAAATTCAAAGCTATCCAAATCACTACTATACCACTAAAACCGCGTCAACCCCCTAGAAATTTAGTGGAATAAGAGGGAAGGATCTAACTAGTAATATCTACTTTAAGAAAGAAAGAAATTTCAAGTATTTAATATACTACAGAGATATTTGATGTACCTAGATCTACCCTCTGTAGCTAACTTAATGGACACTAATATTAAATTAAAAAGTATACTAATAATCACAGGCTATCTCCTATGCAGGAAGAATCATTAGTAGAATAGATACTATCTAGGGATCTACATAGGGTGCCTCCTAGGCCATCTTATGTATAAGAGATGGCTAATATCCTTCTCCAGGCAGATAATCCCTCTAGATTCAAACCTATTAGTAAGAACTGGGTCTCTATCTTTACTAAATAGTATAAGGAGATTAAAACTTAATATACTTAATAATATAATTATAGCTAAGCTTAATATAAGGATCTAAAGATTATTAAGAAGTGGTTTAACTACTTATAATAGATCTAAATAGAATATAGCATCTCCTATAAAGATATCTATAATTTTAATAAAACTAGCTTTACTATAGGCTTGATTGCAACTACTAAGGTAGTTATAAGAGCTAATATACTAGGGAAGCCTTATCTTATTTAGCTAGGTAATTAGGAATAGGTTATAATAATTAAATATATTAATATTACTAGCTGGGTGCTTCCTTTATATATAATCTTTAAGGGAAAGGTTTATATTAAGGGATAGTATTAAGATTATACTCTACTACCTAATTAGAGAATTAAAGTTAGTTAAAATAGATAGATAATAGATAAGATAGGCCTCTAGTAGCTTTAAAATATCTTTATCCCTATAATAACTAGCTATATAGTTAGAAGATATTATCTACTTATCTTAGATAGCTATAGGAGCTATCTAATACCTGATTTTAATAAAGCCTATAAGGAGAATAATATTATTACTATCTATATACCTGCTTATTCTTCTCATCTCTTATAACTACTAGATATTAGTTATTTTAGCCTATTAAAGTATGCTTACAGAGGCCTTATTAAGTAGAAGATATACTTAGAATATAACTATATTAATAAGTTTAACTTCCTTTAAGTATATCTAACAGCTTATCTAGAGGTTTTTAAGCCTCTAAATATCTAGAATAGCTTTACTATAGCTAGAATCTACCCTTTTAAGCTAAAGAGGGTGCTTAAGAAGCTAAATATCTCTATATCTACCCCTACCCCCCCTCTAAGCTATATAAGTTAATTAACTAGCTCCTTATAGCTTGCTATACCTTATATAATTTAGTAATTATAAAAGCAAGCATCCTTAGTTAAGAAGCTCCTAAAATAATAATCTTAAAGCCCTTTAATGTCTTTAAAACTAGCTATCTAATAACTTATTAAGGGTTATGAGATGGCTATGCATAATATAGCTCTACTAGTAAAGGAAAATCATGATTTATATATAGCTAATAAGAAGGAGAAGTAGAAATTAAAGAGATCTAGATACTAGATAACTCCTAATAAAGGACTCTACATCCAGGAAGCTAGGGATCTTATCCAGGCAAGAAATAAGAGAGATGGGGGTATATCTATTAATTCTACATCTTTACTATTAGAACTAACTAAATGTGTGCCACCAAGGTGTTTAAATTGCTTTATTATAGGGCATACAAGAGTTAGATGCCCTACACGCAATACTAGCTAGATCTAATTAAATAATATTCTATTTTGGTTGATTTGGATAGCTTCGAATTTGAACGCGTTGAATTCAAATGGGGGGGTGGCAGCTCACCCGGGATGGTGGCTCACCCGGGAATTACATTAGTTAATTTTATAGATTATTAATAAAGAAATAATAATATCTAATACTAGATTTAGAAACTAATATCTCTTAGTAATAATTATATCTATATAGTTATACTAATAGGTGCTAACTAAGAACTCTATAAATAAAGTTTAGTTTAAGTAGAAGAGGATATAATATTAATAATAGATATATAGCTTTAGGGAAGCTATATAGGATATATAATAATATCTAGTAACTAATATTACTATTTATATAGTTAGTTAGACCTTATATTTATTCTTAGCTTAGGTTAAAATATAAAAGATAGCTAGAATCCCTTAAAGTAAAGGAGATATATATAGGGTAGCTACTAGCCTACCCCCCTATCCTTACACTCTTTAAAGACTCTACATCCTTAATGACTACAAATATGCCAATAATAATTCTAACTTATTAAGAGTAATTAGAGAAGGATAAGTTATCTAGTATTATAAGAATATTTAGATAGAAGAGAGAAGATCTATTTAATTAAAGTTAAAATTACTTAAAAATAGCTAAATATAAAAGAAAATAACTAAATAAAGAGATCTTCTAGACTTTTTTAACTTTATTAGCTTTCTTAATAAGAGTAATACTTAATTATCTTAATCTCTATCTCTATCTTAAAGACTAGTAAGATTAGAAAATTATTTATTTTAATATATCTTATTTTTTAAATTAAGTTCTTTATTATCTTTATCTATTTTATTAAGATAAAGAGCTTTCTTAAGCTTTAAAATTTTTTTATTAATAAGTTTAGAGAAATAAATAAGATTCTTCTAAACTACTTAAAGTATAATAAGATCTTTAAAGTTAGATATTAATATAGGCTAAAGGAGAATAGTACTATTAAAAAAATAATTAAAATAATATTTTTTAAAGAAAGTTAGAGATACTCTACTTAAAGTAAGATATATTTACTCTTTAAATTATTAAGAATAGAAGTAATAGAGCTAAGCTAAAATAAATTTAAATAAAGATTAATAATAATAACTTCTATAATAAAATCTATATTAGAAATAAAGAGATCTATAGTACTTAAAATTAGAATAATATTTAAGATTAAAGAACTACTATCTAATATTAGAAAAATTAAGATATTAAAGTATACTACCTTAGCTTAAGCTTTCTYTATAATAGTATAATAATAATAAGTACTTAATATAAAAATAAAGTTCTCTTTAAAACTACTTAATTAACTTAATTTAGTCTAATACTTTAAATTAATATTAGATATAGGTAGAATAGCTTTATAAAAAAAAAGAAGTAATAATTATAATAATTTAAGCTAGATTTAATAGTAAGCTTAAAAGAAGTCTAATATAAAGGTAGAATTTATARTTTAAATCTTTTCTATACTATAGATAGTTTATATAAGCACCCTAGAATAATATCTAAGTTATATTATTTAAATTATACTTAGGAGATATAATATATTTAAGAAATATACTAGAGTCTATATATTATTTATAACTAAGATCTATAGTAATACCTTACTAATAGAGAATAATAGCTAATTACTAAGATAGATTAATAATTAGCTTAATTAATAGTTTACTACTCTTACTATAAGACTATTTAATATTATATATTATATTTAGGAGGATAATATAGAATCTATCTTACTTTATTAATAGAAAATAATATTTCTTTATTACCTACTTAATAGCACTATAATAATTAGGAATAAGTATTTTTAAATTAGGAATAGGAGTATAATAGCTAAGAAGTTATAGAAGGTAAATATACTTTATAAAGAAAAGAGATTATAAAAGTCTATTAATCTAAATAAATAAAAGCTAAACTAAGGGATCTAATATTAAGGCTTAATTATAAAATATCTTATATTATTATATTTTACTATATAATATTATCTACACAGCTGGTCTATATGYTATACTATACCTCTATAATATTATCTATATAGCTAGTCTGTATGCYATACTATACCTCTAGAGGTTATAGTAGGTGGTAGAACCACTATCTTAGCTAGTTCTTTAATTAACTTACTATACTYAGAACTTTAGTTTACTATAACCTAGTAGTATATCCTTTTAACTAGAGGGTATTYCTCTTAGGCTTATAATTATCTCTTYCTTATAAAGCTTTTATTAGTATTTATAGATAATTAGTTAAACCTTAGGATTCTAAGCCTRTTAGTCTGTTAGTATCTTTCTAACTAATTAATAGTTATAGCAGAGGGTTTAAYCCTATACTATATAAATATTATATATACTTACTACTTATCTAACTATCTAAGAACCCYACTACTTAYRCCCTCTAAAATCTATAATTATTATTCTTCTACTAATTATATCTATTATTTTACTTCAYACTATTATTATCTCTATCTTATTATATTYCTAAACTATTATTCTAAAYCCTATACTATATCTTCCTGACATACTGYAGAGTCTAYTAGTYAGACTATTAGATAGYAGGTCTAATATCTAGAAATCATCCTAGTTTACTAAATAATTAGTAATTAGATRTTACACCTTACTAAACTTAGTTATTAAATTTACTAGTTTTYTAAATAGTCTAAGAGTTTACTTACTAGATAGTTTAATACTAAGACTCTCTATCTAGCCTATTTTATTTAGTCTATAAAACYAYCTCTAACTTTATTAAGTCTCCACCTATATCTAYCTAATTAGGATATTAATTATTCTACTTTAAATAAGGCYACTAAGGATTTCTTATATTTAATCTATTAATTTAATATYACTAACTCTAAGGAATACTAAATATAGCTAGCTAGTAATTCTACTAGACTAAATAACCTAGATAAACCTAAAAGACTRTTARAGAGAACCTATTCCTATTCCTARTTAATATTAAGCTTATTAATAACCTTATCTAACTACCTATCTAAGGACTAGGTTATACTAGTAATAATAYTATAATAAGTACTAATTAGTTAGTAGGGACCTACTATAGTATAACTAGTATAGAGAACTTACTCCTATTTAGCCTTATTAGGYAYTAYTACTAGATAGCTATTTCCTATTAATTTATACCTATAGGTTATTCCTACTAGTACTACTATATAGGCTACCCTAAATAATAGATATCTAGCTAGACCTCYACCTCCAGCYAGACCTCCTRCTCTGAATRGAGAACTATCTATTAGGGACCTTATRAATCTAATCTATATAAATTAGTAGATAATAACTTAGTAATTTAAATAGTTCTRAATAATAATAAACTAGTAACTTAATAYTACTAATTAAGACTATTAGGCCCTACTTCCTCTACCTTAAGGTYTACTARATYCACTAGTTTCTCTAGTTAACCCTCTGCTAGTAGTACCYGCTGTTAYTAGYAGCTAGAAAACTAAGGAACTAGGATATTTCTAGCCTRATATACTAGATAATATTTTAATTAAGTAGTATAATACTAGCTTATTCTATAAAGATATTTATATTTTTATTAACTAGRTAAAAGATATTATTAACTATAAGGGTAAAGCCCTAATTAAGATAAAYCTATAGGCTTCCCTCTATAGTACTACCCTAGATTAGTTTATAACTAAACTTAYTAATYTAGAAAAATAATCTCTRYATACTCTTCYCTTAGACTAGGGATAGTTACTAGAGCTAATTAAGTAATTTAAAYCTTAAGTAGTARATAYYCTTATTAAATTATAATCTCTTTCTTATAGATAYACTAATATTAGGAATAACTAGACTTTATATATATTTACTTAAGAAGTTATTTACTATGCCAGAGCTRCTTAAATTAATAATATATTTAAYTAAATTACTATAGTTTAGATCTAATTAGAGCCCTACCTCTRCTAAGAYATCCTAGAACTAATACTAAATACTATATTAACCTAGTTCCTTAAATAGCTTAAATTACACACTAGTATTTAGAAGGATATTACTTTAGGATACTAAGACTAGAATAAAGGCCCTAAACCCTATAGTAAAACTAGTYATCAGGCCCCCCAGAGTAACTAGAATTAAGGGAACCTATAATAGGAATATTTAATTAATTAAGGCAGGCCTATATAGCTATATATACYCTAATATAATTATAGTTAACCCTACTATCCACCYTCTATTCTATAATACTAATATCTATAGATRATGCTATTCACCTAGYAGTACTAGYAGTATACTTAGTAGTAGTTCCTATATCTATAATAGCCTATAGGGCAGGYGCTGGTCTACTARACCCTGAACTATTTAAATACTATTTACTAATAATAAYTACTAGGAYCTATTTAACCACCRYAAGYAGTAGCCCTAGTAAGTAAGGCTATAAACTATAATTATCCTACCTAGAATTAGAATAGTAAGTAGTCCTAGAACTAGGGGGCATCTTATATTAGCCCCCTAGGCTAAGCCTATATTACTAATTTAAGTACTAAACCTATTACTAAATAACTATCTTTRCTATTATAGTATRATGACTTAGGGYATTTAGTATATGCCTTAAATAGGCTATATAACTAGCTATTATATCTACTAACTAAACTAAATAGGCTATATAATTAATCTAATAATAACTTAGGTTATTAAGCCTTCCTTAGTTATCTAGTATTTAAAYCTAAGGACTTCTCTAAGTATAAGCCTAAGGAAGAATTATCTRYCTTTATAGTTAATATTAAACCTGTTATTATAACCTATAATAATTATAGTATAATATTCCTATTATAGAACTRTCTAYATRCCTATATCCTRGAGTATCTAGGTAGCTAGGATTAACTAATACTAGTTACCCCTACTATAAATAACTAGAGTTRYATTTAGTRTRAGTTTAGGTAAGTCCAGGCCTAGTTAGYACTAAACYACTATRGTTTTAAGCCTAAATTTTAGAACCYATAACYAAATTAAACCTAGTGTAATTTAGTTGYRGATTCACTATAAAAACCYACYRCTAGGCCTAGCTAGGCCTAGCTAGGCTGATCATAACTAACCATRGTTAGATTTGGTTYAGTTTTAGGTTAGTTAAACTRTGAATTTTAAYTATTTTACCCTTATYATTCCCCCTAGGGCCCCCTTTAGGGATGCCCTCTAAGGCCCCCTATYAAGCATGCTTATATAAAATYATTATTTTTATATAAAATATATRGTAATTATCATCATACTAATTTAGATCTAAAATATCAATTYAATATCTATAGATTTRAATAGGTRRTGGTTAAAAAACTATAGTAGTTATTAATCCTTAGTTATATATATATATAAACTACCACCACTTCTATACCAACCTATRACAGAGATGATTATTCCCTTATATCTTAGTAACCACTAGGTATTATAGATTAATATTTATATATTTAGATAGCCTGAATCAGGGGCTATCTAGTGATATYAATATTAATTAATAATATCTAGAATTTAATRATTTCTAGGTAAAATGGTGCAGGTTRGTTAAACCATTAGGTTAAACCTATAAAAACTATAACTAATGRTTTCCCCTAACAGATTTAATTTAGTGCTAAGAGAAATTAAAACYAGTRTAGTTCCCTAGGCTAGGCACTRAACCYAAACYACTCTAGGTTYAGTAAGRTTTAGGTTTAATTTTTATARTTTAGTTATATAACTCTATAAATAACCTAATAGTAGTCTAGATTATTAAGTCTACTGCTTCTAAGCTAACTAGTRTTATTAAGATTTATTCCTAGTATTATACTATAGTAAAAATCAGGATTAATAGCATATTAGAGTACTATAAAATCTATCTAGATACTAGTTATTTCTCTACTATTAGGAGTACTAAGTTYATTAAGGGAATACCTAATATARTTATTACTAAGCTTACTAATAGCATYACTATGTCTRGTATTAGTTCCTATTATTAGTCTAACTATTTAGTAATCCTAACCCTATRATTCCCTAGATTAATAAGTAATAGTGGTTCTGCTAATACTTTTACTAAAATCACTATCYATTACYATCTAGTTRATGATTTAAAGCTRAAACTATTAATTAGAATTAATATTATTTATAGAGAAGRCTTTAYCCTTAATTTTAGATAGGGAATAGTAAGGATTACTTCCTATAGRTAATTAATCTTCCCTATCTTAGTRTAAGYAAAACYATAATAAATTAGTAGTGYAGTAGTCTATACTAAATAGTAATTAGTTATTCCTRYATACTTAGTTAGTAAACTAGTAGTRTRATTAAAAGTAGACTTACTAAGTAATTAGGACTTTATCTTTAATCTACTAGATAACTTAATACTATATAGAGCTACTATATAYRCCTACTTAGTAGACTATAAGTTCTTATTTATTAAGGTTTATAATAAGACCYCTACTCTAATTACYATTACYTATTATRCCTRAATYAGGACTATCTTAGAAGCTAATTTYATYAYAGCCTACTAGGTYAGGGAGGAAGCTAYACTATTAGCCTAGCTAGTAGAACCTAGCCTTATTAAGCTAAYAGAGCCYATGATTAGTTACTAAGGGCTAGTTAAATACTAGTTAGAATATACTTATTAGCTAACTATTAAACCTAAGTCTGTTCAGCCTTTGGACTATGACTAAGATAACTAAATAGTTCTACTAAATAGTATTATAATCTACAGCAGGGGTCCCAAAGCTAATTAACTTACTAAGCTATTAATAAGYTATAATATTTAGGGAGATAATAGGTTAATAGTTTAGATTCTAGAAGATTAATAGATAGAAGTTCCTATGAAAGAGGGCTAGTAGAACTAGTTACTAAAACYATATATCTATTAGGTTAGCCTGAAGGACTAAAACTATATTAATAAAACCCTAGACCCTCTCTATACTACTAGAAAGCTTAAGCCTACTATAGGATATAYAYCTTCAGCATACCTAGTCTTTATTATATAGAAGATAGTTACTAATTAAAATGGTTAAACTAAGGAGAAAGGACATGTYATTATTAATTTATATAGTATTAATAAGGAGGTAGTGCCAGATCTATATCTAATTCTAATATAAGATRATATTATTAATATARTCTATAGCTATAAGTATATTACTATTATTAATGCTTGYAAGTTCTTCTACTAATAGCTAGTAAAATAATCTYATTAGAACTATCTTACYATTATCAGYCATTRTGGTYAAGAGATATTTAATATRGTGATAATGAGGTTYATTAATTYAGTCCTATATATTTAATAGTAGATGGATTAACTATTAAAGGGATTATAAGCTAGGCCCTATATTAATAATATTCTYACTATATCTAAGATATTTAATAAGTATTTAGAACATCTAGCTATAGTTCTAYAATGCCTATAAGATATAGGAATCTAGTTAGAACCTACTAAAGCCTTTGTTAGTTTCCTAAGCATTCAGCTATTAGGGTAATAAGTTAATATATTAGGTTTATCTATACTAGAGGAGAAGCTTACTGCTATCTGTAGCCTTGAATTCCCTTAGAACCTTAAAGAACTAGATCACTATCTAGGTTTAACTAGATAGTTTTATTATTATATTGACAAGTACACTACTATTACTAAGCTATTATAAGAATAGAAGATAGTTTTACTTAAAGGTAGTCTATTAAGGAAGGGATCTAAATAGTATACCTTTATTATAGGGAAAATTATTAAGTTCCTAACCACCCTTAAAACCAAGGCATTCTAACAGCTATAAGCCACCTTTAATAGCCTATTATTTTATGCTTACTTTAACCTAGTAAAATATCTCTATACTAATCTAGACATATTATATAAGGGATTTAGAGTCATAGCATATTATATCCAGGAAGATAACTAGTATACTAACCTGTTAGTTCTACTACCCTGGACAGTAGTTTAACTAATTCTCTTTCTTAGCTAAACTTTAACTATAGCTAAGTCCTGGTACTAGCCTACTAAGCTAGAGGTAGCCTGTTTAGTATAGGTACTCTAGAAACTATATTATTTAGTTAAGGCTTCCTGTCATCCCACTATTATCTATATAGATTATATATTAACTATTAATATCTCTACTTAAATGTCCATGAACACTGTTATACTAGAATAATTAAATTTATAACTAGTTTGTGTGTCCTAGTATATCTAGTAGTTCTAATTACAGGTCTTTTATTATCCTAGAAAATTAAATACTGTTACTGATATATTATCTTAGTTACTAATAAGATAGAAGGCTAAGTAGGATAAACCTGACCTTAACTTTATTAATATATACTAAGCTAAAGGTATTTATCTTACTATTAGTACTTATCTAACTAAGCATAACCACACCATGTTATCTATCTAGCTATCTAATGATTTTAAGAAGCATGTGGTTAATGCATACTGTAAAGACCTATAGGCTAAATATATTATTAAAGTCCTCTACTATAATTAGATATCTAACCTGCCTGCTACATTACCTTATAAACTGGATGATGATGGTTTACTTTACATAGTTAAATAATATATAATTAGTAATAGTATTATTAATAAGCCCTGGATCTACATCCTATATCTACTTACCTATAAGATGTTCTAGTTAATCCATAATAAATAAAACCACTAGGGGATAGATAAATATTTAGCTTTACTTAATAGGTTTATTATATACTAGGGACACTAATTACTCTACTAGTATATTAAGTATTGCCTAATTTACCTATAGAATAAGGTCTAGTACTATAAACTATATAGGAGCCTTTAGCCATTATAGGTTCCCCCTGCTCTATTTAAGGTTATTACTATGGATTTCATTATTACTCTACTAGATGATAGTGGTAATGACTAATTACTAGTTATTATTAATAAATTTAGTAAATATGTTGGTCTTACTCCTGGTAAAGCTATAATAACTACTAAAGAATAGGGATCTACTCTTCTATAGTATTTCTAGGGATATAATTAGGGTGTACCCTAGTTCTTTATCTCTAATTAAGATTTAATATTTATAAGTAAGTTCTAGAAGGGTCTCTTTACTACTCTCTAAGCTAAATAGTTCTATTTAACTACCTTCTATCCCTAGACTAATAGATAGACAGAGTGTGTTATCTAAGTAATTAAGGTGATGCTATAGTATAGTTATATAGTAGCTAAGTAATCTAACTAATACTATTAGATATTAGACCTTCCTAGTATTATATCTATAATTAATAGTTTAATTAATAAATTAACTAAGGCCATACCTTATTAATTACTCTTTAGAATTAACTTATACTAACTATAGAATCTCTTATATCAGCTTATTAAACAAGATTTCTCTATATAGATTAACACAGAGGAAGTAATGAAGTATATATTAATATATATAAAGAAACTCTATAATTAAAACTACTAACCTATCTAATTCTAGGTTAGTAATAAAGTCTATATCTATTTATACTATGGGTATGGGTATTCATTACTAACTAAGTAAGATAATTAAAAGCTCTAGCTTTAGAATGCAGGCCTATTCTAGGTGCTAGAATATATCAGTTAGCTAGCATACCATATTAAACTACTACTAATATAGAAGATTCACCTAGTTCTATTAGTTACCTATCTAGAGCCTGCACTAACCAAACCTAATCTATTTAACTAAGAGTTACTGAAGCCACCTCTAGTCCTAGATACTAAAGTATATCCTAATAAAGTTAACATCTATAAAGTAGAATAGCTTCTAGGGAAATAGACTATCTATTATAGTTATAATTATACTCTATTTACTAAGTACTTAATCTAATAGAAAGGATACAGCCCTAAGGATAATTTATAGATATATAAGGAAGACCTCTAGGGTTCTTTAGATTTACTTAAAGCTTATAACCATCTAATAGAACACACTAATTATACTCCTACTAATCCTAAAGACACCAGAGCTGTCTTACCAGCAGTCTAAATAGAATGTCTAAACATAACATATTTACTAAGGTGGAAGAGTAAACTACTAGATAGTTTTACCCTTAGTAACATCTAAACATCCTACTTACATCCACTTAGCAATGTAGATGTTGCATTTATTAGCCCCCCATGATGTTACATTTTACCACATGATGTCATCTACACAGCTGGTCTATATGCCATACCATACCTCTATAATGTCATCTACACAGCTGGTCTGTATGCCATACTGTACCTCTAGAGGTTATGGTGGGTGGTAGAACCACCATCTTAGCTAGTTCTTCAATCAACTTACCATACTCAGAACTTTAGTTTGCTACATATATATTAAGTAAGAAAAATTAAGGGTATTTATATTTAGGCTATATATATTAGTAGTAAATATTTACTTATTTATCTATACTTATTAGTTAATTCTATCTTTATTAATTTAATTATTTATATATATATATAAATAATAATATTTACTATAATTCTTTATATAGTATTTAAGAATTATTAATTACTTAGATAACTTACTTATTAATATTATTAAGTAAGGTAATCTAATTATATCTTTTATATATTAAATAAAGAATATACTTAGCTACTACTATAGTAATTTTAAAATAATAGTATAAAGAATAATTTAGTTAATTCTATAGATTATTAATAAAGAAATAATAATATCTAAATACTAGATTTAGAAACTAATATCTCTTAATAATAATTATATCTATATAGTTATACTAATAGGTGCTGACTAAGAACTCTATAAATAAAGTTTAATTTAAGTAGGGGAGGATATAATATTAATAATAGATATATAGCTTTAGGGAAGCTATATTAGATATATAGTAATATCTAATAACTAATATTACTATTTATATAGTTAGTTATACTATATATTTATTCTTAGCTTAGGTTAAAATATAAAAGATGACTAGAATCCCTTAAAGTAAAGAAGATATATAGGGGGTAGCTACTAGCCTACCCCCTATCCTTATACTCTTTGAAGACTCTATGTCCTTAATGATGACAAATGTCCCAATATCTAATAATAATTATTATTATTTATATAGCTAGTTAGATCTTACATTCCTTCCTAGCCTAGGTTAAAATATAAAAGAAGACTAGAATCCCTTAAAGTTAATAAGGCATGTATAGGGTAGCTACTAGCCTACCCCCTACCCTCACACTCTTTAATGACTCCATGTCCTTAACAACTACAAATATCCCAATATATAAGTAAGAAGAGATAATTAAGATAGAATTAGATAAGAGAGATAAGCTATATATATAAGTAAGGAGAGATAATTAAAGTAGAATTAGATAAGAGAGATAAGCTATGTATATAAGCAAGGAGAGATGATTAAGATAGAATTAGGTAAGAGAGATGAGCTATGCATGTGAGCCTTAACACAGATATAACCACCTATCTAATATTTTTTAAGCTATAGAATGCCCTTGCTTTTCCACTACAGCACATCTTCATCTTACACCAATATCTTTTTTTTTTCTTTTTTTTTTACTTTGGTGGGATACTGTTATATATTCATAGTTATTATTATTTATTATATAACACCTTGCTTTACAAGTTACCTTTAGTTAGCAGTTAGTTAAGAATCAACATCATCTTCCCCTTCATAAAGGCATCGCCATAAAGAGCTACCATCAGTTAGTAGATAATGCCTTTAGAGCCTGCTATAGTTTAGATTAATCCTTTATAAGGGGTTTCAAATCTTCCTAGGAATTAAGTATTATATATTTACCTAATCTAGATATACTACTAGATGGGATATTTATAGTTATTAAGGATATAGACTATTTAAAGAGTATAAGAATAGGGGGTAGGCTAGTAGCTACCCTATATAGTATATATGTCTTATTAACTTTAAGGGATTCTAGTCTTCTTTTATATTTTAACCTAGGCTAAGAAGGAATATAAGGTCTAACTAGCTATATAAAGAGTAATGATAATAACTAGATATTATTATATATCTAATAGACTTCCCTGAAGTCATATCTATCCTAGTTGATATCACATCCTCCCCTGCTTAGACTGAACTTTATCTGCAGAGTTCTTAGTCAGCCACTATTATAGGAAATTAGTCAGCACCTGCTGAAGCAACCATGTAGATATAACTAAGATATATTAATTTCTAAATCTGGCATTTAGATATAATTATTTCTTTATTAATGATCCATGGAATTAACTGAATTGTTCTTTGTGCTGTTATTTTGAAATCACCATGGTGATGGCTGAGTGTGTTCTTTATTTGATACATAGGGGGTGTAATTGGATCACCTCGCTTAGTAATGTTGACAAGTGAATTGCCTGAGCAATCAGTGATCTTCAAGCAGTATACAAAGAATCGTAAGGTCGAAATATAAAAGAAGACTGGAATCCCTTGAAGTTGACAAGGTATGTACAGGGCGGCCGCTGGCCTACCCCCTACCCTTAATCCTTTACACTCTTCAAAGGCTTCACATCCCTTGTGACTACAAATATCCCAGTATCATAGTCCCATGGGAATTCCCTTCTCTATAGTCAGCCTAGTTGCAGGCGGTGTTTGCTCAACCTTAAGGGGGGGTGGATGTGTGAATCCAGTGGATACATGGTTCAAAGAGCCATGGCAATATTTAGCCTTTTTGGCCCTGTGGGAATACCAGAATCTGGCTGGATCCTTTACAACCACTGGCTTGCTGTAATTTGGCAACTTAGCATCATGTGATAGTCTCATACAGAGTTAGTCATCACATCTAAAATGCCAGGGTGCTATACCTTGATATGCACTCTTTATCAAACGTTCCTAATTATATTTGTCATGCCCATTGGGACCTTGAACTTCGAGACCATCCTGTATAGACAACGTAATCGCTTCTTGTGGAGGCTACGTGAGCAGTCATACTATGGCAGCCTTCAGTCAAATATAATCTGATACTACAGAAAAAGAAAGGAGAGTCGCCCCGGATGAGACAATCAGGGTGACATCTACTATACTTTGCAACTATGCCTGCCTGAGGGCTAGACTGCACTTGTCTTGGATTTGCCCACAAAGTCATCTTATTAGAACATGGCAGCACTCGGCAGTTGCAAAGCACCCTAGCTCCTTGTGAAGTGTCTACACGCCGTTGTATTATCAAAATACCTAAGACAATGTCGGAGCAGACGAAGGAAACACCCCAAAGGGTCAGGAAATTTCTACCTAGTGTGATTGAAACGTCATCTCGCAGTTCACGGAATCATCAGTCACCTTCCTCAGCGCAGGCCTCCTCTGTGGAGCAGGGGGCTGAATCAGGCAAGCCAGCACGAACACTCATTGCAGATACACGGCCAGTCTCGCCCCACGATGTCAAGAGTTCACAACAACCGCAGGACGACTCCTTGATACCGAATGATGTTGAGGATAGTGACAACCGGATCTGCGGCCGTTCCCAGTGGCAGCTGACAAGGCACAATTCGGTTGACACCAAAACGAACAGAGACCGACTACACTACCCTGTTTCGAGTTCGGCTGCCAAAAAGGTCGTACTCCAGATGCAACCATGCCCTAGAAAGTTTGCGCCTCAGCTTGTTGAGACCAATAAACGTTCATTTCGCCGCAAGGAAACGTCGCGTACTTTGTCTGAAGCTCCTGTAGACGGGTATGACAACGGGTCTCGAACACGAAGCGGCACCTCCACCTATCCGAACTCAGATGCTTACTCTGCCACAATCGAATCTAAATTTTCATACTTTAGTCTTCAACAGCGCCAGGAGTCAAGAAGCCACTCTTTTCGAGTGCCAGACCTCCCTGCAATTCCTTCCAGCTGCAGTGATGCCTCGGAGGGGTCGGAAATACCGTCGCTATCGGCGTCTCCCTCCGTTTCATCCAATGTATCCGCTCATCACTCAAAAGCCGAAAACAGTCGTCAAACTGGTCATATGGCGGAGTACTTTCTTTCTCTCGCAGCTCAGTCGGTGGAAAATCAACTGAAGGAGCAGGCACTTGCAGCATTTCCCAATGAACAAGTCTATGAGCCTGTGGATCACTTTGCAATCGACAAGGATGAAGAAGAATGTTCCAATGAGGACACGAAAAACACACTTTTGCATGTATCGAGGCGGGAATCATCAACCGATCTTCCGTGGGAACTTGAACATATGCGCCGGCATAAGGAGGATGCCGAAATGAGGGATCGTGCTATGGCAGGTACGAAGGGGACACTCCTTTCGTCCGTGATGTTCAACCCCCGACAGTTTTACAACGGAATCGATAATGGCTGTTGGAGAGGAAACTATGAGCCAGATCTCTCCAGGCATCTCGCGCGTCCACCTATGCTAGGCGATGACCTTGTCTTCCCACAGAGTTTATCTCCCGAAGCGACGATGTGTGAGAGTGGMTCTGTGCGGGACTCTGCTACTGATCCCAGACATCGAGTCTGCAATGATTCTGGTCTTTGGTGTACAGAACCTGATCATGTGCAAGATGATGCAACTACTGGTCTCTGGAAGGGAACATGTTGCAATTACAAGCATGCTCAACAATCCAAAGGATCTTTAGCCTGCGTGACAGACAATTTTCGTCGCTATAACAACAATGAGTGTCAACCTAAAGTATGCAGCGATGAGCAGGACCAGGACCAATCTACTTCTAGTTCCTCTTGTCATCTGGCTTTAGATATAGGAGAATTATCGCGTCGTGACACTGACAATGAACATCATGATTGCTGCTTTGGGATTCACGATAATTTTGTGACCCAGATCTATAACTACTTATCTCTAGGTTATCCTTGTGTTGCACGTTACTACGACCATGAGCTTAGCAGGGTGTCAGGCATCCCTGTGGAGGAACTCAGACAGGATGATACGTCTGCTCTTGCTAGGGGCTACCTTCAAGTCAATGAAGATGGTTCAGCAAATGGGCCGGTCGTTAGACAGGTCTGTGCCCGTTGGGTGGCCTTACGTTTGTATATTCATGACTGGGCAAGATCACAACCTAGCTCTGATAATGATAATGATCATGACACATGGGGTGTGCTTGAGAGGAGAGGGAGCTGGGCAATTTAATGAAATTTTGACCTGAAAATACTAATACTGCGGATATTGTTCTTGGTCCATGCACATACTAGCCCAGGGTTATGACCTCTAACCTTGGAACTCAACACCAAACAAATATCAGTTATACTGCGCAGCTTTTCTTTTTTTCCTTTTTTTCATTTTCGTAGCTTGGAAATATCTGTAATAATTATGTATACAGAGGAGGTAAGTGACTTATTACGAATTGCCATGTACTATTTTAGCCTACATATCTTCAAAATAACACAGATCACCTACAGCAGGATATGCTCTCCCCTTCTTCTCAGCACCTTTGGCGCCACGATGCTTCAATGATCTGCTGTATGGTATATTTCTTCTGGCTTCCCAGTTATCAGTTTACAGTATCACATGTTCCATAATCCCTATCAGTACCTTAGCCAGGCACAAGAAATTCTATACCCTGGCTTCGTATCTGTTTTCCTTAAGGTAAAGCTTTTCATATTGTATTATGCTATGTAGATAGTACATCAGAGTAGATAGTAATTCCTAGTATCCAGATCACAACGCGATCGAGGCATGAATTAAGGATTATATCAATATTAAAGATGTGGACGGCTAACTTCAAACTTGTTCAAATCGGGTTCATAACATTTGTAACCAGATATTGTCAAAGCTGTTTATTTTCGGATTATTGAAACTCCAGCATTGGCATGGCCAATGCTCTCTACCTTATTTTCGAATGACATTCAGCAGTCATTATTGATGTTGTTACTATCTCTCCGGATTCTCTCATGAACAATACCAGGAAAAATTCGGTGCTCTGGTGGACTTCCCGGAGAAGCTGCCGCTTGCCCTGTGGGATGGGTACCTTCAAGTGAGTTGCCAGACTCGTCGGCCCTGGTGATATCTGAGGAGTAGAGGTTTCGAAAAGCCTCTGCTTCACTGGCATTGGATCGAAGCTGAGGTAAGACCGAGCTAATGGGAGGCTGTGCTGCATGTTCATCATTAGCAATCAGACCAAACAGACACTAAAACCTTACACTGTACAAGCACTCGAAGGACAGAGGACAACCATAGGGACACGGTGGTAATGGCGACAATAACAGTGATAATGAGACGACAAAGACTCCAATAACAGTGATAATGAGACGACAAAGACTCCAATATCATCGGATAAGAGACTCTAAAAGCGAGTTTTCATGCCTGCGATGTTGAACTTACAATGGCCTGGGTTTCCTTGCTCTGGATCCAGAGGAACCCGTGACTGTGCTTCTTGTTGACTGCTTGTGGCAGGGACAATTGGTCGTCTCGCTGAACAGTCAATATGACGATCAGAATATCGTTCAATCCTAATACGTCAGCAAGTGTTATTTTCGGCCTAAAATGTCTGTCTGTATGGTGGACTGCAAGCACGAGAATAACTTACAAGGCAAGCTCCCCAAGTAATGTTTCATGCCTGAATTGCTCCCGAATGTCTGGCACATTGCTTTTTGCGACATTATTTCCTGCGACCCCGCGAAGAGAACAGTTCGCACCAAGCCATCTCTTCTTCAATGATATTTCAAAGCCACTTTGCTCGACTGAATGTTTTGCGAGCTCACACATGTCCACAGCGTTGAATTTGTATATCTGTGCAGCAACCGAATATTCTTCAATCAATGGCTCCTTGGTAAATGCAAATTGTAGGGGATCGTCCGTTGACAAGGATACATTCAGGCCGCGCCTGAAAAAGTTCGCAAACGGATTCTTGTCATATGTCAGGAATAGCGCGTTGTTACTGAGCGGGGACATTGCGATTCCAATCTGATCGAGGTAAAACAAATACTGCAGTAAAGGGACCTTTCTAAGCAGTATCCCATGACTGATGCTGTGGCAGCAGAGAAAACCAACTGCAAGATGATCTGGATCCCCAGCCTCACCGCAATGAGGTCTTAAAACGAAGGTGTTAAAGCCGCGTTGCTTTCTCCAGAAATTCAATGACGCGATATTAGCGAACATGAAGTAAATCCAATAGCTGTACGGAGGATTTTGTTTCGTATTCCATTCTCTAGGAATGGGATATTTTCTATACAGCCGGCGCTCAGCTTTGCTTTCGTCATCCACACTGTCGAATCCGACCACACGCTGGAGGAAGATATGAAGCTTGGGATGGCTGCTGGGATTTTTGGTCACCTCAAATAATGGCTGGAAAACGTTTGTGATGACTTGCTCGAAGTTCTCCATCATGCCGCTTGCTTTGTAGACGTCGTAAAGCCGAGGAACTTGTATTAGCCAACGCACATTGGGGGAAAATAATTTGTTGTCAACGACCCAAGCAGCGAGCTTGTCCCATTCTTGAATCGACCTCCCATATATTGAGATGCGCCACTCCACCATTTGATATTTGCTGGACTCTAAATCTGAGATGACCTCTTTTGTGATCTCGGCCAGATAGCGACCTTTAATATAATTGTCCGTCTTCAAGAAGATCTCACGCAGCCTAGACTCCCCGACGGGATTATATTTGAGATTGAACTTGTCAAAGCGATGGAAGGAATCCGTATGCGCCTGCAAATTGATGAGAAGGGAGAGTTATAAGACGAAAGACTTGTGGGAATGATACATACATGCATATCCAGCGTATCAATGCTCAAGTCATAAGCTGTTAGGTTTATGCTTTCAAAAACCTCCCGCAACGTTAAATGTTTACCATCCCGGAATAATACAACCTCATCAGGTGACTTCTTCATTTTGCTTTTGATGAACCTGAGGAGATGCTTCTGATTCATGCAAGCCGAGTGATGGACATGGGTGTCGACTTTCCGGACGTTGTAGAAGTCTCTATGTGGTACTTTTTTGCTATCAGCAATCTCCTGATATTCATTGAGCAGCGTGTAGAGTTGAAATTTGCCCTCCAGATAAGAAAGGCGTTTAAACGCAAAGCTCTTGGCCGGTCCGTCTGTGGATACATCTATGACTGCATCGAGGTCCATATAAAAATCACGCAATGAAGGTATTCTGATGGTAGGCTTGTGCACATTTGCAGCCTCGATATTTTCGTACACTTGGTAGACACTATTTTCATCCAGTCTGAAAGTCCAACTTGACTCTCCCGGGAGCGGAATGAAGTGAGCCATGTCGAAGTCCTCACCAATATCCTGGCCCATCTTTCTTTTTTTTGGCCCGGCACCAGGAGAGGATTCTTGTTTCCCATTCTCTCCATCAGCATCCCAGGCCGGTTCTGGCGGGGGAGGGTAAATCCTCCAATTGGGACGATCTTTGGGATTATCCTCAGGACCCTGTGATGACAGTTGGATATATTCGGCACGTCGCTCAAGTAGCCCGCGAATCTTGCGGTAGATGATGTTTAATTCCGAGGCAACCGTGCCGCTGCCCGTCATATTCATAGCACTTTTGATAGCACCTGGAACCTCAGTGGCGAATTGCATGTAACCCGATCCTTGTTCATTTGAAATCTCATGATGCATTGCATCATGGGACAGTGGAAGCTGGCCGGTACTGGTGCTGGTATTTTCAGCGTATGCCGAAGTAGGCGTGCTAAACTGCGTGGAATTACTCGAGCCCAGTACGCCTGTCTGAGGCCTTCCGTCCGTCTCTTCTTTAGCTGATGGTATGTCAGAGGCAGAAGGCCTGCCCGTAAGGCCCCAACACTGATCAGACTCACTGTCGGCGCCGCGCGACACTAATTGATGATGCTGGTAGAAGAGTTTTGCTTCTGTGTGACTCATCGACTTCTCGTAGGCATAATCATATGTCGGTGTTTTCATCTCTCTATCCCTTGGGAGTACATGGTCAAGACTATCTGTCACAGTTGCAGATAAAGAGCTGTCAACATCTGCCTGTTGTGTGTTTTCTTCATCGCGGTCATGTTTTAAGTCGACAGTTGAGCTTTCAGGGCTAGCTTGTAGGTCATGCGCATTATCCATTTCGACCGAGTGGGTGTCAGGGAAAGGTTTGAATGAAAACAGGGATGACCTGTCAGCGATTGTACCTTACGGTCTGGAACTCTTCCAAAATCTTCCCAGAAAAACTTTTGTACTGCAGATTAGTACGGATCCAGCAGTAGGGTCACATGGAAGTCTCACCGCGTACTCCTGGGGTACTAGCGGGATATTAAAACTGCTTCCACTGAAGATAAGGAAATTAGATCTACCCCTCTATCAAGAGGCTAAAGTAGGTTGTTCGCAATATGTACCTTACTTAGGATACACTTTTTAGGTAGTGCCCTGGCTTATCAGTTTTCTGACATCTACCTTCTATAAACAGTCCAGAGCAAATGGTACCAGTCAAACACGGGAGTATTTGTAAGATATGAACAATGTCAAAAAGTCTGAACCAAATGATTGACAGTCTCTAATAATACCAGCAATACATATGTCAGACACAGGCTGTATCAGGCTCCAGGGAGGCTGGGAGGGCAGCACGACTTTCAGTTATTGTACTTACACCTGGCCAATTATCCTAGTCACCAATCAGTCTAAGACGGCAAAGGATCACCTTCTTTATCTTTATCATGGTGAAAAGTGAAAGTTTGTATGCTCTTCCTTGTTTCAACCCTATCTGATTATTTCACGAGGAAGCCAAGGTACTGACCCTTCATTTCTCTGTAAGAAGATCAGTGCTTGAGCCTATGTGGCTTTGTGGCTTTGTGGGCCCAGAATTAAGTCTGATTAGGGGGGAAGGGGGAAAAAGGAAAAGGTATGAGCACCAAAACTAAATAAGCAGTGTTGTCATTATTATACATGTTATATATGTTATTACAGGCCCATATACATCAGTACCTAATTATGTTGCTTCAGTCACACCTCTATCTATATATACTTCATACACACCACCTATATATATAGCATCTTTGCCCACATAATCTACCATGTGTATGTATTAAATAGCCACCTTATCTACCTGATAAGATAGATGTGGGGGATTTGGACAACATAATGTACCCTAGGCAGCTAGGGGAAAGCATCATTAAGGCTACATCAGTCAGGTTACCTTACCACTCACAGTCACTAAAATATTACAAGCCAGGTTGGGTCATACGGAGTCATATCTTGCTCCTACAATGGGTTTATTTAGCTAAATCTTAGGTATAATAACTAACTCTCAATTCGCCATGCATCTGATAATGATTATAAACCCTATTGTTTATTTAATATATCCATCATTACAGATTAGAGAATACAGCAGAGTGGTAGCGTACCTGAAGAACAGGCCATATCTATTGTACAGAGAACTCCTTCCATTACAATGATCACCTCTTGGCGCCCCTCAATTTACTTAATATTATGATGTAATCAGCATACTGCAGTACTAAGGTAACTATGTTGCCTCCCTAGAGAGATACAGGCTCCCTATTATATATAAGTTAGTAAAGTAAGGCAGCCATTTATCCGGACTAGCTTACAGAGTAAGGTAGGTAGGTATCTGTATAGATGGTATGACTTTTTTTATTCCTGTGCGTATGGGGTATCAACTGTTATGGATTAGATAGTAATATGTACTAATAATATTAATACTAGTATCCAAATGTAGGTACTTTGTTGATTTACCTTTACCTAAGGTAGTAAGATCATTAACCTAATGTTAGAAATACACCTGGCCTCCTCATCCCTGCTAAGTGACCTACCTAATCTTACCTTAGTTACCTGCATCACACTTATTCATTCTCCATGAATTCTGTTCCGCACCTTGCAATACTAGTCAACTAAAACAACTGTAGTTAGCAACTATCATTGCACCACTTATTTGATCCACACATCCTCGACACTATCCAGCGACTAGTTCTCAGCGATATGGCATCTCTGAATCTCTCGTCGAACGGGCCATCAATTACCAAGAGTTATCGGTCTGTAATCGATTGTTCGCTACCTACCAGCAGCGCTACCTATGGACAATGGGCAGTATTCTCTGTCTCAACGCCTTTGGTCAATGCCTTCCAGAGGAATTCAGATAGCAAGGAAAGCGTCTTGAAGGTCCAGAATACCGGGGGTTAGTCACATATTACTCGAGGCTCAACTCGAATGCTGATACCTAATCCCGCAGCTGGTGAGCTCGAGGATCTCATTGACGAGTTTTCGGAAGGAAAGATCCAGTTCGCTTTCGTCAAAGTCACTGATCCAAACACTGGTCTCCCGAAGAATGTCCTCATCGGATGGTGTGGGGAGGGCGTCCCAGAACGAACGAAAGGATACTTTACAAGCCACCTGTCTGCTGTCTCAACGTTTTTATCCGTCAGTGTCCCCTTCTACAGGTTAGATGAACATGATTTTCTGATATTAGGCTACTCCAGAACTATCATGTCCAAATCACTGCACGCACCGAGGGAGATTTGACACCCGAGGGAATAATACAGAAGGTCGGAGATGCTTCTGGTGCGAAATACACACCAGAGCGGGCTTCGCCAGTCACTGCTGTGCCCAAAACGCCTTCGGTTGCAAGCAAACCAGCATTTACCCCCACCAGAACTGGTGCGGTAGACTCGAAGACCGTGGCGAATGTTTCCACTAGGGTGGTTCCAAGAATGAGCGGCGATGATAATGGCTGGGGTCCAGATGCGCCCCCGGTTACCAGGACGGAACTTGAGAAGGTTCAGTCCGCGTACAAGCCAACTAAGGTTGACATAGAGGCAATCAAATCTCAGAATCAGCCCAGAACGTCCCACTACCATGAGCTTCCCGTTACAGAGAACAATGATGTTGTTAAGGGTGGCTATCAGCCGATAGGCAAAGTGGATATCGCTGCAATCAGGAAACAAGCACGGGAAGCAGGAGGATTGAAAGAAGACCGACCCGAGCCTGTGAGAGGCGCATATGAGCCGGTTGGTAAGGTCGACATTGCTGCTATTCGTTCTAAGGCGCAGAAGCAACCTGAATCATCAGTTGACCAGTCCGTCTCAAGCAACCCTGTTGAATCGCGTAGTGAAAGGGTTAGATATTTGGATTCTCCAAGACTAGCCGATCAGCCTGAGCGTTTGACGACTTTACCCAAGCCGAAGGTTGCGAACAAAATCGGGCTAAGCTCAACTTTTACAGGCACAAAGGCACCCTTGCCCGGTGGCTTCGTCTCAAGCCCGGTCCCTCCTGCCACACAGGTTGGCATTGCAAGCAGAACGTTTGCAGACGAAGGAGGAAAGACTCCTGCGCAGCAGTGGGCTGAAAGAAAGGCCCGAGAACGAGGGCAAGGTCCTGCCCCTAGCCCATCAGCAGCAAGCGGTGGCCAGGGCGGCAGCAAGGGAGAATGGAAAAGTTCGTACAATGGCAAGACATGGGCCCCCGTTCAGACTACGCCTACGGGCAACTCTGCGGACCGTGGTATCTCCCAGCAAGGGCAGGAATTGACGACTGGACTGGAAACGTCACTGCCTGGCCAGCCAGACTTTACCAGCCAGGATCAGAAATTACGTGCTGCAGGCATGAGTCCCTCTCCCGATGAAGAGCCAGTCGGCATACCTGGTTCCGAAAATGGATTACCTGCACCATATAATTCACATGGGATGAACCCGGAGGAATCCTCGGACGTCGAAGCTCATCAGCCTATACCTAGCCCTCCTCAACAGCCTCGTTCCCCTACTCCTCCAACGCCGCTTCCCGTACGTGAGTCTTCTCCAATTCGCGTTGCCGTGCCGGTTGGACGAGGAGAAGTTGCCGATGCTCACGACGAACAATACTCGCCACCTCCCGTCATGCCGACACAAAGCCTCCAACAGGCGGTACCGGATGATGAAGGGCTCGAGGATACTGCCATTGATATCGGTAGGGAAACGTCAAAAGCTACAGTCGTTGACCGTCCTCAAGGCGAGGCGCTCCAGGCTATTGTTCAGTATGATTATGAGAAGGCAGAGGACAATGAAATAGACCTGAAGGAGGGAGAGTATGTGTCTGGTATAGAGATGGTCGACAAGGACTGGTGGCTCGGTTCTAATGCGCGTGGCGAGCGGGGTCTCTTCCCCAGCAACTATGTTGAGCTCGTCAAAGAAAACCAGCTAGAACACCTCGCACCAGTTTCTGGAGCTGAAGAACCCCAGGAAATCTCTCCAGTCGTTCCTGCCCACAGTCCTGGGGGGATGAAAGATATCGCACAGCCGGTTGCAATGGCACTGTATGACTATGAGGCTGCGGAGGACAATGAGCTCAGCTTCCCGGAGGGTGCTCAAATAGTCAACATCGTAAGTGGAACATCTTGCAGTCCTTTTTACTCCTTCGTCTTTTTCTTCCTTTTTGCTTGTTTTTAGCCAGACGTCCTAGTCAAACAACGGCATCGCTAACTCAACACCAGGAATTCCCCGATGATGATTGGTGGTTCGGCGAGTACAAGGGCCAGAAGGGGCTCTTCCCTGCCAACTATGTACAACTCGAGGAGTAGGTTGTGATTGCTCTTTCTCTTGGCTGGGGCATGTTGGAGTCCCGGTCGGATATTGATAGAGTGGTCCGGCAAGTCTAGCATGAGCGCGTCTGCCTGAAAACCATTACAAGGAAAACAACTCACAATTACACTTTTCACTCCTGTGTCAGATATTGGATTTTTAACCCTCTGTAAAAGCCTGTACTTTAGTCTTTTGTCCCAGGCATTATTTCTCTCATTGATGTCTGAACTTCAGCAGAAGTCATTAAATGTGTATCCTTCCCATCCAGTCCGGGGATGAAATAGCTTACTACATCATTAAATCAATTATCGGGTAATAATGGCGTTGTTTGATCAATGTGGCACCTGGCGTTTTGACGGAACAGCCCATCCTGTTTCTCTATTCTCTGTATGTATGGTCGCTACATCATGACATGTGCAGGTGAGCCATAGATTTACACATGAGGCTAGTCTTGAAAAATATAGAAATGTCTGGACATTTCTAGACATTAGTCTTGCCTATGGAGAGTGTTTTTTTTGGAAACAAATCTAGAAAATTACCGAGAAGATTAAGGGAATATCTTTGTTTGCGAATTATTTAGAGACTTATCCAGGACTTTAAAGACCATACTTAGATATATACAAAGGAGTAATGGTGGATTTTCAGTGAATCGTAGATAGCCATATCACGTGATAACTGCTAGCTTTTTCTGTTGGTCAACTATACAAACCACTGCTTTAGTATTAAATACTACATATGTACCTCTCTGCTCATAGCTATTGTGTGTTCTATAGCACACTATCAAAATAGCAAATTCTATTATTCATTTTCAAGTAGTCTATCTGTCACTTGCAGACTCATTTACCCTTGAACACTACTTTCCTTATTAAACCTTACTCACCCCCCTACGCGGTCATCTCTTAAAGGTCCTACACCAGTCTCTGAAGCACTAAGTGCTACCTGGGCTCAATTCTCAGAGCAACATGGCATCCCTTAGTGAAGACTTGCTTATAACAGTGAATAAGCTACAAGATCTTGTTTTCAACACGATTGGAAATGACTCACTCGATCTACCGCAAATTGTGAGTTCTTATGGGAGGCATCACAACTGTGTGCCAACATTGCTCCATTACTTCTCTTTTGCTGATTCACCTTCTCGGAATTTCCCTTGCTCTCTAGGTTGTTGTAGGTTCCCAGTCTTCCGGAAAATCTTCTGTCCTGGAAAACATTGTTGGGAGGGATTTCCTGCCGAGGGGAAGTGGTATCGTCACAAGACGGCCCTTGATTCTACAGCTCATCAACATCCCCAGTGAACACAATGATAGGCCCGGTGACAACGATGTTCTTGCACCCCACACAGCTGCTAGTGTAGCTAATCAGCACGAATGGGCTGAATTTCATCACATTCCGGGGCGCAAGTTTGAAGACTTTGCCTTGGTGAAGCAGGAGATTGAGGCCGAAACAGCTCGAATTGCTGGGAATAACAAAGGCATCAATAGGCAGCCCATCAATCTCAAGATTTTCTCCCCTCATGTGCTCAATCTTACCATGGTCGATTTACCAGGGTTGACTAAGGTGCCTATCGGAGACCAACCATCCGACATTGAGAAGCAGACCCGAACGTTGATTCTTGAATACATAGCCAAGCCGAATAGCATTATACTCGCAGTCTCTCCGGCAAATGTCGACCTTGTGAACTCCGAAGCGCTAAAGCTTGCAAGACAAGTAGATCCAATGGGCCGGAGAACAATTGGTGTCTTGACGAAGTTGGATTTAATGGATCATGGAACCAATGCAATGGACATCCTTTCTGGTCGTGTCTACCCGTTGAAACTCGGTTTCATCGGCGTCGTCAATCGATCTCAGCAAGATATACAGTCAGGGAAGTCGCTATCCGAGGCCTTGCAGGCTGAAGTTGAGTTCTTCAGGCATCACCCTGCTTATCGAAACATGGCGAATAGATGCGGAACTCAGTTTCTTGCAAAAACCTTGAACACGACGCTGATGGCTCATATACGAGATCGTTTGCCAGATATCAAAGCCCGCCTCAACACCCTCATGGGCCAAACGCAACAAGAGCTTGCCAGCTATGGCAACAAACAATTTAGTGGGGAAGAACACCGTGGATCGTTGATACTGCAGCTGATGACACGTTTTGCCTCCTCCTTTATCGCTTCGATCGACGGTACCTCCTCTGAGATTTCTACTAAGGAGCTGTGCGGAGGTGCCAGGATATACTATATATTCAACTCTGTGTTCGGCAACTCGCTTGAAACGATTGATCCCACGCATAATTTGACTGTGTCCGATATAAGAACGGCGATCAGAAACTCGACCGGCCCTCGACCAAGTCTTTTTGTTCCAGAACTTGCCTTTGACCTGCTTGTGAAGCCTCAGATTAAAATGCTTGAAGCTCCTAGTCAGCGTTGTGTTGAACTCGTCTACGAAGAGCTCATCAAAATTTGTCATACCTGTGGCTCCCAAGAACTCTTGCGCTTCCCTCGACTGCAAGCAAAACTTATTGAAGTAGTGTCCGATCTTCTTCGCGAGCGTTTGGGACCATGCTCTGCTTACGTTGAATCTCTAATCTCCATTCAAAGGGCGTACATCAACACGAATCACCCAAACTTTCTTGGAGCAGCAGCAGCAATGTCGTCTGTCATACAGAATAAACAGGAACAGGAGAGAAAGATGATGTTAGCAGACGATAGAAAAAAGCGAGAGAGAAGACGTCAGAAAGAGCTGGGCAGTGTCAATGGCGCCATCCCAATCTCGCCTGAAGAGGAAGAGGACCACTCCACTGAGTTGAGAACACAGAACCTCAGTAGTCGCGGTCAAACTTCGAAGAATTCCAGGAGCATGTCTCCTCACGTTAACAAGGGTCAAGATAGCGCCATTACCGCCACCCTGAACGGTGTCAACACTAACCCAAATGCCATGTTTGGTGCTACGAATACTACACGCGACTCGTTCTTGAATTACTTTTTTGGTAAGGACGGGATGCAGAGCTCGACACCGCTGCCTCAGCCCTTGATTCAACAGAGACAACCCAACCATCTCAGCGAGCCCGGCATTAGCCAGAGTATTAGACGACCAGATTTACGCTCGCCAATGTCGTTACCCGATGACTATGCGGGATCTTCTGATCACGGTGGGGAGATGTCTCAGCATGTATGTCGATATCCATTCTTTGAACTCATTTGAAACGGGAGCTTACTTGACTTATGGCAGGCGGACCATGCTGAGCCGACTCTCTCCGACCGCGAGCTCATGGAAACAGAGCTGATTCGTCGACTGATTTCCTCGTATTTCAATATTGTTCGGGAAACCATCGCCGACCAAGTCCCGAAAGCTATTATGCACCTTCTTGTCAACCATAGTAAAGATGTTGTGCAAAATAGACTTGTGAGTGAGCTTTATAAAGAGGATCTGTTCTCAGAGCTCCTTTATGAGGATGATGGCATCAAGGCAGAGAGAGAAAAGTGTGAAAGGCTGTTAGAAACGTACAAAGAAGCAGCGAGAATTGTAGGTGAAGTGCTGTGACCTCCGTGATGCAAAGAGTTAGAGAGCCTTCAGCCCACAAAGCCAGTTTCAGATGTTCCCCAGCAGATCAGTGATGGATGTCATTGATGCTGTATCACTCAATTGTACATAGTGTTTATTTTCCGCTTTTAATTTAGTGAGTGCCCCTGTGTGGTGCATGCTTGACTGTTGGCTATACTTTGTACTATTGACGTTAAAGATGTCTTCTTTCAGGCTTTCTTTTCAATAGCATAACTCAAGTCAGTAATATACACAAGCTAGACTTGCCCGTGGTTATCAACATATATCTATACATCCAGAACGCAAAGTCTGCCTGCGATTCGCGGGCATTCCGATCTAATATGTTACTTCACTGGCGCACCCCGCTCTAAGCTATCAGACTTAATCCTTCTTCTTACTCGGTTTTCTTAGCCGGGCACCCTCCAAACCATAGAGACCACCCCCTGCGAAGACACAGACAGCCCCAATAACAACACCCGGCGAAAGCTGGTTTCCAAATAGGTAGATGGATAACAGGAGCGAAACAAGTTTGCGAACGTTCAAAACCACCGTCACTGTCAATGAAGACGTCTGGGCGGAGAGGAGATGAACTCCACGAATGCATAGATATTGGGTCAGCGCATTCACAAAAAGATAAGCCACCTGCATGGGAATATGCGCGATGAAAGATGGAAATAAGTGGGATCCCGGTATTCCTAAATCCAAACGAGGCCCGCATATGGCAATTGAAGTGGTGGAAGAGCCTGAAGGAAGCTCGGCATCTTTTCCGACACTGATGGATGTCGCCGGAAACCGACATCGCAAGGGAGGGGAGGAAAGCATGACGCGCCATTGATCCAGGAGCCGCGGATAGGTTGGGAGGAAAAGTGGTAGCGAGAGTACATGAGAATAGAAAAGCGCTTCCTTCCAGTGGCTTCGGCCATAAGTCTCATAGAGTCGGTCTGCATATATTCCCTGAAAGGCCGAAAGAACCATTGCAGAAGCAAGAATTGCGAAGCCAGTAGCGGTAGCCGTTATACCAAGGTCTGTTCCACCATGCCCAATGTCTAATGGTACGCCTTTAGCTTGAGCATCTGCCAATGCTGCTGTAACAACACCAAGAGTGAGCACCGCTACTGCCAAAATCTGACCACAAGAATACTTCTTTCCATTGAGCAAGTATCCGACGATAAGGGAAGCAACAGGGCCGCCTGATCTCAATATTATGTGTAGGGGAACCGATATGCTATATGCGAAAGCCCAATTGTTCAAAAGATTGACTGTCACGAAGAAGGCCGTGTATACCAACCATGACCTTAATGGGATGACACGTGGACTGAGGAAGAGTGACCGAGCCCCACATGATAGCGAGACAAAATTTGGTAACGTAAATCCAGCAGTCACAATAAATTGCGCGAAGGTGATCAGGGGACCTTCCAGCGGCGGACAGAGAGGGTCAGACAGAAGTATATCTTAGTCGGGGCAATAATAGTCAGTCAATTACCTGAACTTGGTTGATCTCTAGGTAGTTTTAAATATCAGTATGTTACCATTGAGCTACCCGGGGTTCTGAACTCACTTGACAATGGCTTCTAATGCGAACACCTAGAACAACGAAGTTAATCATAGCAAGATCCATCGTACTCGGAGTACCTACATTTGCACAACACCCACCAAATATCAATGACACCATCAGGACCATGCTAATCCACTTAGGAGAGGTTGCATAAGCCGCTGCCGTAGCTATGCTTCCTAGAGCACCGGATTCTAGTGCATCCCCGTGCTTTTCTTTCGCACCAGGCTTATTTGAATCAGCGTCATCGCAGTTGCGATTGATCATTTGCTCTATTGTACCTAGGGCCGGCGTGTTTTTGATCTAGGAAGGTTGTGCTCTGTTCGGAAGTGAAAGAGGGAGAGGATGTACAAATGAGTCGAAAGGATAAATGGGACTGAGCAGCAGATTCTAGTCAAATATGGGAGATTGAATCAACTTCTGTCGCTAAATGTTGTTGACAATTCATTGTTGCTTAGTCAAGAGAGGAAGAGCTAACCAGAAATTGATGGCATAAGGTTAGATAGCGCGCGAATCGATTTTCAGGCAACCGAGGAAGACTATTCCTGATCTGTCTATTTACTAAAACGTGAATCAGGCATCGACTGATATCACACGAATTGCTTTGTATATTATAAGATCAGCCTTTTTAGGGCAAGGTATGAATTTCTAAGACCAACGTGACTCGCACGCTGGAGGAATGCATTCAAATGAACAGACCATTCAGCCTTCCAGCCTCTTTCCGTGCCAGCGGTCGGGCTAGACAGCCGTGAAAGGACAGATTAACATGCTTTAAAAGTCAAACCAGTGCAAATTGAGACGTAATATCAGAGAAAGTATGTGAAAGCCGAAAAAGCCAATCACGGTAAGTGCCGACATAATCAAACATCCTCGATATCATCGTCGCTCAAGACAAATTTATCCTCCCTGTCTGAGACCACAGGCGGAAGGTTGTGTTGGCGGTAAATGCGGCCATTAGCAGGCATTGTAGGCTGTCTGACAGAGGAGGCCCGATAAGTGGTCATGGGCTCAGGGTCGAAAGTATCATCGATGCCTTGGCGGTCACATTGTGTTCTTCGCTTGGGAATGGATGTAATCTCATCAAGTTCACGTGAAACAGTCTCATTGAACCCAATTCTAGCCATGTATGGCAATTGGTATAACAAAAAGTCACTGCGGGATGCCATAGTGGCAACTATCGCTTGCCTACCAGCCTGAAAGTAACGGCCTGCCAAGGACTTGGTGCTTTGTCTGCCGAGTCCGTTGAGTGAGTGTAATAATGTCGTTTTCCACAAATTTGTAAGTTCTTCAACTTGAACCTTCTCTTTTAATCGCCGCAGCTCAGCGGGGAAAAAAATTCTATGCCCATCTTGTGCATTCCCATTCTGGTTCGTTGACGTTATTCGCCTTTTTACCGGGGATGGGAGGGAAAATAGTAAACCACGTGCAGCAACTTGATAACTGAGCTCATCCTGTCGCAACATGCCAAGACCAAGGGTGGCCTTGTACCTTCCACGTGAAGAACTGCCTGGAGTTGTCATATTGTCAGCACTTAAAACATCACTATCTGACAATGCCTCTATGCATCCATTTATGCAGTCGACAAAAACAGGGCCATCGCACGATGGTATGTAATTCTCATAAAGGGCGCTGATGAAAGTTTGTGTATCTGTTCCCGACTGCTCTAGAAGCTCGTTCACAGGAACCAGTGAGACTGTAGGCCGATCGCAATGACATAAATGATCTGGTGGTCTGGGTGGCCGAGGATCGACGGTTGTAGAACTTAGACCCTCACGCTTATTGTAGACGATTTTTCCGACTGCATGGAATAAACCAAGGCTGCTCTCCCTGTACGTTATTGTTTGCAGTGCTTCTTTCTCAACCGGCGCCAAAGATATGTTACCTCGGCCTGTTCTCGTGGCATTGGGGAAAGGATACTTCTCAAACCGTTCACACCGAAGACAGAGAAACTCCAGTGAAGAGATCGCGCTCCGGATGTCGCCTATCTCTGATAGACTCTTCAAAATTGCGGGCCCAGGTCTTTTAGTTGATCTATATCGGCGGCTATGCTTCTCGAGAACCAGGTCCAGAGCCTTGAACATGAACGTCGGAGCAATGGCATTAAATTCAACAATCGTTGTGCCTGGATCGCTTAAAATGGCTGGCCCCAGCAACCTGTGAGCTGTTAAGTTGTCCGAATAGGATGCCCCGGTATTCAACATGGTCTCGGAAACGACAATAACAACAGGTGAGCTCCCGTGTCTCTCGATATCGTTCCGGGTATTGCTTCTCGGTTCGGATGACACTGAGAGATACCGCTGCAGAGAAAGTCGGAAAGCGGCTAAACTGGGGGAATCTCCATCAAAGACTGTTGGGAACTCCTCAATGAGAATGATACGTGGCCTCATATGATCACTGCTGTTCCTCTTGCTTGCTGATAAACCGGTTGTGCCATAAAACTCGAGCCCACGTAATCTATTACTCCTTGTCAAGAATTCTTCGAATTGGGCTGCTGTGGATGTGAATCCTTTCGCCGCAAACTCAGATCCCGACGGATTCTTCCATTCGAGAACATCGAAACCTAGCTTGTCCGACAATAGCGATAATGTAGTCGTTTTGCCGCTTCCTGCGGGGCCTCTGAGGACAAGTAATTTCTGATTTGTTCTCGAAGTTAATCTTTTGAGTCTAGGAATTCATCACTCATTTGTGATTCTGTATGCATACCTTCTCGTACGCGCAAAGGGCGCCTAATAACCAACTCTGTACATCGGCAATCTTTTTCTTGTGAACCGCGAGCTCATTCAAATTTATAGGGGAATATTTCTGTGCCCATGGCAGTTTCTCGGAGTCTCTGTCGTAATTGGTCGCTAATGGGTATGAACCATGATGCTTGCTCTCCGACGCCGATGGAACGACGAAGCGCCTGCGATTGCTTGCAAAGCTCCGCGAACGAAAAGCGTGAGCTGTTGCTTGAGCCTGATTGGCACGCTCTCCAGCAGCCAAAGGCGCCTCCATCCGCTTTTCGGGCGTTACTTTTCGCTCTGCAATGTAGTGTGAGAAAAGCTCATCGTAAGAATCGTAACCGTCCTCGATCGTGTCGTCGCTCATGTCTGTCTTGTCTGTTCTTGGCTGAGCCCAACGGAACGATTCAGCCTTGTGTGTATCCCATCTTTGTGTTTCACTCGCGGCTGGAAAGAAGTTGTGAAGCGATCGAGTCTTGGATATCTTGCTTGGGGAAGATTTCGAACATTCCGTCCTCTGACAGACCGGTTCGGAGGGTAGTGCGGCATTGCTGGCAGAGGTTTGCTGCGAATGGACATCTGTGTCTGACGGAGAATTTCGATAGAGAAGAAACTCGCAATCGGGACTCGAAGTCAAACGACTCGGTTCATTACCCTTGCAATTGTCAGGCAGGTGTTTACCTTCGAAAGCAGAATCATCAGGATTCGAAGACCAACCTGATCTTCCAATGGACGGACAATTGATATCCGCTGCCGTTTCGCTGCGTGGGTGGCCATGACGACGATCAGCAACAAGAGTATGAACAGTTATCTGCTTCTATGGAGCACGGGCCAAGGCATGGAAAACATTCAATTTTAATAGGCATGTCGTAGATATAGGTAGGTAAGATAAGACCCAGGGGATCTTGGTGTCCGATAAGTCTAGATAGTCAGTTTGTCACCCAACACGCCAGATCTCATTCGGTATGCAAAGTGAAAGAATCCTTTCGTCTCTGATAAGGTACAAGATCAATGGAAAGACGCTAGTAACTCACAATGGCCACCCCGACCCCACAGTGTCTACAACGGTATCTTTATTGACATGCCAATGATGCCATACTATAAAATGAAGCCTAGGTAGGTAATTTCTCATTTTCCGTCCAATCAATCACTGTCCTTTCTATATCATGAAGCCTAAGTCAGATCTGCTCAGCGAAAAATAAGTGTGAATATCCCGTGTGAATTATCCTATGTATGGAGTAGGTACCTTAGACAAGTTAACCTTAAATGATAAGGTAGTTCCACTGCTCAAAATTTACTTCCAGTGCTTGAATTGAATTTCCTTTCTTATTTAGAACTACTGTAGTCTGTAGTATAGTATGAAACTGTCCTTAACTAAATTTGCCTGATTGCTTATATGTAGAGAAGTATAGTTAAACCAGTACATATAAAGACCTCCAGAGGCGACGGTGCATAGAGGGCAATATTTAAATTTTTTATTAGTACCATTTTCCAAACTAGAACTATCTAGTACATACCAATTTTCTATCTCTCTGTAGCCCAAGAAGTCAACTTAGATACACCATTAGCTTAATATATCCCCGGCTACAGAATACACTGGAGTACTGGACTCACAGCTACACAAATCCTCGGGCTTGTCTCAAACTCTCATCATTCCTGCTTTAGATCCCTCTTAGCTGAAGCTTGTTAGTTCCTTAACATCCCTTGATTAACTGGATCTCGGTACCTAGAATGAGCAGAGGGGCCGTGCAACATGTAGCCATCACCTATAATAGCCTAAAGTACTTTTTGAAAGGACAAATATGTACGAGAGCTGAGACTCCCAGCATATATATCAAGTACCATGATATATAAATCATCAAACTTGATAGTACCAGTGATGCTAGCATACATCATTCCTAATATATATCAACTATTCTCCGTGATTCGCTATTATCAACTACTTAGGGCGTTAACTAACTATGCCAGTCTTGCCCAGGTTTGTCACTCTGTGACGGAGAAGAACTTTCTATGGGATGCAGAGTGTCTCGGCATGAATCTTCATAGGCTTGAGGGAACCCGACCCGATGTCACAATAGTATGCTTGGAAATATGTGGCAAGGAAGGAAGATTTCAATGGTAGTAGAGAGGTATTCGAAGATTTTAAAACATACAACTCTGTGCATGCCCGCCAGCCAATTGAACGACATATATTATGCTTTCCAAGTCCAGCAATGACATCCGAATCGGCCACTAGACGAGCACTCTGGAAAGGAGACTGAGAAAAAACCAAAATTGGTCCAAAGTTCGTTGGCTCGGTCGCCCTACATTGTCAACCATCAACGGAGCGCTACAAAGTATGAGACATGGAGATAGGTGTAAGAGCTGGTATGTTTCCTGCTTGCCTCTTCTCTTCTCTTGTGTGAATCGCTTAAGACGCACCGAAAAGATCGTAATAATAGTCATCATCCAGGCCATCTCGGGAAGGAACCTTCGGAATTTCCCCAGGAAAAGTCGCATCTTCAAAGCGCACATTGAATAGACGGATCTTCAGCCCGTAGTCGCTGACCACATTGATCAACTTGTTAGAGTCTGCTGTTATAGGTCTCTGATCCAGCAACATAAGCAACCCGTCGAGCCACTCAGACGCCATGCTCGGGGATTGAGGCCGGAGAGTCAACAAAACACCCTCCTTTGACTTGCTGATAGAACGAGCATGACTATGACCCTTCGATGGGCCCCTTGTGACAGACGAGGGACATTCAATATACCCATGGATCGTGATTTTAGTCGAAGATACAGAAAGGGGTGCGATTTTCAAGGTAGACGAAGATGAAGCGTCAGCTGATGCTGAGATGTTGGATGCCACAGACGAAACGGCCGACAAATCAACTGGTCGACGAGATAGTCAACAGACAGGTACGGTTAAAGTGAATGAACAGAGGAAATCCGAACCTTTTCCTGGGAGAGAATCAAGGTCTATCCTGCCATTTCCTAGCGTCTCAAAATCCCCGTAATGCAGGAATTTCCTGTTATGCGACAATCGCACATATCGGTAAGAGACATTTTCGACAGAAGAGGAGTCTGTATGAGTAGTGGCCTCAACAGGAAACCAGTAGCCCTGCAGAAGGCAACGGATCCTTTGTTCCTTGACGAATTGGAGAGCCTCGTGATGAAGTTCTTCTCGGACCTGTTGCAGATGTTGCCTCCAAACGTCTTCATACGTGAGCTCTAAGAGTTCCATCTGTAGATCTCGAAGCCGGCGGTATTCGAAATTGACTATCTCGTCTTCCACGTCATGCACTTCCTTTGTTCGAGTTGCCCCACCGACAACCGATTCAACAAGAATTCGAACCAGCTCAGCAATTTTTGCGAAATCATCGACGTCTGCATTGGTGGTCTTCCATAACCGGACGAAAGCTTGCAATGCCGCGACGTGCAAGCGTGTCCAGTGTAGCAATAGAGGCTTGAACAACCGGTCAAGGTTGGCGCGAGACTCTAAGACCAGATAGTTCTTTGAATCCTCTATCTCGGATTTCTCTATCTCAAAGTGCTCGTATAAGATTGAAGTTACCGCCAAGGAAGCGCGGGCAATCGGACACCGTTTCTGGCCTGGTTTTGCTGACTGCTCCAACAGCATTTTTCGGAACTCGTTTCGATGATTTCTGACATAATCCGCAAGATCCATCATTCCCAGGAATCCCATCTCTTCGAACTGAGCTATTGGATTTTCTGATTCGAATCCAAGCCGCCTCCACTTTTCTGAGTTGTGCTTTCTAGAATGCCGCAACTCAGCGTCACTATCAACCTTTTCGTCAATGCTCTTCTCCTGGTCACTAGCAAGGTGTATTCCTTTCAATGCTCTCCTATGCTCTGGTTTCTCTAGATCCAGGGGAATATCTCGCCACCTCCTAAGCAGAACCTTTGTGAGAGATTGGAACTCTATCAAAGGATGAGCGTGGTCCTGCAACGTTGTACCTTGCATGAGAGCGTAAACTGCTCGAATCACCCCTAGATCTTGAAGTTTTTGTATGAACCTGGGCCATTCTAGCTCGGAGCCATTTGCGATGGAGTCACGCATAAGCGAGTTGATGAGTTGAAGCGCATTCGCACATAGTGCATGGTCCGCGGACGAGAGTCTATTGACAAGCATCTCGAGGAATTGTGGATAGATTGCAAGTGCGGGTTTCAGGGCGCGAAACCCAAAAGCATCAGCCTGTGGTGGACGACCCCCCGTGTACGGATGGGATACAATGGATACTAAGATAGACATTGCGCCGCGCAAAATGTTGACCAGAGGCTGCGTCACAATGAGCTCGACAATCTAGAGGTAGGGGCCAAAACGCTCTGTTAGCATTGATGCAAGCTATGAGACTTTGCTATCCTTTTATGGCGGCGAATTTCAAAGACCTACTCTTTCCACCAACTCTTGGTCAACTAAGTCCCATCCTTTATCTACTTCCAACAGCCTCGCGAAGCTTGTCAAACTGTAAGCCAGCGTATTTCCAGTTGCATGTAATGTCAATTCGCGCAGTTTGGTCAGCCCCCCTTCAGCAATGAAAATATCAGCAAACGAAGGGTCTCCGATGCTGCCTTGAAGCTTAAAAACTGCCATCTTGCGCACCGCATCTTCTTCACTCCCCAATCGCTCGACTATGTCATGAATATTGCCCTCCATTTCAAAGGAGTTGCTCCGTGTATGACCGACCGTCGTAGTATGCCATCAGAGATCCAAGAATCCAAGAATCCAAACAGGTAGCAGTCACCATCCATATATTTGCAATTTAAAACAAAAAGAAAGAAAGAAAGAAAGAAAGGAACACGGAAATGTGATTATTTATGAAACTAGGTGAATCTGCAGCAGCTTCCTGCTCCGCTGGCTATTTATGGCTAGGTGATGCCTCCATACGGAGTACGAATACTCCGTACTTTATGAAGTGAATTCAGGGGCGTCACCTGACTTAGGTCCCTGAAGTTGATTCAGGATAGTAAAATAACTTACTCTATATAACACACTACCAAACCATATCTGCTTCTAGGAAAGTACCAGGAAATATTGAACATATAGCAAATTGAAGTGCAGACAGTAAAGCGAGCAATCAAGGTACATGATTTATGTGAGCGTCTCATCCCTAACGCTACACCTGGAGCTTCGAGCTTCGGGTCAGGCAAAGATATTGAGAAGCCAGCAAGCTGCTTCTAGCGACCAAACCTCATCTGAGCCCCGGCGTAATGCCATAAACCCCTGAGAAAACCCTGATATTCGACAGGTTCGCCATAACTAGTAACGCCGCTGCTTTTACCACCGGTGCAAAACATTTCAGTCAGGCGGATATGCCAGGGAGGATATCCATCCAGTTTCAGAAAGGGCGCGAACACTAATAGTAAATCTGGTTCTGGCTTCACTGCAATAGGGGGTTGAATAGCAGTCGTTCGTCTCTCACCAATACTCGATGTGGCTGGCTGCAATGGCTGCGTTGTAATTTCGCTAATCTCTGCATCCACCAATCCCATGGTGATATCCCCTGGTGACAGTCTACCATTCTGTGACATCTCTGCTAGCGTTTGAGTCAGATCAACTATAGTTTCTCTCCCATCGGTAGCGGATAACAGAAGCAGGGTAAGAGAGTCAGTATTGACTCTACGGGTCGTATCATGATCAAGAGATGGCTCATATACAGAATGATGAGGAGCGAAAAGTCGCAGGGTTGGCTGCTGAGGGAGTGAACCGTAATATGAAGCGAATTTGCTCGCAACCACTTGATGCAGCATCGGGATGCATGATTTCAGGACCCCTATAGAGGACGGTCAGCTACTCGTCTACCTCAGAGCGCTTGAGGAAACCGGAATGTCGAGCGTGAACTGTCATTACATACCGCTCTTCTCATAGACACTCAGCATGGGTATACCAGAGCAAACACTCCAAGCAGCCAGTTCTGCCACTTCGTCCATCAGGATCGCCAGCGCATCATCTTCCTTACGCAATGATAAAACAACGGTCAGATGTTCAGGCAAACGTCTTAGGCCCTTGACATCTTTTCGGATCAATTCCGGTGTGCGGTGATGATAATAGACGATCGCAAGAACCCGATCCACAAGGGCATGGTAGCTCTGAATCAGACGCAGGATAATCCCATAGACAATATGGATGAAGGTGTAAGTAAGTTGATGTAGCTGAGACTTCAAGAATGTTCGAATAGGAGCTTTTCGGGGGGCTTTCTTCTGTCGCTGCAGTGGTCGACGTGCAAGATCTGATGGATCCGGCAGATATGGCTTCAGGATATTTTCGCGATCGGCAGCAGTGAGTGTGGTCCCTTGGGTGCGAACAGTGTCCCTCAGTAATTCTCTATCACGTGCTAGGACCATGGTTGCTCGAGGAGTGCATCTGTTTAGCAGGAGCAATGAGTCAAGAAAAGAGCCTTGATCTCGCAAATTGCTTGGGGGTGAAATTGGGGGAAATCACTTTCTGCTGTCACTTTCTGCTGCGAGGTGAGCAGGCAAATGTCGAATCAGTGGTCCACGTTTTTGCAGTGGCGCATGGAGCTGATCTTATTGTACAGAGTAGATAGGTTGTAGATACATACCCAACAGGCAGCAGGAGCGACAGACAGCGCCGGAGTAATGAGGCCGTTGATGGTTATATTTTGGAAGGGGCGCAGTGCATAGATACCTAGTACATTTGTATACTCCGCACCTTCCATTGTAACTACTTTGTAATTAATGCATGTGGCCTTTGTACTACCGTACAGAGTATTCTACCTACCGCGCACTTTCCAGCTTGAGTCCCTCAGTCACCGATAGGCAGCAGTTAATCAGAAGTAAGGTACGGAGGTGTGGTGCAAAACTCATTAGCCACTAGTAAACTTAGCATTTCCATTATAAATAGCCATACACTAAAATTACTATGGAGACCTATACTCCTTCCAAAACAATAGTTTTCAACTTCTCTATCTATTATTTCTTGGCTAAAAAAAGTAATTTAAAGCTATATAGAACCCCCTTTTCTCTCTCTATAATAAATTCAATGCAGTATTCCCCTATTATTTATATTTTCAGCCTGCCTGCCTCCTCCAAGCCCTCCTCTAAGCCCTCGAAGCCCTTAAAGCCATTAAAGATGTATAGATCTTATCATCTAGTTACCATGCATATGCAGGCCCTGACTTTAGCCTATTATAGTATTAATATAAAGTATATTAAGGCTACAACTGGCATGCCTTATCAGTCAATTCAATACTAGGTCAAGAAAGCTAGGGAATGTAGCTATAATCTAGAGATAGATCCACGCATCTTACTAGAATATGTTGAAGATGGCAAGTGTATAGGATGTCTAAAGGAGATTATAGAAGTAACTAAATAAGCTATTCTTGAATCTATTAGTAAAGATTAAAATAGGCGTGAAAAATCTTCTAAAATTCTAGTATTTAAAGCTAGTATCTCTTATTCTTCTGTTTTACATATTCTTAAGCAGCATAGCTATAAAGTAGTTAAGTAAACTATAAAACTAGGCCTTACTAATAAGATGAAGTAGAAAAGATTATAGTTTTACCTTACCTATAAGGACTAGACCCTCAAAGACTAGAAAAACATAATATAGACTAATGAAACCTCTATTTCTCTTAGATAATAGCATGGAGTAATCTATATTTAGTATATAAAAGATAAGAGAAATAATCCCACAGTTATATACTAGTGTTGGAAGGGGACTTCTAATTTTATGGTTTAGGGGGCATTTTCTTATAATAAGAAGGGTCCTCTTTATATCTAGGCTCTAGAAATAGCTTAAGATAAGAGATATACTGAGTAAGAGATTATTCTCTTAAATTAATAGCTTAAGCCTATCTAGAAGGCAGAATAGGAGCTTAATACTAATATAATATATTTAAAACTTTAGAATGGAAGAGCACCTAGCTATATACCTATCTAGAAGTGAAATAAGAAGAATGGCCTACTCTCTTAGGATTTAAAAGGAGATATTAACTAGTATAGATACTATAAGGTAGTATTCTCCTTCTCTATAATTTCTGCTTAGAATTTAAGAACTAATACCTTCTTTTACTATCTTTATAGGAAGTCCTTATCCCTAAGCTAATTCCCTTTACTCAAGAATGTGTAATTAAATAACTAAATATAATTATCCTTAAAGATAGTGCTCCAGCTTACTGTTATTGATTTTAGCAGACTATATATAATATTAAGAGGGTCTAGAAGATTATGGATTAGCTAGGGAACTCCCCTGATCTTAATGCTATTGAACTAGCCTAGCCATAGCTCAAACAGCGTACAACTTCTCGAGGGGCACCCCAGGATAAGAAGACAGGGAAGGAGGCATAGATAAAGGTATGGAATAATCTTCTGCAGGAGCATATTTAGCAGTGGATTAAGTGTCTTATACACTATATCTAGGTCATCATTAGTCTAAATAGAGGTAATGAATATCAGGAGGGCCAAACAGGCAAGGATAATCATAATTAGAAGGGCCATTAAGCAAAGGGTACTATCTCTTATAGGCAAGATATTAGTAAACTAGCCTAGGAAGATATTTTGCCGCTGTTTGAATAGCTTTAATATTCAATTCTTAGGAGTTGAAATCAATCAAAGTAATCTACTATATAAATTACTATGTAATGTTGCTTGGTCTTATTACCTTGCCAAGCTTACTAGCAGCTAATGAGTTCTGCACCACACCTCCGTACCTACTACCAGTACTTACTTAGGTGGTTGGTTCCAGCTTAAAAGCGATAATAGGTAGGTACCTAATCATTAGGTAGGTTCAAGCATACCCCGTACAGTACGATAACTATTGAAGCCCCTTGAAATCAAAGGTTGCGCCCGGCCTCATTTGATCTACAATATGCATGTATTTTTAAGAATGCCTGTCTGCCCTTTGACGAACTATACATAGTATTGCAGATAAGAAAATAAGAGTTAGTCTAAATGCTACCTATATAGCTGCCATAGCTTGGATGTTATTGTGTCCAATGTATATTAAGGTGACGTGGTGTTCACAGGGACGAACAAAAAGGGTGTAAGGCAGGTAAGAAGAAAATGCCCATGTTCTTTCCGGAGTTTACCCTTGGTCGACTTTGGAGTTCTCTTTCACAACCATAACTTAGCATATATTTCAATGTTACCACCAATTGATCTGATGGTCATTGCAACCCGTTATCTGCGGCCCTGCTGTCCCTGTTGACGAGGTCATCCCATGCCGCAAAGATGTCGGACAGTGTGTCCACAACGCCCCAGTCAAACCCCGCGTCCCGATCTATCTTTCCCAAGGGCCCCAATTTTACTCTTTCTGACTTCTCAAGCCGCGATTACATCGTCAAAGAGTTTATCGAGGCGCTTTCTGACAGTACTACCTCAAATCGACGTTCTACGCTTGGACCTGGTCCCGGCAACCAGCTTTTTGATCCCAAACCACTGATTCGAGCATTCGAGCATGCTCAACGACGACTTGGTGAACTTTCTGGTGATCTTGAAATCAAAGAGAACGAGCTATCGGCTGCAGCTCGAAGAGCCGAGGCGCAGCATGCGCAAAATCTCGGCACATTGGGTAGAAAGTTGAAGCAGACCATCGATTCCTTCCAGCTATTGGATACGTCTCTAAATGGAGCAGGGCTATCGGGAGGTGACCTCGCTGGAGCGACCGGGAATATGGCTGTTGAGACAGGAAGAAGGCTAGAGGAGTTAGACCGACAGAGACGCCGAGCCCTTGATGCTCATTTCCTGATTCAATGTTGGGATGGAGTAAGTAACAGAGGAGAGATAACACTCCTAGATAACTTAAGGAAGTCGGGGACTGGTGAAGCCAAAGTCAGATCGGCACATATTGCGCGACAGTTGCTCAGGATAAGTCAAAGACTCGATCCCCGCAGTTGGGATGAATTGAGAGCGAAGAAAGACGACCTGTACCGGAATGACGACGTTTCTGTCGACGAAGGCACAAGAGGAAACATCAATGGAATTCATCGAAACACGAGAGAGATAATTGAAAAGTTCTCCGAGACTCTCGAGAAAGATCTTCTGAAGCAGTTCGATGATTTCTACCGCAAGGCAAATTTCGAGGGCATGAGAGACTGCGCGACTGTGCTTCAGGACTTCAGCGGAGGCGCAAGTGTGACCGCCTTGTTTGTTAATCAACACCAATTCTTCATTGATCGAAGTCAGCTAGTGACAGAAGAAGTGGGCGGGGATTTGAACAGCTGGGAACAATTGGCGGATCCTGACGCCGAACCCCTGAAGGTGGAACCAAGCCTTCAATCGCTAGTTGATGAGGTTAAGGTGGTCGTGCAGGAAGAATCGGCCATCATCAAGCGAGCTTTCCCTTTCTATGAGCAGGTGCTGAGCAAATTCTTACAACGTGTCTTTCAGCAGTCCATCCAGCAGAGACTGGAAATGGTTCTGGAGAAAGCCAATGGCATCTCGTCTTTAGCCTTCCTCCGATCGCTACAGAGTTCTCGCAGCTACATTAGCGGCTTGGTCGACGATCTCAAGACTCATGGCTTGACTGAACATCCGGACCCTGTTTCGTCTCAAACAGCCTTGATTTTAGATCAGCAGCTGGAAGATTTGTTTGTGCCATATTTTGTTGGATCATCATACATCGAAAGGGAGAAAAAATCACTCGAGGAGTTGTACACGTCATTGTTGTTCAGGTTTACTACTTTTCATGCTCGGAGGAAACGAGCAGCGACGACGTTTATGGCATCAATTTCCAAGTCTGGAACTGAGCTCCTTTCTTCTGCTCGGGACGCTTACGTCAATCGCCTTGAGTCCTCGGAATTCACGCCCACTCAAAAGAAGATGCTCCTTCAGTTGGCCGGGTTGAAAGATCAAAGCGACTCCATGAAGCCCGCTGAGATCAAGCTGATGGAGCAGGATGGTCTTCCTAATATTACCTATGCCAAGAGGATGTTGAAATGGCTGGCTGAAGCAGTTGGACGCGGCTTGGAACTGGGCGCCACCAGCGAGACCCCAAAGGATGTGTCTGCTTTGTTGAGTCTGCTGTTGTCTTCGATGGGCGAGAGCTATGTCGAGGTGTGTCTTGACGCTGTCTTGGAGTCTGCAACGTCTCAGGAGTCTGCAAGGGCAGAGCCTGATTTTGGCTATCTTACTGTGGTCAAAAGCATTATCAGCATCACCAACTTGATGGTGATGTGTATACAAACGTTGCTAATTCCTCTTGCAACTCCCAGTATAACAATTCGCCGGGAAATGGAGAAGAAGACGAATGCAGCGACTTTACGCATAGAAGATAAAATAAACGCGATTGAGCAGAAGGTCGTTGACACGGCCTTGATGTGGGTTAACAGGTTACTTTCGGGACAGAAGAAGAATGATTTCCGGCCCAAGGAAGGAGATAATGCAGCTTGGTTGGAAATGTTACACACACCAGTAAGTCACTGAGATGCTGAAATGTGAATCTTTCACCCGGGAATTATATTGACCTTGTCCTAGACGTGTGCGTCAATATGTGCTTTCTTAACCCGGCTGCATGACACTATCGCAGCAACGCTATCCTCCAGTGGTTCCAACTTTCGTTATTTACTCACAGAGATTGCGCTTGGGACCCGGAGCCATCTCCTCGAACATTTCAAGCGATATGCCGTCAACGGGGCTGGAGGCCTTATGGTCACTAAGGACATGACACAGTATGCAGATCTGCTCAAGTCTTGGGACATCGACGAACACATCAAAGGACCAGGTGGTTCCCTGGACGTTCTGCTAGAAGTTGGCAGTCTATTCGTCATTGGGCCAGAAGCTTTGCGGGAGAGAATTCGTGGGGGGGCCAGCTCTAACGCAAGCAGACGGCCAGGGACTACTCGTACTGAGACTGAACGGGAACAGGAGCTAGTCGGGACTGGCCAGATCGAGCCAGGCCTTAGTGTACAGGAGATCAGAGCTTACGTGTCTCGAAGGGAGGATTCCAGCACTACAGCAATGCAACATGTGCTCAACCTCTTGTGATTTCATGGAACTGTTCACGTTCTAGCGGCAGGTAAACGGCCTCCTTTTTATTGCTCTGAAAATCCATTGATCGAAATAACATCTTCCGTAACTCATTGTTCATTCTGAAGATTAGTCATTTTCCGCTTGCAATGTAAATATTTTGGCTTTAATCCCTAACTAGGTCTATCTTCTTCCTGAGGTGTAGATAGTGGAGGACCAAGAGAACAGGACAACTCTGGAAATCTTGACGTTTCCCAGGATCGAAAAGGATGTAGTTGAACAAAACAAATAATCGTATCACGATCTTCCCTAAGCTGCAGTTTTCTTTACATCATCAATTCGGTTCTAGTGAAGGTCTACGGAAAAATGTTTCTTGAAGGTGGAATTTCTAAATAACAAGTGCAGCGCAGATGAAATATGACGAATTTCCTACTGTCATTGAATGATGGCCTTGCCAGTGGCTTTGATCTATCATTAATTCAGACTATGATGCTACGGTTGTTATGGCTGAAATTTGTGGCATGGCTGTGTTTGCGGACGAGCTACTCCGTACCTTGAGCTTCATTCACGCCGACAGTACATTTTGTAGCCATTGAACATGATCATAGCTCTCTGAGCCCATACCTTCCGTGAGAATATATCATTTGGCTGGCGAATATTTAGGCATCAGCAGAGTATCTAGACCTTGTCCCGACACTAGCACGGTCTGAGACAGCCTATGTTGCACTGATACGGCAGTCGCATTTGGAACTCATGGTCTTGGCGATGAAGAAACTATTGCCCAGGTCATGATCCAAATTCGGACATTTGAGAGCAGGACACAAACTGATACCATCCAGACATCATAGGCAACTGTATTCTCGACTTTTTATCCTTCATTGAAGGAAGCAAACTCAATATTATCCTACAATTAATATCTATCCTTACAATTAAGATAGTAAGTATATTTTTAGAGAGCAAGAGCTCAAAGCGTGCAGATAAAAGTTCAGCACGTGACCGGGCAGCTAGGAGACTACGCAACTGGCGAGCTTCAAGGTATCAGCACGCAAGCGCGGCTCCGCAGGCGTTGGTCAGAAGAAGGCTAATGCTTGACCACTCTTTTGCAATTCAACGTCTTGGACTGTTATAGCAGAAATACTGCATGTCCAGTTTCACTACTGTTGCGTTTGCTCTCACTCCGCTTTACATAGGCCGCCTCGCAACCTTGCTGTCAGCTTCTTGCTGTCATTCTCTCTGACAAGCGTCGTCAGTAGTCTTCGTGGATTGTCCTATGGTCCGCTACCATGATTACTCGATGGCTACTGATCACAAGCTTCCTGGCATTAGCCATCTTATCGCAGTCTAGCGCTGCGAAGAAGTCAGAACCAGAAATCACTCCGTCATCCTTCGACAATGAACCCTTCTCATTGTTCTATTTCGAGGACACCGAAACAATACTCATGAACACACGAGATGGCGATCTTTTGCGCTCGTTCGATGGAGGTAAGGGCTGGGAACAGGTGGATGACCCAAATGGTAAAATGAAGAAGCGTGTGCTTTCCATCTGGCAGCACCCGTTTGACAATAATAGAGCCTATGCCTTGGGTGCGAATGGACGTCACTGGGTGACAAAGGATCAAGCTAAGACTTGGGAATCTTTCGAGGTCGACGGATACCCAGCCACCCAACACGAACCTCTCATTTTCCATGGCTGGGATTCTGCAAAGGTCATCTTCCAAAGTGATGAATGTATGGGACGGTTTTGTATAGTGAAATCATACTATACTACCGATGATTTCAAAACCGTCTCGCCACTACGGGTCAGTGCTGGTGGATGCGCGTGGGCTGTTGGACATCCACAATTCGCCGAAGGATTGAATCTTCAAGAGGAACTCCGTGATCGCGTTCTCTGCATAGTGCCTGGCCTGAAAGTGCCATCCGCACATGCGAATCGCCTTGTGTATTCGGACGACTTCTTCAGAAGCGATGCGGAAGGGACGGAGCTGAACATTCAACAGGGACGACCTGTTTCGGGTATACTCAGCGTCGCTGCTGTCAAGAAGTTCTTCGTGACAGCAGCAAAATCTCAAGGGACAAATGAGCTGGCTCTTTACGTCACGCTAGATACCAAGGCCTGGCATCGGGCAGACTTTGGAGGTCATCGAGTGGAACAAGACGGTTATACACTGCTGGAAAGCACGAACTATAGCATGCAAGTGGACGTCCTGACTAGCCCCTCTAGCAATACCGGCATACTATTCACCTCGAATTCTAACGGTACCTATTTCACGCGTAATGTCGAACATACAAATCGTGATCGCTTTGGCCACGTGGATTTTGAAAAGATAGCAGATATCCAAGGTATTGTGCTGGTCAATACAGTGAAGAACTGGGACAAAGTTGAATCGGAAAATGAGAAGAAGGTTGTTAGCTCAATTAGTTTTGATGATGGACGGACTTTCCAGTCCCTCAAAGTTGGCGACAAGCAGTTGCACCTACATTCCGTGACCACTTTTGCCAACACGGGTCGTGTTTTCTCAAGTCCCGCTCCGGGCCTGGTGATGGGTGTTGGTAACACAGGCGGCCACCTCAAAAAATACTCAGAAGGTAGCCTTTATGTCTCAGATGATGCTGGCGTGACTTGGCGCCATGCGCTTGACGGTCCATTCAAGTACGAGTTCGGTGATCAGGGTTCGGTGATAATGGCTGTCAGTGACAAGGGAAGCACAGACGAAATTCAGTTCTCAATTGATCATGGGAAGGAGTGGCACTCTACCAAACTTCAACATAAGATTTATCCCAAATTGCTGACAACGACGCCCGATTCTACCAGCTTGACTTTCCTTCTTGTTGGCTCAGAGGAAAGTTCGGGAACAAAATATGTTGTTTACTCCATCGACTTCAGCGGTCTTCATGAAAGAAAGTGCGAGAAAGATGATTTCGAAAAGTGGACGGCCAGATTGAACGAAAACGGTGAACCAGACTGCTTGATGGGACACCAGCAATTTTTCAACCGGAGGAAGGCCAACGCGGACTGTTTTGTGGACGAGGAATTCAAAGATCCGCAGCCCATTTTCGAACCATGCAAATGCTCATTTGAAGATTTCGAGTGCGACTTCAACTTTGTGCGCAGTGAAGATGGAAAGAGCTGTGTCCCTGCAGCCCCGCTAGTGCCCCCCTTAGGCAAGTGCCAGAAGCAGACCAATACGTTCATGGGACCGTCAGGCTGGAGGCTCATTCCAGGAGACACTTGCAATCGGGAGGGCGGCGAGAATCTCGATAAAGACATCGAGAGGCCTTGCAAGGATGTAGTTAGCGCACCTTCACACGACCAACTGATGGCACAGAAGCAGGTGTTTAATGACGCGAGACAATTTAGTGAGCAATATTATTACCTTGAACGCCAAGCAAGCAGCAGTGGAAATGATGAGACCGTCATAATGCTTACCAGCGAGGGTGAATGTTGGGTTTCTCATGATCATGGCAAAAGTTGGGAACAACCTCTTAAAGGCGTGAAGATTGCCGCCATTGTCCCTCATCCTTACTACAGTGATGGGGCGTTTCTCCTTACTCGCGACAAACAGGCTTTCTGGACCGTCGATCGTGCCTATACCTTCAAATCCTTCGAAGCACCGATCCCACCTAATCAGGAGGGCTTGCCAGTCCTTTCTTTTCACTCCCAGTACAAGGACTGGTTGATTTGGACTGGGGCAGTTGACTGCGGTCACGGCGATTGCCACTCCGATGCTTACTTTAGCAAGAATCGGGGGGAGAACTGGGATCTTCTCCTCCGCTACGTTGGAAAGTGTGAATTCGAGAGCCGCGAGAACAGGCCGGACAGTGAAAAGCTTATATTTTGCCAGCAATATGAGAATGAGAACAAGAAAAACCACCTACAGCTGCTGTCTAGCAAAAACCTATTCTCTGACAGCCACGTTCATTTCAACGATGCGATCCGGTACGCTACAATGTCTGAATACATAATTGTAGCCTCGCGGGACCCGGACAATCCTGATTCATTAGTTGCCAGCATCAGCGTCGACGGCAAGACATTTGCGCGAGCCGAATTTCCTCCAAATGTTGATGTACCCGTCAAAACAGCTTTCACTGTTCTGGATAGCTCGACTCATGCCGTTTTCCTGCATGTCACCGTGAGTGACGTCAAAGGAGCTGAGTATGGCTCAATTATCAAGAGCAACAGTAATGGAACGTCCTATGTCCTTAGCCTCAACGCGGCGAGCAGGAATGAATGGGGCTACGTTGACTTTGAGAAGATGCAAGGTCTAGAAGGAGTAGCGGTTGTGAACATCATCAGCGATGTGGAGGCCGTATTGAAGAAGGGACCAACCGCAAAGAAGTTAAAGACGATGATCACTCACAATGATGGTGGCCAGTGGATGTTACTCCCTCCTCCAGCAAAAGACGCCGATGGTCAAAACTTTGGTTGTTCAGTCAAAGATAGGAAAGGCAGTGATCAATGCTCGCTTCATCTGCATGGCTACACCGAACGCCGAGATCCGCGCGACACATTCTCTTCAGGGTCTGCCATCGGCCTCATGATGGGGATAGGCAACGTTGGTGCTCATCTGTCTGGCAAGGACGAAGCGGACACATTCATGACTCGGGATGGCGGAATAACCTGGAAGTCCGTGAAAAAAGGGCGACATATGTGGGAGTATGGCGACTCCGGGTCAGTAATTGTGATTGTTCCCGAGTCTCCACCAACAAAGGTCCTTTATTATAGTCTTGATGAGGGCGACAATTGGGAACCCTATGAATTTTCGGACGTCGAGATGCAAATTTATCGCCTGTCAACCGTTCCGTCCGACACTTCCAAGAATTTTCTTCTCTGGGGAAAAGAAGTGGAGTCCAACAGACTTGCCACGATTAACGTTGACTTCAGTGGTCTCCGGAAGAAGTCATGCAACTTGGTCGAAGATGGTCATGAAAGTGACGATTATTACCTTTGGGAACCCAAGCACCCCTTCCAGGAAGATAATTGTCTATTCGGCCATGTAGAACAGTACCACCGCAAGAAACTGTCCTCCCAGTGCTGGAACAATTGGCGCGAACCTCATGTCCACAGTATCGGAAGGAATTGCACCTGCACAAGAGCTGACTATGAATGGTGAGCTGCTAATACTTCTCTTGATTTTGTTATTGGCATATCTGACCACTATTACAGTAATTACAACTATGAGCCCCAGAATGATGGTAGTTGTGCACTAGTACCCGGCCTTCCCAAGCCTGACGCATTAGCTGTGTGTAGGGAAGATCCTGATAGGGTCGAATACTGGGAGCCGACAGCGTACCGACGGATTCCACAAACTACGTGCGCGGGCGGGTTGATTTTAGATCATGTCGTTTCAAAGCCATGTCCCAGCAAAGAAAAGGAGTATGAGAAGAAGCATGGTATAAGTGGAACTGGCTTATTCTTTGCGATAATGATACCAATTGTGGTGGCAGCTGGTGTTGGGTATTATGTATACGCCAAGTGGGATGGCAAATTTGGCCAAATTCGCCTTGGAGAGAATGCTGGTACCTATGAGAGCCTACTCTCGCGAGAGTCACCTATAGTGACTGTGCCAATCGCGGTTATTGCGGGTATTGTGGCTGTTGTCAGAGCACTTCCCCTTCTTGCCATGAGTTTGTGGCGCAGCGCCAGCGGCTATGTGCGCCTTGGGCGCAACAGGGCTTATTCAAGGCCATACGCATCGAGGGGCTCGTTTGCGGCCCGAAGAGGCGATTATACCAGTGTCGTCGATGATGAAGATGAGCTTTTGGGCGTGGATGACGCCGAGATTGATGAAGACGACGAGCTTTGATCAAGCTTATATTTGCTACTGCCGAAGGTGATGAGGTTGTGAGATTAATCTGATGTTTCCTTGAACATGTACCCTGTGCCGGTTTAAGCCCTTGTTACGATTTTCAAGAGTCTCTGAGAAGATATCGACATATTGGTAATTGAATAGAAAGAAATGTTGTTTCAGCTGAATACCGTATCCCAATGCAGGTCTTCTCTGGGAGTTTCTCAGTGCTATGATATAGGCTGCTGATCATTGTGGATTGATTTGCATGGTGCATTGAATGTCTCGCGCAACGAGACCCAACCCAATATTTGTATTTTGAATGAAGGCTCAGTTATGTCAGACAATTGCCATCAATCCTATTCATGGGAGACAAAAATGCATCTAGATATCGAACTGACATGCATTGCCTGGCAAATCCGACAGGCCTATCGAGGCAAGTCATCCGGTCCGAATGAGTCTGGTAGAAGCTAAAGTGACAGGGTCAACCGGAGCAGTTCCCAACTACGCATAAACAAGCAGCAATGTGGAAGAAAGAGTTTGCAATGAAAGGACTGCTTACCTCTCCCATTGTCCTTACAGCATAGTTTCCCTGCCCGTCATACATGAAAACAGGAAACGATGGGGATGTAAACTCGCGCATGCTAGTAGATAAGAAAGTAAGAAGATTAGTGAACTGCCTTGCAAAACTGACTAAGGCCAAACAAATATGAAAAGAATGCCTGTTCAGATCAATGCCACTAATAGAACCAGGCCGAGGTGAACGCAAAATCGATAGATTTAGATCTAGGTCTGGTTCGGTAGCACTTACAATTGCCTGCACATACCACATGGCGATGCGCCAGGTGTGATATCAGTAGCGACTGCAACAGCCTTGAAATCATGGTGTCCGGCGGCCTGTATAACATCAGACCATATGAGACTGCTCTTCTCACGAAGTTTCGAGGGCAACCGCATGCATTGACCCTAAGAAGCCATGTGGACAAGGAGACTCATATCAAGTACTTACGACCGCGGTACCGAAAGCTACCCTTTCCGCACAGGTCCCAACAGGATATGCGACATTCTCGACATTTGCACCAGCAATATACTCGCCAGTCTTAGTGAGAACACATGCGCCAACGCGGAATTTGGAATAGGGACCTGCACAATTTTCAAAACTTGCCCCATACATAGGTGTTAAAGAAAGGATTTCCCTCCATGTGATTGAGGAATGATGTTTGTTGTGGAACATACAATAAGCATTGGCCTTTGCAGCGATGGCCTTCGACGAGAGTGTCTCTAGTTCTTGCGTTGTAAGACCTGATAGTGTAGTCATTGTTAAGGACAAAGATTAAAGTAGGCAAGCGCACTTATAGATAGAAGAACAAAAGAGCCTTGATGGACACGGGCTATCTAGACTGTAGTCGCAAGTGAGGTAGGTGCAGGGTCTCTAGTGGCGATTCCGCAGCGAGCTGTTCCCAATTTTCTGCCCCGCCTTCTGGAAAAAGTGGACAGTCCTACCTCTCTATAGGAAGTGGAAACAAGGTAGACCGTTAGATTGACCAAATTTAGCATAAGTGTATTCATGGAGAATCTCAAGAGCATTTAACCAGTCTGCACAATGATATGCTTTTCTATGCTTTGATCCTTACATATGGTTTCCCGGCCCTAGTTCAATGTCGTGGGTATTTGTGCCACAATTCAGAATGAAAGAACAAGTATGCCTTTTGTAAAGATGCCAATACCAGATTGGCCCAGAATATTGACTGTCGTAAAGCAGAAGTAGACAGAAGAGAAGATCTATACATCTAGTGAGGTATCATAAACGCGAGCAAGCTAGAAAGGGGGGTGGGGAGGGAAAAGTCAATGGGAAGACACAGGCAAGTAATAAACAATTATGCTCATGAGAAATAATTCCGCAGCCCTTCATATATAGTGAAGATGAACGCTGAGCTAGGGGCAGACCGAGCACATGTAATACCGCAGCCACGATACAATGCCCTCAGCCCCTGCTGCTTCCATAAAGCTCTGCCAACACTCCAGAATGTTTGCCTCTTACCACGATTTCCTGCACTATTGATGTCCTCTGTCTGCATCCGTGATTTGACTGTATCAGCCGGATAGAACAGGAAATTGTAGCTTATACCCGCTGCGGCCCCCGCGATCATTTGTTGATAGATTGGAAGTGACTCAGAGTCGCGAGGCGATGCTGTTGAATGGTACTTTCGAAAGAAAGCCGATACTCCTTCATAGCCTCCAAACCAGGCGGCTCCTCCTCCGGTCTCACGAATCAACGTTCCCATCTGGCCTCTCCAGAAACCAAGAATACCGTCCTGACGAAATATAGCGGCGACGAGAATCAATGGCCCGGGCATCTTGCTGCTAGAAGCTTCAAGTGGTACCTGCATTTTGCATTTGACGAGCTCAATCGGGGTAAGTGCAAGTGAGGTGATAGACCCGGAAGCAGCACCACTGAACAATAGAGCTGAGAAAGGCATAGAATCCGCCGTAGGGTAGCAGGTGGTCCTAAGAATATCCTGAATGATGCGGTAGCTGAAAAAGAGGCAGCTATTCTCTATGGCAGCACCTGCCATTGGGGCACTAATGCCTCGGTAGAGCCCTCGTAGGCCATCCGCCCGAATTGATTGGCGGAAGCAGTCCAAAGGGCCTTGGTACCGAAGTGGAATATGAGCTGGTTGTGATTGAAGCCGCACTTTCACAGTGTCGAAAGGATATTCAATGACCTTGCCAGCCATTCCAGCTGCCTAGATGATTGATTTGAGAGTGAGCGATATTCGTTTAGACGTGAAGAAGCCAAGCGCTTACAGATCCAAAGATTATGTCTTTGAACGCCTCGAAACCCCGGTGAGGCGGCAGGACAGGCAGCTCCATTGATTTCTCATTATCGATCGCAAGCACATGTTCTGCGGCCGCCATTAAGGTTCAGGGAACGAGCTGTGGAGCTCTGAAGTGCAGGTGACGGAAGAGAATAAGCCGCGAAAGAGATGGAAAAAGCGAAGGATGCAGTGTAAGACCTATTGGTGAAGCATTGTATAGGTCAGATTTTCCAGAGGAGAAGCAACGGGAGGGGGCGGTATATATGGATTGGATTGATTTCGAATTATCTTCTGTGCCCGATCAACACTCGGTGAAGCCGCTAAGTGTGCATCGCTTATGAGTGGGAATAGGCCTCAAAGGCCAATGCACATGATTGATTCAGAGGCTGTGGTGGAGACTTGTTTCTGTGGCGCTCTATTGCGACGGTAAATCTCGCGAACGGGATGGAATGAGCGAGGTTCGATTGAGGCATTTCTTCTTCAGGCGCCAATGGAGGGGATCGGACCACACCTTCAGCCGAGATCCGGTTATCTGATCGGTCTAAGATAACTTTTTCCCTCAAAAAACTGCGAGCCGCTAATAAAAATTAGTTACTGAAAAGATCGTAGTTTTATTAAGGTAGTGCCACCACTACAACTATTTCGTACTCTGCTCCGTACTGCCGTAGCCCGTTTTCCTTCTCAGACCAGGGCCAGTTCTTCTCCTCATTCTTGTTACAAACCCGTCCTTCCATAGTTTCTTTCATAATTCTGCTGACAATGTCGTCGGCAATCCCAACCTCATCTGTCAACCCCGTCAAGGGTATTAGAAAGAACGGTACGGTCTTATCCCCCTCGTCTCTTACATTACTGTACTGTTCCTTGAATGGTTTTCAGTCGTTCTACTATTGCCTCGAGCTGCTCCAACTGATAGACTATCCGTTTCCACAGGCAAAAACTGGCACGATTCCAAGAAACCATTTCGTCCCACTTCAGGCCTGACAAGCTATGAGAAAAGGCTGGAAGCACGCAAGCGTCAGGAGGCAGTTAAGGAACACGAACGTGAGCTGAGGGAAGAAAAAGAGGCTGAACGGAAGGTAGGGAGAAGACGCAAAGCTCTTCATGAAGATTCTCTGTTGCTGACGATACTGGTCAGGCCCAAATACAGAAGATCAAGGATCGGAGAGCTGCCAAGGAAGAAAAAGAACGCTACGAGAAAATGGCAGAGAAAATGCATCGCAAACGAGTTGAGCGGCTGAAACGAAGGGAGAAGCGTAATAAGCTACTCCACTCGTGACAGCATTGCCTCATTGCCTGTCATGAATTATCTACCTCCTACCGGCAGTGTCCGCATCCCAATTCACCACCGTACCCTTCACATTTGCGGCAGATACCAGGTTCTTTTCTTTTTCCTCAGTTCTTCAGTTCTTCAGTTATTGCATTACTCAAGAAATTGGCGGCGATGCAGGAGTTGGGTTGGCTTTTACTTGTTCAGTCTCTTCTGACCTGATTTGTGTGACATGCAATGTTTCGAGGAGGAATATCTCGGTGAATATAGGTCACGAATCAAAACGACATTCTCAGAATTCGCAATTCCATCTTTTTAATAGCTTCTCAAGACACTTGCTCGATCAGAGCTGAAGATATTGATCAGGGTGAGATCTCGCATGTTGCAGCTATGTCATTGAGGAGGTGTGGTTCTTAAGCCTTAGAGAGTCTACAGCACAAATCTAAATATTCTGCTTCTGGGAATCTGGAGGATGTCCGACTATGTTTCAAAGAAGAGAAATAGTTCCGACGAAGGGTGCACGTCGATTTGTACAGATGGATCGTCCTCTCGGAGCTACCATTGCAGTGCCCGTCACGGCTTACCCAAACAAACTCTCAAAAAGGCGCAGGTTCAAGACCCACATACTCGATGACAACATCTACTTCGCTCGCAGCAGACATAAGACAGTTATCAGTGCAGAAAGTCTTCCAAAGTACAATGAACTTGGCCCAATTTTTATTGTCTATTGATTTCAATGCAATTCGAGGAAATCGCTCGCACGACCGTCAAGCCGTCGAGATCCATCAGCCGGCTGAAACAGTGATAAAGACAAATACAGCTAGTCTGCACTTTCCCGCCAAAAATGAGTCGCTCCGTCACTCCTGCTGATGCCAGAGGCTCGTTGCCAATATGGACGGGAGCGCAAGGGTCAGGCGAGGGTGATGATAAACTGCTCAAGCCGACGAGCGAGACAACTCGATCGCGTTGGGGATCAGACTCTACCACGGGGTTGGTGTCTGGAAATGGAAAAGGCACTTTACTTGGGAAACATAACAACCAGAGGACTGATTCCCTGACGGCACACGATGTGCGCTCATTGGAGGATCTAGAGCTGGTGAAGTCTAGAAGACAACAAGGAGAGGAGTAAGGTCGTTCCAACGTCTATTGACAAACTATCTGACTTAAGCAAATCGCTTAGGTACTTACGATCCGCCCTGTCTACGATCGGCACTCTCGCAACAGATATTACACGCAGGTTGGATTATACATACTACAGTCTGCTCGAGAAGATCGCTGCTCTCACTTCAACATTTGCATCTTTTCAGGAACTCGCCGATTCCGCATCAACAATATTTAATGACTTTGAGCGGGAGACATCTGTGTTGGATGGGGATATTCGGAGACAGATTGGAGACCTGAAGGATTTTCAGCCCCAGATGCGAAAAATAGAAAGGCTAGAACAGCGTATGCGATCAGGGAAAACGAAAGCCGACGCGCTTGGGAAGAGACTAGAAGCAATCCGCAACCAGATCGATCTTTGGGAGAAAAGGGAGGTGGAATGGCAGACACGAGTTGGTCGGCGGCTTCGAATCTTTTGGGTTGTTGTTGCTCTTACCGTACTGGTTTTCTTCCTCGTTCTCATCAGCCGCAAATCCTCGGCAACTTGTATTCCTGGATTTGAGAGCCATCTACCCGCTGAGATGGGGGACAGACGCCCTTCTGCACTATCCATCCAACTACCGAAGACAGCTTCTGGCGAAGTATGGTCTCGATTTCACTCTGGCAGCAAGTCTCATCCGGGATGTTATCGGAAGTCCCATTCGACCCCTACACCGACATCTCCAACATTCAATGCAATGACAACTCGTGCTAGCTCGGATTCCCTAAGAAAACTTGATGAACTTTGATGGAAGATCATGCCAGCCAGCGACAGATGTTGTTGCTCGGAGTGATCTTGCGTCACACTCTCATATTGTCGTTTTGAATTTCATATTGTCAGGATACTCAACATGTGGGGAGAAAAGGTCCCAGAATTGGACGTTCAGCTTCACAAAGTCATCGTTTCAGCCACTTGTCTTCTTCTTCTTATCCTCGACAAGCTCGATGTTGGATTCAGGAATTTCCTTCCCATATACTTCCAGAAGCCACTCTTGAACATCCTCACTAACGTCACCTTGCACTGTGATTTCCTCGACCCCTGCGGGTGACTTCGTCACTGAGGAACCAGTAGCGAATTTCTTTCCCAGTTCCTTTGCGACTTTCTTGTTTTCCAAACCATGTACTTCCAACCCTGTGATAACGGTGACATGTTTGCGTTTGTTGCGCTCAACACGCTTGATCTGAACCTTGGCCGCTGCCTTCCGCTCTGCGTCGCGTGCTTCAGCAGCAGCAGCTTTCGCTTCCTTCTTGGCGGCGTCTTTGGCTGCACGCTCCCGAACGGATACTGACAGCTCGGACAGATTGGAGCTGAGGGCTTCTATACCAGGAATCTCTCAGTTGGCCTCTCACTACTGCTTGATAGGCGAAAAAGATGGACAAGCATACCTTCCGAGTATAACCGCTGATATAGATCTGCATGATTATCCTTCAACCATTCTTCGCACTTCTTTGCGGTACCGCCGAATTCACAGTACTGGAACACTTTCGAGTTAATATGCTGCAATTATCTTTATTACGGCTGCCTGCGCCCTGCTTCGATACGGCGAACAAGGGAAATTCAGGTGGACGTGCTGATAGGAAGGCTAAGTGCCCGTACCTCTGGAGGCAGTGTGCAGACTAGAGATTGCCAGGTTCAGTTTTGCAATTATAGGAAACGGACCGAGCAGGGATATTCGAATCGGATTGAGGGCCATGGGACTTACCACCACAATAGACAACTTGTTTGGCCTGAACCTCGGCAGGAGAATTTTGCGCTACCTCAGCCATCTTGATATGAGTTTCCGAAATCTAAGCTCAGGTGATAGGTGTACAGAACAACTGTATGATGGATATTGATACAACGGAGTGCGGGGCCATCGAGCCTAACCGCTAGTAGCTAGACACTTGTCTGAGGTGCGGTCATGTGACATCAGTATAATAATATGCTCTGTGGTGAAGTGACTCGCGCATCAGAGTATTCGTCTAATTCAACTTATGAGACCCGAGTCTATTGCAGCTCTAGTCTTGTTGTTGTTCTGCTACTTCTAGGATTTCAGTCTATCGCCCCCTGTGCAGTTCTGCAAGTTTATCAAGTGGGGGGTCTGCAGTTTCCCATTGCCACAGTGATCTAGTAATGTACCCCCGCGCGCTTGAACCCTTGCTGTGGCCAACGCTTGCGTTACTTTTCGGATAGGAAGGTTCTCCATAGATAGATATGGCAGCATAACAACCAATGGATGACCCCACGCACGCAACGGTTGTGGGCGGAAGTTGTTCTGGATGTTATGCATGAGCACAGGCGCTCGCTCATGGTAAGTAGGTTAGTAGGCATTGAGTCGCTTCGTCGAATCATATCCGGAGTTCTGCTGACAGCACCCCTGGTAAATCATAAAGATAAAAATTCCTACCATAGTAATCTAGGACGAATAAGCAGATTAGCTTGATTAATGGTTTGATTTACCCATTGAAGTCTTTTATCACAAAGAAGCTAGAACAGGAGCAGGTCAGATAAGGATAATGAGTTGCTGCTTGGTGGTACTCTGATTCCTGAACAATTCTTTTCATCAGGCCTGAATTGAGTCTAGTGAAATAGAACCAGGATGATTACGGTGAGGCGCAAGTTGTGAAACGTCCTCCTAAGGATCTAAAATAGTCATGACGTCTCCGCCAACGCAATGGTGAGGGGGTAATTGACGAATCGCTTTGTGGTATCCATGCGCGCTACTCCTTTACCACGGTGCTAAGGTAGCGCTCAGAAGACAATCAAAAGCTCTAGAACTGATAGGCAGAATCCCCAATAATAATACGAATCCAAAATTGCCATTGCAGTGCTGATAAGCGATCTAGACGATTCTCGTTCAGAGGCCTCATCTCCATTTAGACATCTTAGATATACGAGAAGACAGAATTGGACTGCTGTCATCGAGCTTCCTTTTCAACTACCCCAATTCTTCTCATAAACAATCAATTGCTGACCTGGCAATAACCAAACCAACTGGTAAGCTAGATGTAATGGGGCCAACCGTCTTCTGGTTAAACTTTGGCGATCAAGAACTGACAGGGTGAAAGAATCTAGCTTCGAATAGCCTGGAGCTGTTATCCGCCGTATCATATGCTTCCCTCTATTGTATGCTATCATTATTGCATCGAGGCGTATATGGCATGCTGCATCGTGGCCGAAGGTGTGCACAGATCCTTCGGGTGTGGCACAAGAAAGCCCCGATCATCAAGCTAGTGGCGCTGCGCAACGGACGGTTGGACAAGATATGACATGACGGCCCATTGAGACCGGAAGAGATGTGGCAAGCTGCTTGTTAATAGCATAACTCACGATTCAGTAGAGTTTCTCTGGAAAGGCGCTGGGAACAGAATTTGACGGCTCCGATAGAATCCGGGAGGAGATGAAGTGACATTTGCATATTGCGTAGGGAGGACATTTCAGTCCACTGAAGTGTAACAAAGTCGGATAGACCTCCTGCAGGTTTCCAACCATGCTCTCCAACGTCAATCGACCATTGGATAGCTCGGATTTCTGGTCTAATTTATGCAGCAGACATGGTTCAAGTTGCGTTATCTGTCTCTCAGTTTCCCTAAGTGTTTCGACTTTAGTCCCAGAGTCCACTTGCCTGTACCATACACCCATGGTCATTCATTTCTAGGTGAATCAGCGGCCATCTATGCAAAGGCAAAGTTAACAATGTCTAAGTAAGAATAGTAATATGAACTATATTTGTATGTGTGTCCTATCTCGGCGGCATCCATCGGAAAACGTCCCGTCATACTCCGAGAGCAGCATTCCGGCGAATCATCGTATTTACTCTCTCCACTACGAAGCACAGACGCTACTCAAGCCGTAGCTTTGGTAGCCGATCACAGATGGAAGTGCGTCTCCTTTCGCCGATCGACACCATTTCCGGCTTCAGTTTGACAGCCACGATAACTGCACAAGCGAGTTAGGAGACTAGAAACCATTGTGTAGCGGATCAATATCATCATGACTGCCCTGACATAAGTCCTCTGTTGTTATTCATATTTATATCTAAACCTAGCATTACTTCAAGGCTGCACCCGATTAGATCGAACCATCTGATGATTTCATCTGCGACAATGAGATTCAGCTTCTACTTCAGGAGTCAAGAGTAGATAGATCATAGATAATAACTCCCTTCTCCAGAACCGTTTTGCGCATTGTTTTACTTTCTCTCCCCCATGGGGGGGTCCGTGGTATATTTTATGGAGTACATGGAGCAGTTTGTTGACCAACAGCGAGCCACTACGGACTAGATATCTGCCTGGGTACCTTTAGATTTGCTTCTAAGTTCATTTAGCGCTAAATATTAATCTGTTATCTTCTATCGTGGATCTCGACCCGCCAACGCTCCTAGGGTCTGGAGCTCTTAAGAATTGATGGACAACCCCCACTTGGACGCAGACGAAAGTTCTGGCAGCCACCCAGATTACCTAAGGAAGACAAGGGTCGCCCAATGAGGTCATGGAACCTGCTGGCCTTTCCCCACTTGACCAAGGTACCTAAGGTACCTTAGGTATGGTTGTGCTTTGTTGAACGTTCAGCCTGCCTAGATTTCAGCGTCGGAGTGCTCAGGACATTGTTATTGTGCAAACTACTGTAGATACTCTGCCAGAGGTACTCACTCCGTACCTAAGTATCAAAAACTCATGTCGTAATTGCCTCTCTTACCCATGGGTTACTCCCATCCTGACATACACATCCATCTAGATACATTTCGGGTACATTTATCCTCTATTAGTTATTGTGTGATAATTTGTCTATCTCAAAATAGTCAATTACGCGCTCAGCAGTCCATCAACTATGGTATCATCCCCTCGTATCAAACTCTTGATTACTGTCCGATAGTCCGGAACCGAACTCAAAAGAGGGGACTAAGGACCATGCAAACCGCAAACAGACATTAGCATCTCCACTTCCTCCGCCATGACCTCTTCCTTGCTTTGCCTTTTTCGAAAAGAAACCCGCCACTTCCTATCGATAACTACCTGACTCTTGTACTCCGTACTAACTAAACTCATCTGTCTTGACCCCTGCCCAGTGTCCACTGATGGATTCCAGGCTTTCGTTTGAAGAAGGCGTGGCACAAAGGAAAGAAGGATGAGAACCAAAGGACTTTGACGTTGTTAACATCAAAACTCTCAAAGTATCTCCCCGTCTTAGTTGTCCCTCGAGTTTTCAGAATCTCTCATGATCGATTATCCTCTCCTGTCTATAAGTTCCTCCTTCGCATATCTGAGTTGCTCCCTCGGATCGTCCTCGATTGAATATATACATATATATATTTCTTTGCCTTTCTATCTTTTTTTCTTTTTCCTGCCAGGCTTCTCTCTTGTTCAATTGTATCGAGCTTTTAATAATTCGTCATCCCACTTCCACAGTTTATCTTCATTCCGAAGTCCTTTGATGACTGTGATCTCTCCACCCTCAGTACGATGATTGTTGTGCTACCTGTCTCGCGGGAAAAACGCTCTCAGTCTCCTCTGAATCTCCAGCGACGCGCCATGGCCCAAACTTATTACCTGGACTCACCTGATATTGCCATGTTCAAAAATCCCCCACTCCATTACTCTCCGCGAGATTGTCCCAGTCCGATCACTTCCTCTTGCCCGTCCTCGGTTCCTCCCTCACCTCACTTCGCACCAACAACTGAGCAGCTACCTCCTACTCCAGCAACCCTCAGCAGTTTGTCTCTCTCTGTGAGCAACGATAGCGACGACGAGATCATCCTACCTTCATATGATTCGAGCCACTTCAACGACTTAGACGAGCCTGTATCAGCTGTTTCCTCGGACCAGGCCTCGGAGTCATTTCCCACGGACCCCCCTTGTTTGCATGTACATACACCGGCCGCTGATGATACTTCGGTTGAAGAGGAGCCGACCAGGCATGTCGATTATCTCTCCCATGAGTGGAAAGAGGAAGATATTTGGGCTTCTTGGAAATATGTCGTTTGCCGCAGAGACATTTACAGCAATGGCGCGAGATTAGAGAATGCCTCGTGGCGGACTTGGGCAAAGCTGAAGAATAACTTGGGAACGGTGTCGCCCGAGACCCTCAATTGGTCAGTACACCATGATCTCGCATTCCAAAACCACGGCAGACCTGATATTAAAGTTGTGTCCATGTATTCTAACAAGTTTACCAGGTTGAAAGATTGCGATGTAACATGGCTGTATGGTCCGTTGAAGTCCTGCACCAAGTTTACAAAAGCGTCGCCGAGTATCTCCCCGCCGCCGAGCTGCCTCGAAACCCCCTCGATGTATGCGGACAGGAAGCCGATCTTGAAGAAAAGGACGGCGTCGGAGACTATCTTGCAACGATCGCTGTCTCAGCACACCCTCCTGCAACACGCAGGCGCTATCTTAAAGGCGCAAGAGGCTGCGTCTTATCGGACTCGGCCTTCTGTCTCAAGGCCCGAACTTGAACCTCGCCTGAATACATCGTCAGCCAACCTTCCATATGTTCCGCTCAGTTATGCCTCTACCAAAGAGTCATCTGGGGTGGCCTCTCCTAGCGGGAGGCGCCGTATTCACTTCAATAACGAGGTAGTGCAATGCATAGCTATCGACGCCAAGGGTGCCGACGACGACGACGATGACGAGGAGGAAGAGTGGCCGATAGCGTCAGAAGACGATGTTTTGTCGGACGACGGTATCGTCATGATGAGACAGTCCCCGCCACAAGAGTCTGGGAGCCATAAAAGTACGCCGCGTGGCAGCTTCAGCAGCGAGAACAAAATAATCGCCCCGCTCCCTCCGACTACCCTCAAGTGCCGAGGGGACACGCCAGAACCGCCATCAGGCTCGATGATAGGGCGATGGACAGGATACTTTTCGAAATCGACTGTCGCATCTACTCCTTCCGTACCGTCTGATCCGGCGTTCAGCTTCTTTTTGGACAGCGAGGATGACCACCTGGATTTCTGCTGGCAGCCGAGCCAGAGCCAAGGCGTCACAGACGGGAATCGGCCTTGGTTTGTGGACCCTGAAGACGAAGAAGAGGTTCACCGACATCAGGGTTCGAACTCCAGTTTGAGCATATTTCTGGATGAAGGAGACACCTCGAACGTCAGCATTTTTGATAGGGTTGTTGATACTGTCAACACCGCCAGAGACATTGCTCATGTGATATGGAACGTTGGATGGCGAAGATGACATTCTAGAGTGGGCATACTGGAGCATGTCTTGAGCCCGTTCAGCTGGATGGGCATCGCCAGATGCTGATCCGAATTGCTTATACCCAGCATATATGTTAATAGAGCTTTGCATTCTTTGTGGCGTTCGGAGGCATTTTTCCCATATTTCTGGTTGGTTTCATCATTTTTTATATACCTGGATGTTTGGCTTTGAATATCAAAAGATTGCGGTGGGAGGGTGGTTCTGGTGGCTCTTTATATCTAGGTTAACTCACGACGAATACGAACATGATAATGATAGTAATATGTCTGTGATCTCCCTTCGTCTTGAAGATGGAGAGGATCATGCTTACATCTCTAATACCACCTATTCGAATGAGTGTCTCAAGACACTTGAGCCATATTAACGGAGAAACGTGCCACCTATGCACGAACGCCTCGATCCTCCACAGCCATCATTGGAGGCCGGGGGTTTGGCGAAAGCCTTCCATGATGGTTTGGCTGACCAACACCTCGTAGTCATTCTATTCACCAGTTCCAGGGCCATCAGTCGACCTACCCGTCATAGCATCTGACGACCTTCAGTAATGAACAACCAAGAGATATCGCGATGTCACATTGGATGATCTGGATCGAAAATTGTACAAAGTAGTAAGGGAAGCGAAAGTTGTATATCATTCATGTTCAATGGGGGAAGGGATCCAAAGAGCCAGTCTCTCTCTCTCTTTCTCTCTTTTCACAACCTTGCAGATGTCACTCCGCGTTTTGATCACTCCATCGCAGCCCGGACCGAAGGCGAAGAAAATCATAAGCCTTCAAAACATCATATCTCACTCCAGGGAGTAATATAAAGCAGCAGACTAGTAGACTCGAGCGATGGAGATACGCCCTGTGGATTGCCGAAATCCTCTGGATACCCTGCCCTTGGTAACATATGTGCAGACATCACAAGCGGAAGCACCAGCTATGAAGCGGAGACGGTCCTGACTCTGGAGCGTATTACTTCTTTGTCTCACTATGGACATTCTCCAGCCACACGCTCATAAAAGGTAAGAGTTGATTCTCGTTGGACAAGGAGGACACGTCCAGAGATCATTATTATCAAGCATACAAGCTAGGCGCGTCTCCGATTTCGACATCGTGCCATCGTTTAACAAGCACATCAGTCCGCCGTGGAAGAACATTGATATTTTGAGCCGTCGGCTTCAGAGGTTGCTGCTGCTAAAGGTATATCTGCCGTTGATATATTGATGTAGTCGCTGCTTGCTGCCTTCTTGAACCAACTTCGCACCACCCGAGTGAACTGGAAAATTCACCGCCAGACCATTCAACATTCATGAAAGCATCATAGCCAATAGGTTTTGACTAAGCGTACTAGCAAAATATTGATATTCGCTGATATCTGAAATGAGGTGTCACGTAGTAGCAGTCACAGAGGGGACGTTTATCTGATAATTATATACAAATGTTCGAAGAATTCAACTATACAATCATCAGTTAGCTCGTTATGAAGTCTTAAAGAAACATCATAGCATTGCTACTTACATTTGGGTATCATCCAAACACACATCGCTTCCAACTTCAAGGATCCTCATTCCCGTCGGCATTCCCCCGGCTTGAAAACATCAAGGCAGCGAAGTCAAGGAGCCTCGAATGTGTAACTTCGTTCAAGTCTGATGCGCGAACTCCCAGTGCGGCGTCGTTGCTTATTGAAAAAGGGAACCTGTGAAGTTCAACTTTCCATGTCGTCGGTAGATTCTTGGAAGGTCTCCGGGAAAAATCCAGGGGGAGGCCAGATGTCGGCAATAGACGGCGGGTGAACCAGTGGCTGAGATCCGACCAAACGATCTGGATCATGACAAAATGCCTGGAATGTACTGTCGTCTAGAAATCCAAAATCCTTCAAGCCTGCCTCACGACTTGTAGCCCAATCGGTAGTGTCCAGATATGCAAGGTCTTTGAAGATAGCATCAATATCACTGGGTGCGGTCTGACCATCGGTCATAGATTTACCAAGGTCCCTACTTGAATTTTGCCCTGGTTGTCGGGACCGATCACTGAAGTTGGCATTGCCAGGTATGGCTGGATTAGAGCTTGAAGAATCCGGGGTTGGTGGGTGTGGGTGACTTTGAGTTGATGGAAGCAGCGACGCTTCTAGCCCATTCGCTGGATTGGACTTGCCAAAAATCGAAGAATCGCCCCCTATTTGTTGCTGAAAGGATATATCCAGCATGGAAAGGTCGCCAGTATCCATTATCGAATCCTTGGGAGTCATATATTGGGCGTCTACGGGGATGCTTATGCCGAGGATGGTGGAGGTATAGTCGGAATCGCTGGCACCAGGCTGGAATCCTCGGATGTCAGAGTATGTTCGGCTGCCATCTGGTGGACTTCGGGCTCCTGGAGCTGCACCCATTCTAGTGGCAATCGTGGACACAGCGTTGGACAAGGCATGTCTGTTTCTTGAGGAACTGCCCTCACAGGGCGGCTGGAAAGATAATGAATGTTCCGGCACATTTCTGAGGCGATATGATTTTTCAATAGCTGTGTTCAGTGAACTGTAGAGGGGCCATGTAGAACCGAGTTCTTCAGTTCGTTGAATTAACGCTTCCGCCCATCGCTCGAAAGGAAACGTGTCAGACTCGATCTTGCTCTGCAAAACAGATGCTTGCTCGGCGATGGTGCGTAAAGAAAGCTCAAAGATAGGGGGAAGGCTGCACGTAGGGAAATTTTCCAGATGTTGGGAAATCATCGGCAGGGCACGGAATAGAAGTTTCTTCGCACCTTCGATGGCAGGCCGCTGCGAGCGATGCAAGTCGAGCTCCTGGGGAGCAATACGCAAATACAACCATAATAGTGTAGCAACATACGTCAACCCTAGATAGGTCTGATGAGGGAGTAGAGACGAGTGCCGTTCAGGATAGATACTTTCAGGTCCAATGAGACGGCATCCAAGGGGCAGACGATCGTCCCATTGTTTCAGTTCGAGCACCAGTTGTTGCGCAAACGTATGAGCATTAGGCCCGCCGACTGCGTCACGCGCTATTTTGTTCAGAACACTAGCCAGCTCCACCAGCCGGTTGAAGCAGCTAAGGGCAAGAAGGGGCCCGCGTCGAGGTGTCCTTCCCTGCGCAGTTCCTTTGCCGGGCAGAACGTCAGCCCAAGAATTCCATTCTTCTAGACCGTCTTCTTCAAGCAACCCGACAGTAGTCAGATCTCGAGGGTGCATGCAAGGTCTCCGTGCTATTCGAAAGGAAAGTAAAGAATCAACGACGAAGCAGCCGAGGAAAACAGCTTTCCCTTGCCGCAGCTCGTCGGAGCGCCTTATGTCTGCAAGTGAGCCTAGATTCTTGGAAATAGCCATGCGCACCGCTTGACCGCTTAGCAGCCAAGCGGCCGTCCACTCTTCAAGCCCGATGTTCACCAAAGTCAGCAACAGAAGCGCCTGCACATGCCCAAGCTCGTAACGCGCCGTTTCGGAAGGTATCAGGCTTCGAGCGATGGTGTAATACTCCTTTGTTGTGGCGAGAACCTCGAAAGCCCCATCCCGTGCATTGGTTCGCGAGTGAGAAACCGTGTAACTGAGAACTGCCCACAGTGCGGCGTGGTCACCGGACCCAGGTGACATGCTCTCAACAGACAGAGGGGCGCTTGCGTAAAGATAGGATGCTCGAAGAATATTATGCTTCGTCACGACCGGGAACCAGGAATGAGTGACTGCGAAATATGTGTCCAACAGCTGCGATGTTTGAGGAGGAAGTTTCAAAGGTTGCACTCTGCCAGTGGCTTGCGGTACCAGCACGCCGTCACCCGACTGTGACAATCGAGGTCTCTTGACATTCTGGGAAGAGGAAAGTCCTACCACCCGAGGCGCATCCTGTGCCAAAGGTGTAGAACTGAGGTCAAGTCTGAAACCCCATTCGCTCGTCGAATCTAACGAGCCGGTATCATTTTCGTCCCGTGGCCTCTTGCTCGAACCATGCGATGAAGACGTATCGGAGTGCGACAACATCTTCTCCAACGTGCCATAGAGGCGACTGGTTTTCCAGGACTCGTGCAACGTTTCCGAAGCACTGTCGTCCATCCACAAGCTCAAAAGCTTATCCCGCCGGCCAGCAGAGTCAGGTGTTGTGCCCAAAAGGGCCAGCATAGTATCTTCGAAGCCATCTATATTGCAGATCGACAGAGCCCAAAGCTTCTCAAGACCGCGAACGTAGCCCTCCGGCAGACCACGTTTCTTCGCATGTGGGTCGTACGAACATGTCTGGCCAGAGGCTCGGCAGGCGGAACAAGACGGCCTAAGGCCATCGCATTTGTCCTATATGTCAAAAACGGTGTCAGTTACAGCCCGCCGCGTCTGACTATGTGGGAAGATAAAAGATCGAGGGACAGGAACGGCCGATGCGTAGAGGGACCAGAAATGGGACACAAAATGAGCTAACCTTTTTGCTCCGACACCTATCGCAAGCCCGTGAAACCCTCTTCCGCCGAGGAACTTTTGGATCTGGACTTTCGTCCATCTAGGAGGGATCAATGACGGGCAGATCTGCACGCCATGTAGGGGGTGGAGGTATGGACAAGAGATACAGAGCCCTGGGAGCAGACGACCAGAAGAACGAAGGAGTCGGCGGACGGAAATCGAGAGGGAAGCGGTAGGAATCAACCTAGGGACAGATAGTCACGGGCGCAAGAGGTCAAACGTGTCTGTCCCTCCTCGTCGTGACTGGACACTCAATGTTCGGTCGATATAGTAAAGGAACGAACTTCTTAGGCGCAATCGGAAGGTGAAAAGCTGTGTATCATGGGGGAAAGCGTGGACAGGAGCCGACCGCACTTTTCCATAGCCACTTGCAATTACCCTATCAACACATCGACTCTTCCAGCTCGAGGATAAGACTCTGATGGCTGGAGTGAGACCCATTCCGAGGAAGAGGTGGACGGGTTTTAGCCACAAAGCGTTCGGGAAGAGCTCAGCAAGTGGCCCAGGAAGTGAGAAAACGAGGACGCTGGTTTCCGTCGGCTTTTCCCCACATTTGGCTCTCCACGGTTCTCCACGGCGGGATGTGGGAAGAAGAAGCCCATATTATGATCAGTATTATCATTACACCAATTCCATTATTATTGACTTGAATCCTACAGATATCTGCTCTTCAGCGTCTCACGAGGGCTTGGTCCTAACTATTGAAGGGAACTAAGGGCTGCATCAACAGTAGTCCATCTCTCAAGTACTAATCAATCTACTCCCAGTTAATTATTAATCAATCACAGTGCAGTCTCACATACTCTGCAGATACATCCATGTTATGATGATCCAGATTCACTGAACGATCTGGATCAAGTCCTCAACGGAGTACGACACCCCGAAGTCTCAATCCTCGGGCATTATTTCACGCCTAGGATTCTCGCCAGCTCCAAATTCCTACCCATTTCCGAGCAGATAAAAGCGAGCAGCAGCATAACAAAATTGGGAGAGATGATTCCACCAATCATGACTTCCCTGATGAAGGGGTTGATTGTTGAACTGCTGAAAATCGGTGCTTTGTATGTGGGACCTAAATGGGCTCCGATTTCGTACTCAAGTACGGAGGGAGTCCGACAGACTCGGGCCGACGAAAAGAATTGGCACTCTTGAGTGAGTCGAAAATCGAGATTTGAGAGGTCGCCATTATTGGGCTGCTGAGGCAGGGGATTCTTCTCAGTCTTTTCACTTTCTAGTCACCCTGCGAAGCTGTGGTACTAGGCACAAGTACCACTCTCCGTGTCAGTAACCATGGGCCGAGCTCCCCCGGCATCCCGACTCGGTACCAGAGACCCAACCAAGAAGGATTCGTCCACTCTGAGTGATCTCTTACATCGACGATCTCATGTCTCAATCAATGTCTAGGAAGTTGGTCCTCGACCTCGTCAAAGAGGGATCGAGTCTTTAAAGACCCAGTGATGTTGGCTTGGCATGAGGTCTGTTAATGCCGTCATAGCTGGGGTGGTACCATATACAATCATTTTCTACTTCCTGCTCAGTTCTATCAGAGTGTAGTGTTGGTCCATGAGAACCAACGGACGCGATATACGGCCAAGCCGTGGATGCTGTCTAGTTGATGACGCCGAAAAACGTAACGAATGTGTAGCATTGAGAATAAAACCTCTTCGGGTTCTTTCCACTGTTGTTTTCTCTGCTGTCGACTATTACTATCTCGCAACAACTTCAAAACACCCAATATGACTCTCTCACATACCGGCACAAAACTCTGCCGTCTGCTCCAAGTTGTCCAGCGACAGCATCCGCCGAAATTTCTCAATATGCAGAAACTTCCACCCGAGGTAGTGGGAGTCATGTTCACATATCTTACGGCGCCAGACCAAGTTTGCTTCTCGCTGAGTTGCAAATATCTCTTCGCTTGTTTTCATTCCTTTCTCCAGGCCCACGATCTACAGCTTGCTCAGCTCCTGCCACCCGAAAAACGACAGAAGCTGTGTCCCAACGTCGAAAAGCGGCCTCGAATCCAACTACTCCACCAACTGGAGAATAGCCGTTGGAAGTACTGCGGTGCATGCTGGAGTCTGCACCCCCATTCAGCATGGCAAAATCCACGATGGACGTGGCGCTCTTACAGAAAGCCATGTTGTTCTGAATGTCAATCACTCCGTGGACAAAATGAGTGCATGGCTTATGCTGGCGAGGTCGAAATCTGTCCCTGCCTCACAATCTCATTCCTTGATAAGCTTGACTTGATAGAAGCATGCAAGTATGCTAGCAAGCAAGTGCATAATGGGCGTCAATATTACTTCAATAATGCTCTGTTTCACCTGGGCTCTAGGGAGTACCAGGACCGGCTCTGGCACGACTGCACCTTCACTGATCATCCTTTCATGAAGGCCGAAGTCGAAACTTCATTCTGGTATGATGAAGAAACTCGGACTTTGCGCGTGGAAACGTTTTGTAGGTTCAAAGAAATGTCCCCAGAAACACTAGCTTCAGGTATGAAGACTCGCTCGAAGTGTCCACATCAGGCCACCAGAAAGTGGCTCAGGGTATTCTTTGATGAAGCTGGTTCAAGCTTCTCAGGTTGGCATACCGGACGTTGTAGCGTCAGCAGTCTTAGGGTCGTCTGGGAAGATACAGATAATGGCAACCAGCCGCGCTCCTTTGATTTAGCTGTTTTAAGAAATCTGGGAACCAGCAAATGGCCAGCTGGAAGGTGGATTCGGAAACGTCGCAAGTGACTCGTCGCGCAGTATTGGATCAAGTCTGTTGCTTCCACTGCTCCCGGATCAAATTATACCTGGTATAGGTAGTTGCTAACAATTGAGATCATTGATCTGATACATTTTGGCACGCCCGCTGGTGCTTCACTCAGTGCCTAACGACCTCATGTTCCCCAGTCATGACTCTAAACCTTATTCTGTAACCCTGCACCCTCCCGTACAGCAGGATGATCCCAGTCACAGCCTATTCTCCGGGTCCACTACTTGCTGTTATACATATACAAGGTTTTTAGCTGCGGCTGGAACTTACAGGTGCGTTCAGGCAATATGCGTGGAACAATCTGAGTGTAACAATCTGAGAAAGAAAAGAGATGGGATTGGCCCCATGGATTGAAAATACATCTGAGCTCATCTTAGCTTCGCCTGAGGGCTACTAGTCACCGACCCTGCGTAGAAGGGTGAGCTCGTCACCGGTGTCCCCCCCCGGGCCTCATCCCCAATAAACCTCCACCGGCCGCTCTGCCCTAAGCTAAGTGCCACATCCAGTATATACAAAAACCACAAGTCAAAGCAAACATCTACTCAGAACTCCCCGCAGTTAGTACACTCCCACCCCTTGTCATCCGCGTTGTCAGATCGTCCCTAGGTTACTAAGTCGAATACCGCCCCCATCGGTACCTTAGCCTCCCCGGTTTCTCTGACCCATCGCTCCCCGAGAAATTTGGAAGGCGATCGCGAGTTGGATGATTCGGTCTATGAAAAGGAGAATGCAACAAACTTGGGCAATGCGTTCGAGGATGGTCCAACCAGACATTATGAGATTGAGTTATCAGTGTTAAAGGGAACTTGGAAAATGGTACTTGGGAGAAGAAAGGAAAAAGAGAAACAGGATGGCATGAGGAGGCATCGATTTTAAAAGTCTCTGTGAACACATTATCTGGGAAGGAATGGAGTCGTCAATGGCTTGAGTGGAAGTCAATTGGGTATCTGTTTGGAAAGAGCACATGAGAGAAGGATGAAGGTCTAACGACTTCGGCTGCACTGGGCAGGTGCTCTCAAAGATTGATATCAGGTAGGAAGCCTGACAATCTATCGAGACTATGTTCTCGACAGGCAGGGGCATCTATAACAGTTTTCTGGGAGACTAAGGTATCACCTGGACGAAGAAAGTAACTATCGCGCAACTGTGTACAAGCAAAAACTTACGTCTAGCTCAGTGACTGCAGAAAGAAGCACAGCGCGGATCTGGGAAGACTTATTATTAATAACCCAGTCATGTATAGAATGATTGTTCTTCTTAACTAGTCGAGTACTTCGTGCAACTTCTGAATAGCGTTCTTTGTTAGTTCATGGGGGCTTCCCTTGAGGGCCAAGGCTTCTGAAGTGCCAACTAGAGAGGTAGAGAAAAAACGTCGAACGGCATGGATACTGCCTGAGGCTCTGAGCCGAGTCGCTGACAAACCAGCTCTTCGTTCGACAAAAGCCCTCATATCCAAAGCCGGCAGCTCAAGAGAGGTGTGTCTGCAGAAATGTAGTAACTTTTGACTGCGCGGTATCAAATTGCTACCCTCTGGATTCTCAACAAGGTCTTCCACAAATACAGGCACCGAGCTTGAGCTCCCCCAGCTGAGACTTGACCGTATCCCTGGAGATCTCGGATGATCAGTCAATACTGATTGGATCAATGCCACGCTCCGCCGTGGGTGTGCGAGCAGGGGTATCACCTACTATTCTGCTACGATTTCTGTAGTTATGTTTTGACCTCCATCTCGAAATTCTTTCTGGCTATGACAAATTCACTACAAGGGATTGTTTACAATAACTTTTGTGGTCTGGAGAATACTGTTTTCATGCATCCTGGCACAGATTGTCAGCACTGCTGACCCCCCACACTCGGCTAAAACCTTTGCCGCCGCCTGTCCCCCAAAGGCGGTGAGACGTGGCAGATTGACCGTCTGGGGGAAAATGAACGGCAAATGGTCCGTCCCAGAATCCTAGATGCCCTCAATTTGAGTCGGGAGACCGGCCTTTCATACTGAGGCACCTCTTAGTCTCAGCTATCAGGCCACTACTATGTTCCTTACTCTACCTCCTCATCCTTCGTCCCTTTTCGATCTCGACGCCTTTCTCAGCTGTGAAGTCGTGAAACTATCATTCCCGGCATGTTAACTGTGAGATTGCCATCGTCTTATCGCCGGAGAACCTCTTGATTTCCTTACCTCCAACAACGCACTGTTATCTTCACCTCGTTATACTTGGAATACCAAGTTTTCAGCAGTGCAGATCATTGACAATTCGATCTATGGAGAGATGGCGCTCCTAAAAGTAAACAACTTCGGTTAAATTGGGACAACAATTCCTGAATTCGCTTTTAAAACAGTACATATACCACCGTCCGCAGCGATGATGCCCCCAAATTCGAGCGTCAATACTCCCCGGAGATTCGATCGCGATGCCTCCTTAGTGCTAGTTGGCATTCGAGGATGCGGAAAGCGCTCTCTCGGCTTCGTTGCTGCCACCGCTCTCAAACGCCGTTTCATCACAGAGGATCATTACTTCAAGGAAGTTACTGGGCTCACGCGGCATGAGTACCTCAAGCGCCATGGCAGTCAAGAATTTCAACGTCGTGATATCGATGTTCTCAAGAAGATGCTCGACAACCATCAATCGCAGTGTGTCATTGAGTGCGGTCTTGGTAGCCTCACTCGGCCAATTCAGGAGCACCTTCGTTTGTATTTGGCGAAGAACCCTATCGTGTACCTTGTTCGCGACATGGATCGGATCCAAAGTTTGCTAGGTTTAGAGCATCAGGCTGTTAAGCTGCTGTGTGAGGGTGACCCTCTGCACAGAACTTGCTCAAATTTCGAGTATTATAACATAGAAGATCGTTCCAGTGTGGAGGCTCAAACCGACGGAGAGCCATCTGATCGCCGATCTGTTAATTACTCCTTCAAACTCAGAGAGGCGAAGGAGGACTTCACCCGCTTCGTACGTTTTGTCACCGGCGCAGATGTGGACCAACCTGGCTACGACTCACCCTTCGTACTGTTGGAGACTCCCCCGGAACTTCGATCATTTACTCATGCAATCTTTGTTCGCTCCTCTGATCTAACTGAAGGAGTCGTCGATTTGGCAGAACTTGAATCTGGTGGAGATGCTATTGAGCTCTGTGTCGACCGCTGGGGTTCAAGCATGGCGAGCACCATCAGCAAGCAAGTTTCTCTGCTTCGGAGGAATGCCCGGACACCCATCATACTCTCCGTTGATACAACAGCATCCGGAATCGGCGGCGGCGACCTTATATCGACGCAGATCTCAGAGCTGTATTTCAACATCCTAGAGCACGGCTTAAGGCTGGCGGTGGAGTATTTAGCAGTCGATCTGGGCCAAAATCAATATTTGTTCAATCAGATGATCCGCAACAGAGGTAGAACAAAGATTATCGGCCATTATCTTTTCGAGCCGTCCTCTTGCGTGACGTGGGAGGACGAGGAATGCCTTTGCCTGTATCTCGAAGCAGAAAAGCTTGGTTGCCAAATCGTGCGTATTCTTCAAGTGGCCACCGAGCGCGAGGATAATGCAGCTGTGGGCAAATTTATCAACAAAATCCAATCCCTACCTGGTTCACACCCCCCGGTGATCGCCTACAACATTGGCAGTCTTGGGAGGACCTCGCAGGTGTTCAATTCGATATTGACCTCCGTGACTCATCCGGCTATCAAGCGTCGCACGGACAATGGCAGGGATCCCCTCATTACTTCACGAGACGCCATTCAAGCCTTGTTCCAGAGCTATGCGCTAGACCCCCTGCAATTTTACATCCTTGGAGGGAACGTGGCGTACAGTCTATCACCTGCCATGCACAATGCTGCTTTTCGGCACTGCGGCATGGGGCACACGTATAGCATTCCCGAATTTCCTTCTCTTGCGGCGCTTGATCGGCTGGGCCGTGATCCGCATTTCGGGGGTGCGAGTATTGTGCAGCCGTGGAGAGTGCAGGTCTTTCAGAAACTCGCATCTAAAAGCAGACATGCTGAAGCTATCGGGGCCATCAATACCATTATGCCCCTGCGTGCACGAGCTGATGGGACGATGTTTCCCTTACAAGAGCAAGCCAGCCGCCGTAACCAGGCGGGGCCTGTTCTGGGATGGTACGGAGAAAACACAGACTGGGTGAGTATTATGACTTGTATCAGTCGTCACCTGTCTCCCCGTAATACGATCAGCCCTTTGAAATCAACAGGCCTGGTTATTGGAGCCGGTGGCATGGCTCGGGCCGCGATTTATGCTATGCTTCGGCTGGGTTGCCGAAAAGTTTTTATATACAACCGAACCTTATCGCGTGCGGAGAGTGTCGCACGTCATTTCAATTCTTGGGCTGCATCGCAGGTGGGCTCAACCCAAGTCGTACGGGTGTTGAAGTCCCTCCAAGATGAATGGCCATTGGATGCCTGCCACCCATGCTTAATTGCCTCGTGCGTGCCAGCAGATCCTGACAGAGATGAACCTCCAGCCAACTTCGAAATGCCGATACAGTGGCTCGGAAGTCCAACCGGCGGCGTGATTTTGGAGGTGAGCAACTTTCACCGCATTTGATCCTTAAGAATCTAGCTGATCAATTTTCGTTGACGCAGTTTGCATACAAACCCTTGGATACGCCCCTGCTGCGGCAAATGCGCCGGTTCCGAAGTGAAACTGGAAGGCCGTGGATACTGGTCGGAGGGCTGGAGTTAGTCTCAGAACAAGCGGTCGCGCAGTTCGAGCTCTTAACAGGACGGAAGGCACCTCGCCGATTGATGACCCTTGAGGCTCTTCAGAACTATGTCGGAGAGAACGGTTCTCTCGATGAGAAAGAGATTCCAGCAAGGCTAGGCTATACTTAACGATATATTATTTTGCAGATAATAAGCGAGAAGTCGCATTTGACCTGAAGTACAAGTCATCCCCTATGTTACGAGCCGACAAACTGCATGATTCAGCATAGTATACTGGATGGTTGAAGCTATTCATTCAACTATCCACCATAGTACGTAGGCAAGGCACCTGAGCGGTGGTAGTCCACATTTGAACTTGCAAATTGAAGACCTGTTATATGCTGGATGTATAGTACTCCAGAGAAAAATTTGACCGACATCTGAAACAGAGATAAACAAAGTAAACACACGAGTCACATCTTGACACGCAGTCGGAGGTTCGTCACGTGGACGGGGTCGGTAATGATCCAGCCCGCAGATCTCTTAAGGCCGTGATGAGTGATTACCTGTCAGTAATTGAGCCATGCGCGTTGACAACGCCAGAATGGTTCCCTGGCTCTCACTATTCAGCAATTCATGATCAATGGGAAACAAAAAGGCCTCCCTTCTTCCCTACCGCAGGGGTTCTGGGTCTTCAGAAGCGGATTTCTTCGATATCCCCGACGAGCCATGTCTTGCGATTGCGAAGCGGCAACTAAGACACATTCGGACCTGGATTGTCTTCGCAGTCTTCATCATTCTGATACTTTGGTTTCGCCGTGAAGCCCCTTCGCCAGCTCCTGTTTCGCATATCGACTATGATAAGGTCGATTGGTCGCGTTACGCCTACAGTCAGTATGCGACGTCGAGCGCATATCTGTGTAACGCCGTGATGGTGTTTGAAGCTCTGGAGCGGTTAGGTAGCCGAGCGGATAGAGTTCTCTTCTATCCTGAAGACTGGGATATGTTCGTTGCAGATGATCGTGACAGGGACAGCCAGTTGCTAGAGCTCGCCAAGGACAAGTACAAGGCGTTGCTGGTACCTATTAGTTCGGAAATGATCAAGGCTGGAGGAGGTACGTGTGTCCGGGTTCAGAGTCACAGTTCGGCTGTTCTTCAAAAGCAGAGCTGGCGCTAACTCTGATAACAATCTACACAGGCTCTGGCGAATCTTGGGATAAGAGTATCGCGAAATTGCTCGCCTTCGGCGAGACAGAGTACGATCGCGTCATACACATTGATTCCGACGTTACCGTTCTCCAGAAGATGGACGAGCTCTTCTTCCTCCCACCGGCCAAAGCGGCTATGCCTCGAGCTTACTGGGCGCTCCCGGATACAAAGCAACTATCGTCCCTGCTGATCGTGATTGAACCTTCTTATCGCGAATTCAAAGCCCTCATGGAGAGTGCTCAGCCAGCTATCTACGGTCAAGTGGAAGTTGATTCGAATGAGACACATGGATATGATATGGAGTTGTTAAATAATCGCTATGCAGATTCGGCCTTGGTTCTTCCGCATCGGCAGTACGGTCTAGTCACCGGCGAGTTCCGGAAAAAAGATCACCGCAATTTCTTTGGAAATGACTATGAGACTTGGGATCCTGACAAGGTCCTGGCAGAAGCCAAGCTTGTGCACTTCTCTGACTGGCCTTTACCAAAGCCCTGGGTGCTTCCAAATCAGAAGCTGCTCGCTGAGATTCTACCCAAGTGTGACTATAAACCCGGCACACCGCAAGAGAGGGGTTGTCGTGATCGGGAGGTATGGAAGTCACTCTACCACGACTTCCGTCAAAGACGAAAGGTTTGCGCAGAGATTCGTTTGGTTCGTACAAAATTTCGCTAATCTGGATTATATAGGACACTTGTAGACTACTTAGTTACCATGCTCCCGATTGGCCTCCAATAGAGAAGCCTCACTAGGACCATCTCCTCAGCTTTTACGGATACTCCTCTAGCCATAATATTTCCATTCGCGACATATGGAACGGCGTTCAAGGTCAGGCATGCGCAACGCCAACGTGCTTGGTCACGTTGATCGATCATCATCCAATGTATATCACCAGGTAATGGGCGTTTGGTTTTTTCATGTGAAGTCAATTCCTCGATGGTTACCGCTACCAATAAGCGCTTTAGACAATTTGACTTGGACTGTGCCCTTCGAAAAGGGCCAAAACAATTAAACCACTGGCTGAACGGAAAAAGCTGTTAAGTAGTAAGGACTTCGTATACTGTGTGTGCATAAACTTAGTGACCACAATCTTGCCCGGCTGCTCGAAATGACCGGGTGGCACAAAAGGCCGTCTGAAACTACGAGTGAATGGATGCTTGCAAGACGGATAGCATATGGTAATATGTGGATTAAGACGGTTTAGTATACTATAGCCTTGAGTATCATAGAGATTTCAGTTGCAGAGGCCATACGACTCCTGTTGACCATCTTGTGGACAGTCAGTCCCTATGAAGTGAGCTAAAAAGTCGAGTCACTGGGTCTGTAGGCAGCGCAAGGGTGGGGTATGGCCGAAACCATTTGAATATAATGTTACTAAACAAAGTACACTGCCTGAAAGGGATGCGAAACCGCGGAAGACTTGTTGCTTTGAAGCGGAGCATGTCGACGAGGTCCCTCCATGGCCAGCAGACTCGACAGTTCTAGGGGGTTGTTATTAGAGATTGACAGTCAAGCCTCACTGCTGCCAAATTGTCGTGCATGCCCGGGTATTATAACGCTGCGAGAGCAGGAGTATTCGTGACCACCCGCCGCAAGGAGGATATCACGGCAAAAATGGCGCTGAAAGAACCAATTGTGGCACATGGAAGCAGTCCAACAACAATTAGGAGCTGCGCGCCTTGAGGCAAGATCTAGCACTCAAGATCAATCATCAACATTCAGGTCAAGTAACCCATTCCCTTTCTCCACCACTGCCAAACACCTCGCTGTTCCATAATACTCCCAAATTCCTTGACGGACTCAACTTCAGATAGCCCTACGTGCGGTAAAGTTGGAGTATCGGAGCTCTGAGAAGGTCTGTCAGGCTTCGAATCTCCGGCTTGATCATCTCTCGTTACCACTCCTGGTCGGCTAACCAGCTGGAAATCCTTGTAGCGCAGGTTCCGCACCACATCGACCCACGACTCCACAGACTTCATATCCTGGGATTCAACATACATGATCCCTGGACATCCGCCATAGCGGAGAAGTACGAAACAGTTGTGCGTGTCAGCTGCTCGTTTCAAGGCTGACACTTTTTTACGAGATGTGATGTGATGGGTCCGAATTAGGGCATTGTAGAGCATCTTGACCATTGGAGGTCATCAACCAGAGGTAAGTAAGCGGTCGTGCCGCTGCGAGACAAGAAAATGTGACAGATATTAAGTGCACGGAGGGAACCTTGGGGGCTCTAAAACATGATGGTTAAAAGCCTTTCGGTTGTTTGTTTGATACTGCCATCCTTCACCGTCTTTATTCCAATTCAATGGAGCTATGACGTCATATGAAGAAAGATAAGGCAAGTGAGAAGGTAAACAACCATTTCTAGCGTAGTAGAATAGTATGGTGTAGAGAGGTAGTGCATACGTTTCCAACATAATACTGATCCGCTGCAGGAGGCAGACACAACTGCTCATTATTGACTACTACCTCATTGCCGTGGCATTTGCTGATATCGGGAGGGATATCTATTCCACATGATGGTGTCAAGCTCTATGCTGATTTAGATCTTGGCGGCTGAAGGCGAAGAGGAACCAGCTACTCTCATTTGAGTTTCTGAAGCGAGCATCAAGCTTGAATGTACTGAATTGACTTTGAACTGCTGGATCCGCGCAGTAAGTTGATCCATGATAGCAATGCATCATAAGCTTAAGAATGACCCAACAAAGAGTGTAGCTGGAGGATATTCATAAGTCAGGAGGAGTTCACCCTACGGGATCTTATATGCTTGATCCTGAACCAAAAAGCGATCACTAAAGAAAACTGAATATAAAGAACTGGGGTCAATTCAGACCAGGCGTTACTGCAAAGTTGATAGGAATGCAAAGGAACGCAAGGCCTAGCATACTTTGTTTCGAATGCTTGCACCTTATTGCATCACTGAAATGGAACACCGGAGTCGAATTCCGACATGTCCTTCTTTCTCTTCCTGCTCTATACAAATGGAGATGATGTCCGTTCTTCGAGTTGCAAAAGAATGGTATTGAATTGAGCGGGCTTCAGCCAACCATTCTCACGGAATGGTTACGCTATTGTGATGACTCTTTTCGGTGTGAGCCATCCTCACTAGAGCTTCTTTCGCGCTCCCTAATCATGATGGTCGCCAAGTATTGTAGATGATATATACTCACAATACGTGGACTATATGTCATGATGATGATTCGGGGGTGCATTTCCGTGACGGGGCATATATCAAGACTGCAATGCTTCCCACATTTCCGTCTTGTACTGAAGATGTTCAGGCTTTTGGATATTCTCGAAGCATTGCATCTAGAATAGAACCGACAAACTTCTTCACCTACAACAACCATGTCTGAACAAGCTAGGGCGATCATCTCTGAAGTCTCGGGCCATGATCTTGATCAATGGCTACGGCCATCTACATTTACGAACGAGCTAGAAGAGGTAAAGCCGTGTCCACTGACAGATCCTAGATCACTATCATTGCACTTCCCTTTTGGAAACCCAAGGCTTATATTTCACAGTCTGTTAGAGGCCATATTCACGAAGAATTGACGAGCTGGATCTTTTATCGAAAGCTCGCAGCAGACTGTTCGCGAGCCAACATTGCTCTGCACGGATTTGCCATGTACGTCATCTAATAATTCCTCCCTAGGTTGGGAGCGTGGCCTGCAATACTGGAGTATTGACTGCATCTCGCCAATCAGGCTTTGGGAAAGCAGCGCTCAGGAATGCTTGATCGATATGCTATGGTTAGAGAAATATCTTATCAGCCGCGGAGGTCGGTGTAAGCCAACAAACATTGAGGCGCCGAAATGTGAATGGCCTGATTCACCCGTCGAGCCTGTTGGCCCTTGTCGGGAGGCCTTCAATGTCCAGAGAAAGCTTTTCGTGGATTTGGAAAAGCTGTGTACTTTGGCTGGGAAATGCCAAGATACAGCCTTACTGAACGCGATTGAGTCGCGCTTTTTGCGAAAACATGCGAAGCATTTAAAGAACATGGGCGATCTCCTACAACAAGTGACCCGAGTGTCAAAGCAGCCCGGGCTAGGCCTATACCTCATTGATGCAGAATTGCGTCATCATAATGGCTGCATCCCCTGGATGCTTATGAATAATCCTGATAGCATCGAGGAAAGAATCAGGTCTGTGACAAAGAAGATGAGCGGGGGACTCGCGCTTCAGTCACACCATGGGGGAACCAAACTCGCATCGAAGGAGGCAGGACACTGTTAGGAGATACGCCATGTCAATGGCTCGTCCAGAGTACATTCGCTGACGTAGGCCTATGCTTAAAGATGCGAGACAAGAGAGGGACGAAGGGTGAGTTCAATCAAACGCCTTGCAGCCCTTGCTTTGGTTGCTTCACCCTGGTTGCTGGGATGTCATATGCATTACTGTGTCTCAAAAATCTAGAGCAGACAGCGAATTCAAGGGGCTTGTGAGTTTCGACTAAGAATACTCAATTACGTAGAGTAATATTACAATGGAATGATAAACCTTGTATCAAACGAAGAATATGCGAAGACTACTTTCATCCATCCCTCTCAGCTTTCTTCGTACTCATATTCGCGCTATACTACTATATTCCATTTTGATCTTTAGGCAAAGCTGAGTTAACGACCAACAGCACCATACCAGCAGAGTCCCAAAATACCGCCAATGATGATCGCGATCGCTGGAGGCACCTTGAACCAAGCGTGCTCCGCATAGGTAACTGTAGCAACAACGACCCACCATGGCTCAAGAGCAAGACTCTGACCATTACTTGCTTGGGGTGTCAAATATCCAATCTGCCACAGCCTGTATACAGCAGTGAAGACCAGGCCCACGGCAGCAGCATTGACTCCTCTAAGCCAGTCGACAACCCACTTTCTCTTACGGAGCACTCTCCAAAAACTCTGCACGGCAACTGCCAATGTGATACCAGGCAGGAAGATGCCGATGTAGCCAAGGAAAGCGCCAAATACAGTCGGGAACTGGGACTTCTGAAGCGCCAGAGCTCCAAGGAAGACCGCAAAATTGAAGTTGGGGCCCGGGAATGCTTGAATAAGAGCCAGGCCAATCAGGAAATCTCTGCCGGATACCCAGCCAGGATCAACAACGTAAGAACGCAGAAGAGGAATCACCACAGGACCTCCTCCGAAGATAATTGTTCCGGCCAGATACATGTTGGCGAACAAGTCCAGGGCAAGTGGTGGGTGATTGATGACCCCTCTTGCCACCAGGATTGCAATAAAGGAGGCTGAGTTGGCGGTCAGTACGGCTCATGGCTAGACATCAAAGGCTGGAGGATGAGCGCAAAGCAGGAACATACCGAAGAAAACAACGCAGACCGCGATACCGACACGGATCCGGATGATATGATCATGAGAAGCGCTGACTTCCAACGACTCAGTTTGTGCATCAGAAGCAGTTTCTGGAAGAGATGCTGCCTGTCCAGTCTTCCGTGACCGTACGGTGCCTTGATTAGAAGGAGTGTTGCGCATCTGGCTGTCTTGTTGCTCTTGAAGCTCCACTTCATTAGGAACGCCATTTTCCTGCCTTGCTTCTTCGGGGTGGCTGTTTCGTCGCCTCCATTTAGCCCTGGTTTTACGGATATACTGGCTCATCCATCCGTCCCATATGACGACTGACAGACCACCAAGAACCATGAGAAGCGGAAAGTACCAAAGGGCATTGTAGCACAGGCCGGCACAAGCGCCGAAGATGACTAGCATGCGGGTAAGCTTATCCTTTATTGCCTTTTCTGCTAGCTGGACGGCTGCCAGAGCAATAATTCCCACAGTCGAAGCATTGAGGCCAGAAAGGAATGCATATGCAATTTCCGGCAGGACATCATTGATATTTTGTACACCGAGGGAGAGAGCATACATGCCAACTGCTCCGGGAAGACTAGACTAGAGATTAGCTGCGCCGTTCGTTGCATATCGCCTCGAATGATGCGTGGAAGATAGAGTAATGTCAAGAGCTCACCTCCATATAAGGAAAGCAAATACAGCTGGAATGAAGCCTGCATGCAATAAAGTCAAGCAGAAAAGCATCTTCGTGCTTCCGGGCCCGGGAAGAGCTTGACAGATGGCAAATAGTTCTTGATACTACAAGGTCATTCCGATCAGCCTATCGTACCCATCATCGCTGGGTTCAGCACTAACTGTTTGCTCATCCGCCCATTTCTCCTGTCCTCCTTTGCCCTCGACAAACTTTTCGTGAAAAATCTGGAAATGGACCGGCGGTCCTCCAAAAGATGTGAACCCCAGATGCCATGTTCGTAAGAATACATCGCTCAATCGGCTAGAAAGACCTTTTTTACGTTGCTCAGAAGCCGCCCTCTCTTGTACGCGCTGGTTCAATGCGCGGAGCGAAGAAAGGTAGCGCGAGAACGGCGCCGGCAGCTGCATCCTTTTTCTATCCCTAACCAGCGATGTGCGAGTATTCAGTTGGCAATAGAGCATGAATAGAACTGATATCGCCGCAGTCTCTCCTCCTTTTGAGCATCAATTCGCAAGCCATACCTACGGTATTTACTCCGTATGATGTGTTTCCTTGGCAGCCCAGAAAAACTGGCCATTCATAAGAGAGGAGTATGTCACGCCGCTTGTCACAATTGCCAAGATGATTGGACCTGGAAATGCCTAAACTTGTTAGGATAATAAGATTACGGGATATTTAGGCCTAGACTGAGGAGTACGTCGTCGGGACGCCTTTTTGGCCTAGTTGTATTATGTTTCTACAAAACTCTAATATAAGCTCGTTTTTCTCCGACTCTTTGTGTAGGTAGCATCCTGACGGTGACAGCAGATAAGGATTGAAGAAGATAAAATACATGTATTTCTGCCTTAAACAGGTAAGCATCTATCGCAAAGATCAATACTACTAAGGTATGTTCCGAAATCATTACCGATGGTAAACCATATGCAATCCAGAATCTGATGAACGTCTGATTCTTTTCCAATGAATGGCTATTTAGCCTGTCTTTGTACCCTCCTGTTAGGAAATAAGACACTATATTTAGTTTCCCATCCTAATTTAGGATCCGTATGCACAACTTCAATAATGTTCTGCGCACTGAGAGTCATTCTATTAACCCGACGTTAGTCATGAACAGACATCTGCTGTATACTACAGCTCTTGTTCGACGTGCTCACCAGGGGTTATCTAGATGATGCAGGAAGTCCCAAAAGGAGACCTATGTGGAATGGACTATGTCCAGGCTGATTGTCACCGCGGCAGTTGCTCGGCTCCAGAGATAGTCTCAGCGCCTCCAGAAAGTCGGGCATCAGTTGTCAGAGCAAAGTTGGATGGGCAAACTGCGCTCAGTGCTCAAGAGTAAGCACAATAGGTATTGAACTAGTAACAATCCGCCCTCAAATGGCCCAGGCTATACATTGTTCGAAATTTGGTTTTCTCTGAGCATGTTGATACGGACGCTCAGAATACTGAAACTCTTCAACAGCGAACGAAGTATCTGAGGTCGTCCAGTTTTGCTGGGTCTGATCAAGTTTCTGCGTCACCTGCTGCTATAGAAGGTTCATATGTTAACATTCAGAGCCCGGCGGCATAGCGCGAGGTGGTATATGCACAACAGTATCTGCTCTGCAGTAGTAGCGATTTGGCAAACAAGGGAAACCATCGCTCAACCTCCGTTGGGAGAGACAGTGTGAGTTCCAAAGGCTCCAACGAAAGAAACTTGGCGTGCAACACTCGATACCGGTTGTTGTGCCCACAGATTCGATGCGAACGGCCTCAGGCACATCTATTGTGAAAGGTAAAGTCAACTCTGTTCTTTCGATGCATCGTGTATACAACCAGTTTGTCTCTTTGAGAGGGCCATCCAAGCAGAAACTGGAGGAGTCAGAGAAGGGAATGACGGGGATAGAAGGCAAAATAGTGAAAGATTACTTACTCTAAATCTTCAGAACCTGCTGGTCACCCAGATTGCAGCATGTCAATTCTACCACACGTGAAGGATGCCTGATCATACTGGGTCCTGCATCTAAAAAGGGCTATATTGCGCAGCAATATGCGTATATATGAGAGGAAGACAGTTTCAGAAGAGGAAGATTTCAGCGGAAGATATGCAAAAGCTGTACCGATTGACCTACTGACTCATGCACCGTTGAGGCATGACTGAGGTGTGGAGTGTCTGGCTGGGACCACATGCGGATCTCCCAGACATCCATTTTCTCATCACCAACAACCACTTTGTTTCCATACCTACTCCTACTCCCTCCACTCATTCATCTTTTTCTTGACAATGAGGAGACTTCTTGATTTACCCGCGGAAATTCTCCTCTTCATCATCGGATTGTTTGAGTCAGCTGAAGACTGGCCAGTCCTTCTCTCCCTTTGCCTAACCTCTCACCAGCTCTACGCCCTGGCTCAGCCGATACTTTTCAAAACTTACCTGAATGGACTTCATTGTCATTGTTGTCACAAGACCAGCGGCAGCAGAGATGGTCTGTATTCTCTACTAGGCTTTACTCAAACTCTTCTTTCTCGGCCCGACCTTCGGTCATGCGTTCGTCAGATAATCATAAACACCTCAACCTGGGAATCCCGGACGCCCGAAAGATGGTCGAAAACACTCACACCAGAAACTATAGCTCTGCTGGTTGATGTGGTTCAAGGTCTTTGCGTGAACGACAAGGCGGTGTTTCTCTCATCTATAGTGAGGGCGAAAGTGCCTCCTTTGATTGTACTACTGTGTTCTCGCACACCAAATCTTGAACGTCTTGATCTGACGCTAGGAGAAGAAGACTTGAAGGATCTGAGAGCTTCATATATGCCTTCGATACAAAAGGGCTTGGTTTCTCCGTATCTGTCTAAATTGAGGAGCCTCGCTATTGGAGGAACTTGCGGCCAGATGAATATCATTCAGGCAGACACCCTATCCTTCTTCTTGAGTTCGTCGTGCCTCGAATATTTTTCCCTTTCCCTCCTTGATGTACGGGGCGCTAGTGATTCAGGCTTCATGCTCCCATCGCAGTCTCTCAACATTGCTTCACTCTCCCTTACCCGAACGTTTTTAAATACAAACCTTCTGACAACTCTCATATACGCATGCAAGGGTCTCAAAGCTTTGATCTACGAGATGGATTCTGACACTTCAAATCTTGTTGAACTTTCAGAACTCGCTGCCATCCTCAATTCACAAAGAGAAACCCTTGAATATATCATTGTTGATCTTGATTTATACGATTGGGGGCTGCGCTGGGACGAATTCCCGAAGATTGAGTCCTTCGCCTTCTTTACGAATCTCCGGCACCTAGAGATCGAACAGTGCCTCTTGACCGACAACCCAGAATTACCCGACTCACTGAGGCATCTGGTCATTCGTGCCTGTGAACACCCTGTGGCAAGATTGTTGACAAATCTGACAAGACGCAGCTTCGACAGCCTAGATTCTCTCATGTTGGTCGTCTTACAGCCCCGGTCATCACCACCCAATGGAATGTTCGGTCTCTCGGAAAGATTTGACAGCGATGAAGACGTACATGCAAACATCCTGTATCGGTCTGCATTCAGAAGAGCCTGCAGGCGACTAAGGAAAATAGTCCGCGAGGCATACTTCGACTTTGATATACGATGTGAAGAATGGGTTTTGTTCGAGGAAGGACTTCTCTGAGCTCCGCAGATCTGGGATCTATGAATTGATCTTACGGATGAAACAAACACGAGGCAAATTATACTTTGCAAAAGTTGCGAAAGCACTGCAAAGAGATTGCAGGTTGTTGATTTTGTGCTTTTGCGTGGAAATTCAGTGTTGATATTTGCTTTGTAAGTTGTCTAAGCCAACTGAGCTGGCCGTACGACGGGGAAAAGGATCTCATCTTTGTTACAATGGTGCCTCTTCAAAGATTATACAAGCGAGTAGAATCTATGAAGGAGATTGATTGAGTCTAGTGATGGTCCTCTCGTCGGACTCATAAACATATATCATGGGCAGGTTCCGCGGGGTCCGACGAAGAACTGCCCGACTTCAAGTCTTCCGAAATCCGAGTGTCCCTCCCGTTGCATGTGTTCCTGAAATCAAAAATTATTATCATCAAGTGTCATATTCATGTTTCATCATTCTGGGCCTTTTGATCGCGACAGTGCTGAGCCTAAAAGTCCGAAGACGGAGTTTACTACTATAATAGGCATATCCGAAGCTAATGCCGACTCCCGAGAAATACTGCATTCAGTAACGCCGAGACGCAGTGACAATAATCCCCGATTTTTTTTGCACTCAGCATTACAGGCGCGACCATCAGAACAATTCTAATCTGGTCAGACTGAGTCATCTTTAGGAGTACAGAGTTGATCAGATAAGCCCTCGGCGGGTCTAGGCTCCATAACTATTGGGCATTACCAATTATTCTAACATCAGCGACCGTTGAATGGCCCTGAGTTGAGCACCGCCGTGAAAACCACGCCTGTGGGGTCATAAGCCTTTGAAGTATGATTTCCTCGCAATTCAAAGATGGACGACGATCAGGAGTCGCCACATCATATGGAGCACTCAAGGTCATCGCCCAAATCCGCAGCACGTCGGCGCAGACCACCGCTAGCATGCACCGTGTGCAGACGGCGAAAGCTCAAATGTGATCGAGCATTGCCATGCAGCCAATGCATCAAGTCCAAGACTCCAGATCAGTGCATCTATGTAGGACCTCAGGCTGGCGCGCTATCAAGCGTCCGACGCGCTGAAGACCAAGATACGACTGTCAATGACCGTGCTCGAACGACCACAGATCGCGCTCATCGCAGCAGTCCTGTTCATAGTGGTGTCTATGTTTTCGACTCCAAGCACCGACCTTTTCCGACCAGAGTTACAAAGCCTAAAAGTCGCTCTGATGAGCTGCAGGAGCTGCGTAACCGAGTCCTGACATTAGAAAATGCGCTGGTAAAAGCCAGCTCGATTCAAACTCCAGAGACCCTGGGCACCGTATCCTCGATTGTCTCAGAATCAGGACCCCGTACAACGGGAGACGAATGCTATCTCAGCGAGGACATCCGGTCTCTCCCATGGGCATCTTTTCGGGGGAAAAAGTCTAATACTAGGTACTGTGGTCGCTCGCACTCTATCCTAGCCCTTTCATTCGTAAGTTGCTAGCATCCTGTCGCTTGGTGTATTCCTCCGGGCTAAGTTCTTTGTAGTTCCGGGATGTGGGTGATTTCTTGAGGCAACGCAAATCCAAACATAAGAAAGATTCCGAGTTTGGATCGTTGAAACAATTTCGGAAAGAAATGTGGCTCAAGCAAAGACGAGAACAGCAGCAACGTGTGCGTCAGGAGCAGGCTTCTTCTTTTATGGACCTGCTTCCTCCTCGCCGAGTTGCTGATGAGCTAGTCCAGTTGTACTTGTCCAATTTTGAAACCACATATCGCATCCTGCATATACCAACCTTTCTCAAGCAGTACGAAGATTACTGGACTGCACCCCAGAACCCCGATATAGTTTTCTTGGCCAAGCTTTTGCTTTTAATGGCCGCTAGCAGTTGTTTTTACAGCCCAACAACGCAGATCAACGGCAAAGATTCACTTGCGAGTACTGCAATACATTGGATCGAAGCAGTTCAGACATGGAGCGCAACGTCATTTGCGACTCGGAACACCAACTTTGATATGTTGCAAGTCCATTGTCTGTCGTTGATTGCGCGCCAAGCGAACGCTTTTGATGGGGATACCATTTGGATATCATCTGGCTCGTTGATACGATCAGCCATGACCATGGGCTTGCACCGTAACCCGTTGCGCTTTCAGAAGCTGTCTAGATTCTGGGCAGAAATGCGCCGCCGTTTGTGGGCTACCATACTGGAGTTAGACTACAGTCGTCGATGGATGGAGGGATGCCGCCGACGATTGACCTGGAGGAGTACGATTGCGATCCACCGTCCAACTATGATGACGCAGATCTGATCGAAAGTATGACAGAAGATCCGCCTCCCAAAGATCCCGGCATCCTCGCTCGGAGCAGCCTTCAGGTTCTACTTTCGCGTACATTGCCCGTGCGAGTACACATAGCAAAGCTCGTCAATCGCCTGAGATTCACAATCTCGTATGACGAGGCTCTGCGCTTGAGCGAGGAGCTCATGCTGTCTCTGAATGATGCTTTGGATTTGTTCCCAAGCGACAGATCTCTGTCGCATATCCCCGGCGTTGAGAATCCCGCATTCACCAAGTCGTATTTCATTTTCCTAATACGAAGGCATCTGCTAGCCCTCCACCGCCCTTTTTGCCTCAGTATCATGCGAACTCCCAAATTCTCCTACTCACGAAAGATTTGCCTCGACTCGGCGCTGGATCTGCTCTCCTTGCTGGAGCCCCCTCATGACGTTGCCGAAGCACGGCCCCATCCTCATCTTGGACATTTGACCGGCGGAATGTTCCGTGAAGAGCTATTCCATGCGGCGATAATGGTTTGCGTGGAGCTAGTTCTGCAGGCTGACGAGTATCCGCGGTCAAAGTCCATGCTCCAAGGCCAAAATAGCGTCTTGAGTTCCCTCAACGACATGGCGGAATCCCAGCAAGCGGTCATGGTACGTGCCGTTGAAAACACCATCGACCTCTTCGGCGGTCGCATTGCACCAGGAGGAAGGGGTTGTAAGCCATATATCTTCCTGAGTATCACGCTTGCATCTGCCAAGGCGCGATTGAAAGGGGAGGATTCCTTCAAGACTATGGATCAAGCTGGTGAAAACGCCATCAGAGACTGCCAGTTATTGATGAGCGGGGTGCCTTGGGCCGACGTACGCAAGCAAGATGAAAACAGCACAAAGGAAGTGAGTGATTGCAGCTTCCCAACAGCGGCTATTCGCTAATTCAGGACTAGGCCAGTATTTCAACGCCCGGGCTCACTGCGGGTACGCCACTCGATCCGCCCTTTGATCCTATGGCTTTCGACCCTAGCTCCATGGAGGACATTTCGGTAAGACTCTGTCTCAGATGATTGAATCGACCCTAGAGGCTGACAAGCTAGCCGTTGGACTTTGGAACCCTCTTCGACATGACCGACTATGGAGCTTCGGAAATTTGGAATAACGATTTCTTCTCAGGGCTTTAAGCAACTAGCGTGCATGAGGAAAGGCGTTCAAGAAATAAGGAGTTAACTTGCGATCTTCCACTGGCAAATCTCCAACTAGCTTATGTACAAAAACCTCTCGGTTAGATCCATGTATAGATGAAACAGAGCCTTCTTCGCCTGTGATAGCGACGAGTCATCTCGGCAGGGGAAGCCACACGTGCGCCGATACCGAGTATAAAAGTTGGGCAATCCCGGGTTCCAGCAGCTTTTATACACCGTCGAGGAGTTCTGCATATCTCGCGTTCGATAGAGTCATTAGCAAACCAGGACCCTGGAGCTATGTCGTAAGTCCCTCACAAAGAACGTTCTTCATCACCATTGATGATTATTACCATAAATGATGAAATCTCATACAGCCGTACACCATACTGGACTTAAATCATATACCAGCAGAAAGGCGTTTGGTTTCCGATTGTTGACACACATTATCACAGTCGCCGCGGTCCCAGCAGCTAGAGCGATTGCTGTCATTTGATGGTATTCTCTGCCCTCCGTATGCGCACTCATGAATCAATGATAAGAATATCATGATTCAGGAGTCATGTAATCATCGCCGTACAATGCTTGTTCTATGCACATGTGCACCTTCATTGGTGGAACTTGTTGGCTGATCCCTGCACCCCAGCGGAGGAAATATCCCGCAAAACACGAGCGCTCGATGCTTGAAGTAATTAGCTTGTGTTTGAAGTCAGTGTCTCCAAATCTCCCTGCATAATGTGGAGAAGTATCAAACGACTTCACTCTGATCGTCAGCAATGGATGAATTTCTATAGGCGGATAAACTCTATTCTTGCGCCTGACAGGCGGTCCCTCAAGCTCATAATCCGGGAAAAGCCAAGCACTGGGGAAGATTGGCAGAAGGCCTGTGCGCTGGCAACTCGGTGGAAGTCCTCTCTATAAGAGGGTCAGCATGGGCATTTGGAGTGCGATACCCAGCTCAATTGCGCTGTCTCTGGTTGTACGCATCTTGTAGCGAGACACCGAGCTCACCATGAAGTTTTTCGCACTTGCAGCGCTCTTCGCGAGCACAGCCAGCTCAATTGCAGTCGGCGGTCTCATTCCTGGTGCAAGAGTCATCCCTGCTAACGACGTGGTAACCTTGAAAAAGGTCGGGGCTCAGCATCACAAGCACCCTAACCGTCGCACAGTGATCATCCGTCCCTCTTGCAATGATACCGACGATATCTCTGCCGACTTCCTGTGGGGTATCAAGAAGGCCAACCGTGGAGGAAGGCTGTTGCTGCAGAAGGGGAAGAAGTATATCATCGGCAAGAAGCTCGACCTAACCTTCTTGAAGGATATCGAGGTTCAATTGGACGGAGAACTAAAGGTACTTTAGCCCGAGATCTCACACCCAGCCCTAGCTGCTGCTAATACCATGGAAAGTTCACCAATGACGTGCCCTACTGGCAAGCAAACAATTTCTATTATGACTTCCAGAAATCCATCAGCTTTTGGCGGTGGGGTGGTCAGGACATCAAGATCTTTGGTTCCGGGGTCCTGAACGGCAATGGACAGCGCTGGTACAACGAGTTTGCTGGACACGAGATTCTGGTAAGTATGCCTAGAAGATTGTCAATGCCTCTGCACAGAGTTGTACTGACGAGTCTAGGATCCCAACAACGTGTACTACCGGCCCATCCTCTTTGTGACTGAGAACGCCACCCGAGTCTCGGTCGAAGGCATTACGCAGCTCAACTCTCCCTGCTGGACCAACTTCTTCGTCCGCACCAACGACATCTCGTTCGACAACGTTTTCATTCATGCTTATTCGACTAATGCGTCGGTGGGTTTCCTTTACCTGTGGAAGCAGAGGATAAACTAACAGTGATTAAAATAGGCGCTCCCCAAGAACACCGATGGCTTCGACACGCTCAACGTCGATGGATTGACTGTCACCAACACTCGGGTCGATATCGGTGACGATTGCCTCTCGCCGAAGCCCAACACTACCAATGTCTTTGTGCAGAATCTCTGGTGTAATAACACACATGGGACGTCGATGGGGAGTATCGGCCAGTACCCTGGCGTCATGGATATCATCGAGAATGTTTGGATCGAGAATGTAACCCTGCTGAACGGTCAAGTAAGCAATTTTCCCTCCAATTCTTGGGGTCAACGTCTAATTCTATCAGAACGGTGCTCGTCTCAAGGCATGGGCTGGTCCCAATGTGGGCTATGGTCGCATCAACAACGTGACTTACAAGAACATCCGCGTCGAGAACACCGACAATCCTATCGTCCTGGATCAGTGCTACTTCAACATAAACGCTACAGAGTGTGCTGCCTACCCTTCACGCGTGAACTTCACAAACATTGTCTTTGAGAATATCTATGGAACGTCATCTGGAAAAGAAGGCAAGGTCGTCGCCGATCTGACCTGCTCGCCTAATGCCGTGTGTTCTGGGATCCATCTTAAGGACATTCACCTTACCAGCCCTGCGGGTAGTCCGCCAGTAATTGTCTGTGATGGAATTCAGGGGGACATCGGAGTTGAATGCCAGTCGTCGACTAAGCGCTCTGTCAGTTTGGCCAGGGACCTGAAATACAAGGCATGAGTGTTTGCAGACGAAAATAGTGCATAGAAAGATTTGGCTCAAGTCATCTGTTTAACTCTCATCGAGGATGTGATGAGTAGTGCATCTAATGATTCCGTACGGCCACTGTGGCATGGTTCATAACCGGATTGTTGCTCCAGGCACTTTGCACTAGTAAGAGCTGCTTCTCTAGAGCGACGAATACGCAAACTCTACAAAGCAGAGAAGGTCATGTTTTATCAGACCATATCTTGTACCCTCGGAATTTGGCTCCAAGTCCAGCCTAACGCCCTCACTTGCGCCTTAATCGATAGAGGACCCGACCTGAGCTAATACAATATTGACAAGTATACACCCAATAACAAGTGTGTATACCAGAGATACTCAACAATTTTCAAGCACTCAAGGATCAACAGAACAATAATCTTACTGATGTAAGGATCGTCGAATTAGATTGCAGGCAATTTCGCATCTCAGTGTGCGTGAGGACCTTGGGCCCAACACAGGTACCTTGGGAGTTCCTGGGTGAAATAGACTCATGCTATAGATTCAACCACACAACCAGTAATGGCTCTTCGATTAACGATGGAGGACAATTTGAGCACACTAAAGACGAACCTTGGGGGTTAATTGCAAGCATGTCGCTAGCTGAGGATATAAAATTGAGGCCTTCCCATTATGCTGCGTGCGTCGTCAAATTGCATTCCAGACTCTCGTTCAAGGGACAGTGTTGACTTCCAACAAGATGGTGATTAACTCAGGAACTGACTCTCTCTCCTATCCCGCTTCTGCTCAGCGGGAAGCTGAGGAGAAGCCGACGAGGCAGATCCCAGTGACGCTCCTTTCAGGATTTCTGGTAAGAATCTCCCTTAAGATTGCAACGGCATCAGCTGAATGAGAGCAGGGTAGCGGCAAGACAACACTCCTCGAGCATATTCTTCAATCTCCAGACCATGGACTGCGTATTGCCGTTGTGGTCAATGATATGAGCAAGTATGGGTGCCTCACTATCGGGAAACATTGATGCTTACCAGCAATACAGACTCAACATTGATGCTGCGTTGATCACTCATCACAAGGTTTCGCAGACGAAAGAAAAGCTCATCCAGCTCCAAAATGGATGTATCTGTTGTACACTGCGTGGGGACCTGCTCTCAGAACTTGCTCATCTCGCGCGCCAAAAGGAAGTGCAGTATGTTGTCATCGAGAGCACGGGCATTAGTGAGCCGATGCAAGTAGCGGAAACATTCACGGCCGAGTTCAGCAGTGCAATGTTGCAGGCGGATCAGGAGATGATGGTGGATGAGGAAAGCCGCAAGGTTCTGACAGAGATGTAAGCTCACCCACCGTTCCAATGCTCGTCCTCTGGCCGGTTTTCGGATCCTGACAGCAGCAGTGTCAATCTAGGAGGCCTTCACACACTGGCAAGACTCGACACCACGGTGACTGTTGTCGATGCATTCAATCTTCTTTCCAACTTTGATACCGCCGAGTTCTTGTCAGATCGATACGGATCCAAAGAGATCATCCCAGAGGATGAGCGTACCATCTCCGACCTCATGGTGGACCAGATTGAGTTCGCAGACGTTCTCATCATCAACAAGATTGAGACTGTAGACGAGAATACCCGAACAAGGATCAGGAGATTGTTAAAGACGCTCAACCCCGACGCCAAAGTTCTGGAAACGAGCTACTCCCGTGTCGACGTAAAAGAGATTCTGGGCACGGGAAGGTTCGATTTTATCAAGGCTGCTTCGGGGGCCGGTTGGTTGCGCAGCCTGCATGAAATGACAGTCCAGAATACTGGGAATGGGCAGAGAATGGCTCCGAAGCCGGAGACCTTAGAGTTTGTCTCCCCTGCCCCTMATCCAAAGCGAAAGAAGGTATACTGACTTGAACAGGTATGGGATCAACAACTTTGTGTATACCGCTCGTCGTCCCTTTCATCCTCGTCGCCTCTTCTCCCTTCTTCATGATAAGTTTATCCTCCTGCAGAACAACGAAGCCGAGGAAGATGATGAGAAGGACGATGCAGATGAGGGAGAAGAAGAGGAAGAAGACGACAATATGGAGATTGACGAGGACGAAGACGAAAACGAAGACGATAGTGATGACGAAAGTATCTCCGACTTTGACCAGCCAGACCCGTCCGCGATCCTGCAGAACAAGCGGAATCATCCCGCGTTCGGCTCCGTTCTTCGCTCCAAGGGGTTCTTCTGGCTGGCTACACGGCCCTTTCAATTCGGAGAATGGAGCCAAGCGGGTGGCATGCTGACGATTGGGTGCGGCGGGCCGTGGTTCACAGAAGTGCCAGACGAGGCGTGGCCCGAGGATCCAGACGTCCGGAAATCCATTGAGAATGATTTCCAAGAGCCATGGGGAGACCGAAGACAAGAAATCGTATTCATCGGCGAGGGAATCAACACTGAATTGATAACTAAATTGCTGGATGAATGTCTGGTGGATGACGATGACATGAGCCGGTGGGCAAAGATCATGAAGAACAAGAAACTGTCTTACCGGGAAAAGGAGGAGAAGCTGGGAAAGTTGTGGGAAGATGGCTGGGAGGCATGGCCTGAGTTTGGCATTGTGGATGAAGATGAGGAGGACAACAACGAGGGAGGGAAGAAGAAGCACAAACACCACACCAGCGAGTACCTGGGACATGCCCACTCCCACTCCCACAAATAACTACATTAACTAGACTTGTCATTATAAAGGATGCACTAGGCAAAAGTTTCATCAAATTCGTATCACCATTATTATTCAAAAAGCTTCAATCACCATTCATCCACCCGGCTCATTTTCAAATGCATTCCCTCCACTGGCTTGGTCGTCACAGCGCCGGCAATATGAATCTCTTGCTTAGGATCCTGCATCTCAAACTTGAACCGCCCGACAACACCAGCGACTGCACAGCGCAATTCGGCTCGAGCAAAATCCTTTCCAATACAAGACCGCTGGCCATGCAAGAAAGTGATCTGCGCATAGTTTGTCGACGCGCCACCATTGTGGTTGACGACCTTCTGGCCGTTCTTGTCGGTATCAACCCAGCGTTCTGGCACGAACTCCTCCCCATTATACCCCCAGAATTCAGGACTGCGGTTGATGGCGTACGGACAGATGATGATGCGAGTGCCTTTGGGGACGTGCTTGCCCGCTATGGTGGTATCGCGGACGGCTTCGCGGATTGTGATGGGGACGGTGGGATATAGACGCAGGACTTCCTGGCAGACACCGTTGAGTAGAGGCATTGATTCGAGATCGTTCCAAGTGATAGGGTGGTCACCAGACGGGATATGCTCACGAATCTCCGCCCGCAGACGCTCTTGGACGTCAGGGTGGAGGGTGAGAAGGTAGCATGCCCAGGTGAGTGCGCTGGCGGTGGTCTCATGCTGTTCACGTTAGCTCGATGATTTCAAAGTGAGTCTAGGGAGGCTAGAGATAACATACACCAGCCGCCAGAAAGGTCAGCATTTGATCCACCAGTTCGTCGTCTGTAAAATCCCCACCCACCATCATGGTTCCCAGGATGTCTGCCTCCAGCTCCTTGGCGGTCATCTTGCTGGAAACAATGGTCTTCCTGTTCTCACGAACAATGCCCTTACATAGATCACGCAGGAAACCGGTTTCGGTGTCAATCACCTTGTTCAGGCGCCAGGGTAGTCTTCGTGCAAACCATTGCGGAAGAATAAAGTTGATGGAGAGGAAGGCCATCTTCTCCTTGGTTGGTTCCAGAATAGCAAGGAAGCTGTCGGCAACTTTGTTTTCTGGGTTGTGCAGGGTGCGAAAGTCTCTACCCATGGCCGCGGGACCGATGATATCTAGAGTGAGACGGCTGGGTAAGCTTTAGCGAATATGAGAGAAGCAAAGTGGAAACCATGAGCTTACCTCGCCCACACGCTCATTTCGACCTTACCCACACCGTCCTCCGGACTTGTTCCTTCCATTGGATTCTGCCGAATCTCCTTCTCCAGTTCATCGAGAAAGAGGCCAGTTTTCTCCCACATCAAGGAGTACAATGAACGGATGTTCTTGATATTGAACGCCGGGGTCAAGGCCTTGCGCTGCTTTTTATGCGCGGCGCCCTCAGATAGGATCAAGCCGAAGCCAATGATCCGAGCGAGGAACTCGCGAGCACGCCATGGTTTTTCAAAGTCGTAGGTGTTGGTGCTCATGATGTCCAAAAGAGCCTGGTGATTGGTAGGCAATAGGTGGCTACGGTTGAACACATCTCGGAAATGGATCAGGCCATCGTTGGGGATTGTTTTCATCCATTGCAAGGGAAGACGACCACGAGGGTTATCAAAGATGATTTTTCCATTTATAAATGTGCCCTACTCAATGTTATTAAAGATTGCGACACGCAGGGTCTTGAGCATACCTTGACGGTTGGCAGATGACGATTTGGCGTGACGAAGAAAGGATAGATGATGAAATCCCAGAATATTTTCAGGGCCAAATTGACACCGACCGCCCCTAGGCAGACCGAATGAAAAGAATGCTCATTCAAGACGGAGCGCTGCAGAAAATACCCCTCAGCTAGGGAGACAGAGGCAATGGCCAGCAACATGTCGGCCATGTTGCTAGCACTCTTGGGGAATAACCACTGGGAAGGAAAAGAATGGTCAAAATCAAGAAGAGGCCGAAGGTAAGAACTGAAAATCGGCTAATTTGGGACCGGCATAGAGAGATCTTCCTCCATCGTCTGCGTTTACTGCATCAGTAAGTTTATATGCAAGCGATCGGCCAAGAAGGAGCTAGCATAATCAATAACCCCACGGGGTATCGGCTATACGGCCTCGGCTTGGGCGTTCATATGACGTTTCAATACATTCTGCATGAGATGATACCCTTGAACCGACCAGAATATATCTGCCTGAGCCTGACTGTCTACCAATCCGTGTCGGAGAGGGTCAAAAAGGCCAGAACGTTGAGAATCAGAAGATGATCTTCGCACCCATGTGAATCCCAAGTTCCCAACATTTTACAACAGGCCCCTATTTCTGAGATCGGATAGCTTTGCGGGCTTGTTTAGTTTATTGATAGGCTAGAGTTGGCGCATATTCATGGGCCACGTTAGCCCGGATATTTAGCGAACTAGATGGCTCCAGCGAGATCGCCAAACTGTACGGAGAACATCGCAACGATTTCCTAATCTGGACAAGCGGAAGAATGTTGCAGCATCGGCCTCGCAACACCCTCCCTTATGTTCTCGAGAGGATGTCTCCAGGGCATTATCTTGTGGATAACCTCGTGGAACAATTGGATCTGCACCAAGCTACGCATGTGCCTCGGTAGGATGCATGGACACTTTGTATATGATCTTGACATGATCCTTAAGGACGCTGCAAGATGCCACATATACATCGCATAGGGCATTCATTCTAATTTTTGTCTTTCTTTATTCTTCTTGAATAGCTTCAACTAGCTCAATTGCAACATGTCATTAGAAAACGCTCTCAACATCGCACGGCAATACGCCCAGTCGAGCCTCGCGCAGCTACCTGAACCCGCGCAGAATGCTCTTCTGAATCCTCTTGTCCAAAAGGCACTCACAGTTGCGCTGGTCTACGGTGCTCTGCGGCAGACTAACCGCGTGTTGTCGCGATGGTCGATAAACAACTGGCAGCGCGCGCATCCATGGCAGGGTGATCGCGAGCTCGTTCTGGTCTCCGGAGGGTGTAGCGGCATCGGCAAGCAGATCATGGAGGATTTGGCCAGGAAAGGAATCCGGGTGGTTATTTTGGATATCAACGAGCCCAACTTCCAGCTACGTAAGAGACATCGCTTCCCTCAGCAAGCGCCATAGACTAATAAAACAAAGCCCGCAATGTACACTTCTTCAAGGCCGACATCACCAACTCGGAGAGTATTAAAGCTGTGGCTGAGCAGATTCGCCAGAAACTGGGCGATCCCACTGTGCTGGTGAACAACGCAGGCGTGGGCCACGACGGCACCATTCTTGAGGAGCCCGAGGCCAAGATCCGGCAGACTTTCGAGGTCAACACCATCTCGCATTTCCTGATGGTGCGGGAGTTTTTGCCCAGCATGATCCGCCAGAACCATGGCCATGTTATCACGATTGCCAGTATGGCCAGTTTCGTTGCGTTGGGGGAGATGGTGGATTACTGCTGCTCCAAGGCCAGCGCGCTGGCCTTCCACGAGGGATTGACGCAAGAGTTGCGGTATTGGTATCAGGCAAAGAAAGTTCGCACCAGGTATGAGGCTACATTCGAACTTGACAAGCGTTGTACTGACCGAATGGAAGTGTCATTCACCCACTGTGGGTCCGTACGCCTATGATTCAGCAGTTGACCGAGGCGGGAAACCAATTCAAGCAACCCGTGATGACGCCCCAGGTGGTTTCGGATGCAGTGGTCAAGCAGATTCTCACGCAGAGCAGCGGGCAAGTGATTCTCCCGACTTCCCATTCTGCTGCCAGTATGGTGCGAGCATTCCCTCAGTGGTTCCAAGAGAGTGTGCGTGGGATTGCCTCGGGGTCATTGAGGAGACTTCGGGAGTTGCAAGCTGCTCAGAAGTTGTAATTGCACGGTATATAGACAGACTATCTATCCTGCGAGTGTTGAATGTCGTATATGACCATGTTAAGGATAATGGTGCACATAAATCTGTCTGGCTGAATTACTGTAAGAGAGCCAGCCGCCTTATTCAGTGATACAGAGTAAGAATGATTCGAGAACAGCCATGAACAAAGATATCCATAAAATATAGACATATAACATATCCCCTTTCTGCGCATATACTGTATGTATCACCACAGCCGTTTCGTCAACCACTCCTTGACCCTCTTCCCCTGCTCCGTCTCCGTCGTATCCCCCAGTTCCAGATTATAAATAGGAGCAACATGACCCTCGCGATGTCCAACAAACAGTTCCAACGGGGGAAAGCCAGCCTGTCCTATCAGCAGCCACTCACTTCAGTCATGATCACCCGCACATACCTTGAACTTCTCCGCAAAGTCCTGTATAATCGGCAACAGAATCTCATTTCCCCCGGCACAAATCAACACACGCTCGACCGGAAACGTAGTATACCACTCAGGCTCCGCATTCGACAAATCCGTATAGACGTCCCTGGTCGCTGTCCCCAGATACGCGCTTGCCCACGGGCCCGCCACGGCCGGCGTGATCAAGTCCCCGCTGGAATCGATCTTGCGGTCCGAAAAGTCCGTGTCCATCAGCGTCCAGGGGGCGATCATCACCGCGCCCGCAAGGTTCTCCTTTACTGACAAAGGGTCAATCTGCGGGTGTGGATGCGCCAGGTGCGACAGAACGCCGCCGACGAGGTTGCCTCCCGCTGAGTCCCCACCGAGGAAGATGCGGCTGGGTTGGTGCGGGGTGTTGTCGAGGATGTAGCGGAGGCACTCGACTGCCTGGCGGAGCTGCGTGGGGTATGTTCCCTGCGGGGCGAGGGTGTAGGTGAGGCTGAAGACGGCGAGGGACTTGTTGTGATGCGCGGCGTGGTCGACTAGGTTGGCGAAGAATTTGAAGTAGCCTATGTTCGCGGGGAGGGCAAAGCCTCCTCCTGTTTCTTTGTTAGATTGATTGCAAATATGGAGGGGAGAGGTGCTTTGCTGACCGTGGTACCAGATCAGGACGTTATCTGCTTTGGCGTCTCCGATCCAGTGGCCGTAGGAGCCTTTTCCCAGCTCGATGGTGTGAGACAATCGCTTGGTTTTCTTGATATATGTCTCGTACATCTTGTTGGTTGGTGGTAGTACATATCTTCAGCATCTTCAGCACTCATTTGTTTTGTAGAAAGATTGGGGGTACGTACTGCATCTGCTTGATGGACAAGCGTGTCGTCGCTTTACGGAACACCGCATAGCCAATATGAAGGAACAGAGTCTTGGGCTGGTTGGACTCCCGCCGCAATCCAGTCAAGATAGCCCATATAGCAGTAAGCCATATGGATAACAGAGCAGGGAAGAAATCGAGCTTCTCCCACAGGGTTAACTTGATTGCTTTGTTGAAAGGCATGGATCCGTTGGCTCAGGTGGTATGACGGGTGTGCTGGAGTGAAAGGTTGATGCCTGCGGGGCAGATACAGTATACAACTGTTCATATCGCATGATCGTTAGTATGGTGATGCTGGAGATATCTACCTTATTGTAAGGAAGCATCGCGGAGAGGCATCGCAAGCATTGCCTGATTGGGAAATATTGATGCTTATCCTTGATAACCGAGGCTGCCTCGGTTGGCTTGACACAGTTACTTTGACGCGGGGCATGATGAGAACACGACTAAATGTGATGTAGACGGTTGAGATTTCGTTTTAATTATGCTGGTCTTTGTTGTCTGGATATGATACTGCGATTTGATCTGCGCTTTACAGCCTTCCTTGCAGATGACACAAATCTAGGGTCAAGAATAAGATCTTGTGGAACATTGTAACCGACCAATCGCGTTAGAATATTGGATACATACTTTAGGTCTCCTTGCTTTTCTTGTTGCATAACGGACAATCTTCTGCCCCTAGCACCCTACTCCTGCATTCTCTCTCCTAGTCCAATTCTTCTCAATTGCCGAATGCTCCTTGATGAACCCGTTAAGTGATCGACTGGACTAAAATTAAGTCCCAGAGATCCATGGTCCAACACTCCACCTCATTAGAATGGCAGCGGCGCAGCACTATTCAGCCGTGATTCGCGACGATTTCCTTTTTGGGCAAACCCTCACTGGCCTCTCCACAGGCCTCACCCCGAGGAACCATGTGAACTTTTAATTATTCATGATTTCCACGGTGACATTTGACTTATATAAATCCAATGCTCACTGGTTGCACTGAATCATACACTTCGCTTCCAAAGTTCATGCCAGAATGGATTATGATATTATCATTGTTGGCGCTGGTATCTCCGGCATCAACGCTGCCTACCGCATCCAAAGCCAACTCCCCAACTATCGGTATGCCGTTCTAGAAGCCCGCAACGCCATTGGCGGAACATGGGATCTCTTTAAATATCCTGGCATTCGATCCGACTCGGATCTGTTTACGTTTGGGTTCTCCTGGAACCCCTGGAATCAGGACAACCCGATCGCCGAGGGCGCCTCTATCTCCAAGTATATGCGCGATACAGCTGCGCAGTACGGCATCGACAAGCACATCCATTTCCAGCATCGCTTGCTAGCGGCCGACTGGTCGTCCGCCGACAATGTGTGGAAGCTGGCCGTCGACCATGAGGACGAGCCAAAGTCTTACACTGCGCGCTTCGTCATCTTTGGCACGGGATACTACAACTACCATGAGCCACTGGCCGCTGATGTTCCTGGTCTCAGCCAATTCCAGGGCAAGATCATCCATCCGCAGTTCTGGCCGGAGGATCTCGACTACACCGACAAGAAAGTGGTCATCATCGGGAGTGGCGCGACGGCGGTAACGCTCCTCCCTAAGATGGCTGAGAAGGCGGCCAAAGTCACCATGCTTCAGCGCAGTCCAACGTACATTCTCGCCCTACCCAACCGCCAGAGCTCGCTGTTGAGCTGGATCCTCCCGAACACAGTCAACCGCAAACTCCAACGCCTCCGATGGATCATCACTTCCCGATTATTCTTTCTTTTCTGCCAGACCTTCCCTTGGATGGCGCGGCTTCTCCTCAAGCTCAGCGTCGTGCGGCAGCTCCCCAAGAATATCCCCCACGATCCGCACTTCAAGCCGCGGTACAACCCCTGGGATCAGCGTCTCTGTATCTGTCCCGATGGCGACTTCTTCAAGAGTCTGCATACCGGCCATGCGGACGTCAAGACAGACACCATCCGACAGGTTACAGCCAACGGCATCGAGCTGAACTCGGGTGACTTCCTCGACGCGGACATCATCGTGACGGCGACGGGTCTCAAGCTGCAGATCGCGGGGGGCACCTCGATCACGGTGGACGGCGAAAAACAGCGAGTGTCCGACAAATACCTCTGGAACGGAGTGATGCTGCAGGACCTGCCCAACGCATCGTTTGTGATCGGCTACACCAATGCATCCTGGACGCTGGGGGCCGACGCGACGGCGCTCTTTGTCTGCCGCTTGCTCAAGTGGATGCAGCGACACCACAAGGTCGCAGCGACCCCGCGGCTGAACCCGCTGCTGGCCAGGCAGATGCAGCCCCGGCGGCTGCTCAATCTGAACTCGACGTACGTGGCGGCGGCGGAGAAGGATCTCCCCAAAGCGGCCGATCGGGGGCCCTGGCAGCCACGCGACAATTACCTGTCGGATCTGACGTTTGCCAAGTACGGGCGGCTCGATGAGGGACTGGAATGGGTCGATGGGGAATGGAAGAAGCAGCAATAGCGACCGTCTTTTGATCTATGATGATATTTGTGGTGGTATGGAATATCACTCGAAAGATTCCTCTCCAGCTATGGGAGACGGCATATCTTGTACTCTGCATGATGACACGGCTTTTGAGCAATATAACGCGACAATAACCAGAGATTAAATGAGTTGCATATTCCATCAATCAAGAATAAATAATGCCCGATCAAAGGAAATCCACCGACCCGCAACTCCGAGAAGAAACCAAGGATGAAATCAGCAAAGCGACAAGGCTACCAACACGCCAATGGTCCGCTCGCACGGGTACACAATTAAACCTCGCTACCCTATGGGATAAAGTACTGACAAGACAGGCCCAATTGGTCACGTCTGATACAAGCACCGCGGGAACTACACTACGCCCAAGGAACCAGCAGGAATGAGACTCAAAGATCGTTTGAGGATGGTAGACCCAGGACAACGGACGCGAAAGCGGTATCTTCTGAGAACGCAGCTAGACAGAAGGGAGGAGTAGGTTGATGATAGTCATGTACTATCCTTCCCATATTCCGGAGTTAATATTGTATAGTTCGTGCTACGGAATACTACGGGGATATTCCATTCTTGAGTATATGTGTTCAAGTTGACTATTGGGTAATAATAATAATGGATCAGGATTAACAAATGCCTCAATGACGAGAAACTGGATATAGATTCATCCTTCTAGATGCTCTGTATGCAACATCATCGGTGGAAAGTGCCGGAAATCGGACATTTCCGAGTCAAAACTCTTGCCCGAGTCGACATCCCGATGAAGGATCTCAATCTTCCGTCCTTGCATCCACCATGATGAATTAATGGATAATCTGTTGATAGCTAATAAATATGATGTGTATGCATTGAGGATATCCCCAGAATGAGCAATTCTCAAATACCTGCCATCCAATATCCTCATTTTCCTCAGTCTTACTGTCCGATTCGACCAATCAAAGAACCGGCATTTCAATCGGCAATCCTCGATGCCGTCAACATGGTTAATCCTGTCAATGTCTACTATTAGTGTCTAAAATTAAGGATCAGTCAAACACTCAATCAAACAGTTACCGATGAAAGGTCCGGTCATCGGGGATCCCGCAGCCCGTGGGGGGCCGACACTGAAGCGACAAACACTCGGCGGGAGTTTTCGGAAAGGTAGAGCAGAGTATAGTATAGCATCAGGATACTTGCACGGAAGCAGAGTACATAAGGAGAATGGCATACTGCATACTGGCGCTTGTAGAATTGATAAATAGAACTAATCAATATCCCTGCATAGACTACTATCACCACTTCTACTGTCACCGTCTACTCATACTATCATACACTGTACAGCAACTATAGCAACTGCAATGGCACCCTCCATCAATGACTTCCCTCACTCCAACCCTTCGCCTCAATCCCCCGTCTGCAAGATAGGCATCAATGGCTTCGGCCGCATAGGTAACCCCATCAGCCTCCCCTACCACGACCAGATAGTACTGACCACCCAGGCCGCAACGTCCTCCGCGCAGCGCTCAACAGACCCGACCTCCAAATCGTCGCCATCAACCACACCTGCACCACCATCCAAGACCTCATCCACCTAATCCGCTACGACTCCTGCATGGGCAACCTCCCGCCCTCGCTCCCCATCCACGCCCTCTCCAACACCCTCCTCAGCATCAACGGCCGCCAAATCGCCCTCACCTCCGAACGCACCCTCCAAAACCTCAACTGGGCCGCCCTAGGCGCAGACTACGTGGTCGAATGTACCGGAAAATTCACCAAGCAGGCCCAAGCCCTCGAGCACATCACCCACGCGCACGCTAAGCGGGTCATCATCTCCGCGCCGAGCGCCGACGCCCCGACGTACGTGTACGGCGTCAACAGCGATGCATACACGGCAGAGGAGCGCGTGATCTCCTGCGCGAGCTGCACGACGAACTGCGTGACTCCCGTGCTGAAGGTGCTGCAGGGGCATTTTGGCATTGCGCAGGGGTTCCTGACGACTGTGCATGCGGCGACGAGGTCGCAGCAGGTGTTGGATGGGTATAGTAAGAAGAATCGGCGATTAGGTATATCCCTGTATCCCTCCTCTCCTGAGAAAAAGAGAATGAAGATTGATGTGATGTTTGATTAGGCCGCAGTGTGTTTGATAATATCATCCCGACGACCACTGGTGCAGCCAAGGCTATTGCGACGGTGTTGCCCGAGTTGAGCGGGAAGGTTACGGGGGTATCGATTCGGGTGCCAACGTGAGTTTATTTCCATTCTTGCATGAGATGTACGGTGTAGACTGACTACCGAAGGCCCAACGTGTCCATGATCGACTTGACCATCAGCACTGAAAAGCCCACCTCGCTGGCCGAGATCCTGGCTGTGTTCCGCCGCGCGGCAAAGTCGGAGCTGGCGGGCGTGTTGGCTGTGACAGATGAGGAGCTCGTCAGCAGTGATTATCTTGGGAACCCGCATAGTGCCATTATCGATGCGCCGGCTTGTTCGGAGTTGAATCCTCAGGTGAGTTGTTGTCTGGTATAGTCATGTAGCATGCTAATTGTGTGTAGTTTTTCAAGATCATGGCGTGGTATGATAACGAATGGGGGTACTCGAATCGGCTGCTCGATCTGGCCAAGCATGTGGCTTCACAAGAACTTGAGCATTGATAGACCCACGGATAGATTACCCTTAGATGGAGTTACTGCTTATTGCAATATAAGAACAAGTGATTCAAGCGATCAATGATTCAATGATTCAATGATTCATAATTATATTAATCCATACATCATGCTGCCTAGCCATAAACGTCACATCACATCACATGTGACAATCTACTGCCGCGCCGTCTCCTCATCCAGCTTAGGATTCGGATTGTTAGCATCATAGCGACTGGCCGGCAAATTATTCAGCTCATCCTCCTGCTTATCCAACTTGTAGTTCGTCAGCCAGAAGCCGATGCCGCCGACGAACGCCAGGATCGCCACAACGGTATAGTTCCAGACCAGCAGCGGATCGTTGGACAGGCCGACGAGCGCCTGGCCCAGCGCGGACGAGAACGCATTCATGAAGAGCGCGACAGCCTGCACGAGCGAGCGCATGTTCTTGGGCGCCTTGGTAAAGGCATACTCGAGGGAGGTGACGGAGGCAAAGATCTCCGAGATACCGCCGAGCACGTAGGTGAGGGTCTGCACCCACACCGAGATATCGGAGTGCTGGTGCAGCTCGTCGAGGCAGTAGTTGGCCTCCTTGCCGCAGGGGCCGATCTTGTAGATGTAGTACTGGGTGACGGTGGCGCAGATCATGCCGCTGCCGGCGAAGAAGAAGCCGGCGGTGATGCGCTTGAGCGGGGTGAATTTGATGCCCATGCGGCGGAGGCCCGGGTAGACGAGTTTGTCCATGATGGGGATGAAGATGATGAGCGAGAGGGGGTTGAGGTTGTTGATGATGTCGTTGGGGACGCCGCCCAGACGCATGGTGGCTGCTTGCGAGGTGAGGTTGTTCATCATTTGGTTGTAGGCGAGCCCTAATCAGTCAGTTCGGGAATGGTGAATAGGGTGAGGATAAGGTCGTACAATATAGAGGGTACCAGAGGAAAACCCTGCAGGCCTTGAGACCACGGCTGACCTCGTCCACCCATTCGTCGTCAAAGGTCATCCACTGGGGACGGTTGGGACCCAGAGCAGAGGGCTTGACCGAATCCCAAAAGGGCTTCTCGTTCTTCTTCCAGCTGGGAGGTGTCAGCAGCCCGGAGGCGGGAAACGGGGAAACGGGGAAACGGGGAAACGGGGAAACGGGGAAACGCAAGGAAGACATACATTCTGGCAGGGTTGAGGGACCACCGCCCCTCCATCGCCAGTCTCCACAGACGGATGGCCTGGTTGTAGACCGAGCCATTCGGCTTGGCGAGGTGGTATTTGTTGCGGCAGAAGAACAGGACGATGGGGCAACCCAGGTACATCATGGTGGGTAGGAAGTACGACAGCCAGAAACCGACGTATTTCTCCGCATACACCATGCTGACCTGGCCCAGGATCGAGCCAATGTTGATCATCATGTAGAAGTACAGGTAGATGCGGGAGATGGTGGCCGCGGGATCAACAATCACGCGGTCCCCATTCTTGAGAGTTTTGAGGTAGGGGACGTCTTCGCGGTATTGCTCGGCGATCAGGGGAGAAATATTGGACCTAACCCAGTCAGATTCGAACAATCCGAAGGAAAGGTGGGGAGGACATACTTGAAGCCACCGGTACCCACACCCATGATCAGCAGACCGATAGAGAAGCAGGCAATGGCACCATTGGGGCTCGCAATAACCGGAGGCAAGGCCGAGACGATCAGGATGGTATGGCCCAGGAGCGCGGCGCCAATGGAGAACATGATGGTCCGGAATCGTCCCCAGTACTGGTCAGCCATGTAGGCACCGGCCAGGGGCATGATGTATGACCAAAATGCGTTGACTGCCACGGTCAGCAACAGCCCTCTAGTATCACCTCGGAAAACTCACACAATGTCAGACCAGTGGACGCCTGCTGGCCCATACCCAATGCACCGGAGTTATATTGGTCATGTCCCGCACCAGTGGTCGAGTTCGGGGGAAGAGGGCGCTGGATGAAGTTGACGACTAGGCCGATTAGCTCCGTATTTCAGTGTGAAGATCAGAAAACATACAAACTGCAGTCGTGCCATAGTAGGAGAAACGCTCGCACAACTCGACAAACGCCACCGTGTACGCAGTCCAAGGAATATCGCCCGCTACCCGACGGAGGTGCTTGAAGTCCTCATCGGAGGGGAATTGCCTCTGCAGATGGGCATGATCGTCGTCATAAACCGCAGACGAGGCTCCCACTTCTTTCGACGCGGGAGCAATCTCCTCAATGCTAGGCGCGAGAGACAGTTTGTGGTCCACCTTCTCATTTATTTCGACATCATGAGCAGCGGCCCTGGCTCGGGCGATTTCCGCCACCTCGACGGGGTCCGAGACGTTCATGGCAACAAAGATAAAAAGCAGACAGACCAAGGAGACTCGGACAGATACAGCGGAATTGTTCCACAGACACTGGACTGTGGAGAGGAAGAGGAGTTAGAAAAGAAAAAGCCCCGTGGCACAGGAAAAGGGTCCAGCTTTAATAAGAGAGAGAGAGACAAGGGTACAAAAAAAGGCCACCATGCGATCCAGACAGGTTATCGCGTGTCACGCCAGATGAACCAATAATCGCTCAGCAGCAATGGGTACAATTTATCTATTTTATCGAGGGTCTGCCTCCAGACTGGCATGATTTGCTGCACGGCCGAGGTCGCGGGGGATTAGCTGATTTCGTCGACAGTATCAGTCTAGAACCGGTGGTAGCCGGCGGACCAAGACTTTCGGCTGCGTTCGCCAGGGTCAAGACATGGCCGTTGCTTTGAATCCATGATCCTTTCTACGCGTAAATCATCGCTTGGAGCAGCGCTTGGGGGCGGGAGATGCCGACAGGAACATGGCTGTACGGCGAAGATTGTGAGTGGAAATTGGGCATATCAATGCAGGGCGTTCATTCCATGTGCTCGTGGGTTCGATTGAAGCTCTGGAAGACCGCAGCAACGATGGTGAAATCCTTGGCGGCTTGATTAGAGAGTCTTGGAAAAGCGTCTGACCGTCGCAGCAGCAATCATATTGGTTGTGATGGACCGAGGGGGCTGGTGGCGGGATTGCGGCGGTCGCTTGGCCGGCGCTTGGCTGGTAGGCTGGAGTGCAACCTCACTGCTTGGCTGCACGAAATCAGGCCAATGAACCAAGAGAGAGGTTATCAGGCTATCAGGGCTATCGCAGCGTGCCAATGAGCATGAATCAATGATAGTCAATGATAGTCAATGATAGTCAATGATAGTGATATTAACTAGTGGCCCTTGGACGTGCATGGTCCCGGTTTACCCCAGACGGATGAGGGGACAAACTGTATGGGAGAGCAAACCTTGACTAATAGATACGAATTGGCTTCACTCTAATCGAATGTATTCGGTCTATCGGCCTATCGACCTGCCGGATTTAGCCATAGACCTTCTTAGCTGGCAGGCAGTCTGTGGTCAAGTGAGGAGAGACTCAATCGACGCGAATAAACATACAGCTGGTACCTTGCGCAAATCCGGGATTGACTCGGTTATCAAAGGCATTTTGGTCATTTCGATTACCAGCTGGGAACGAAACCGATGTTTCGAAAGGGTTAGAATCGAGGCCCTGAGCTAGATAACACGGCGCCGTGTGACTGGCCTTGTCTTACAATGTCTGACCATCAGGCTCATTTCCAAGCTATGTGAATGTCGCGATATTTATTCTATCCTCGCTCTGCGTTATTATTACCCTCGCTACCTTCATGATTTGACTGCACTCAGTATCTATGCCGTACTCTCCTCCAAATCCCCGTAGTGGACCACGCTCGTATCGAGGATAGCTTGGCCATGCTTAATATGGTGGACCTCTCAAATTCCCCAATCGACAGCTGACAGAAACAAGAAAAGAACAGAAATTGATCTCCTGTGGGTATACAACATCTAACAGCAAGCAAGTCCCGACATTGCTGCAAATCAGTTCATGTGATACAGTAGATGTGTGTATATATATACATTTTCCATCATCAAGCAGACTTCCCCACAAGCATCAGCCAGATTTCATTTGTAAATCTTCCAGTTGGCTTTATGGTACCTATCTACCCACTGCCTCAGACAGAAAACGAGTAAAGAGAAATGGGCCAGGGGTAATGCCTCCACCAAGACATTATGTAGGTGCCTCAGGTTGACAATCTGAGACTGCTGACTCATTCTATTCCATTGACCAGTCGCTGGTCACAGACTGGCTGTGGGGTGGATATGGGTTGATCCACAGCATGTCTAATCCAACCCATGTGGATTTTAGGTAAACCACCAGGTATCTCACCCACCCCCTATATCCATGGGGTTCAACTGTGGATACCCATGGATATCCATACTATCTAGTCAGGTGACCTCTAGTATTTAGATTACCCCCTATTTTTTTAGTATTCTAGCCACACCACTAGGATATCTATATATTTAATAAGTAATATAAGAATAGATTAGTATAAATATTATATATTACCTATTATATAAGCTAAAATAGGCTTATATAGGGGAGTAGGGGTCCCCCCTAAGCTTAGGTTAAAAGATGGTGCGGAGATATATATATCTTACCATCACTATCCTAACTACTATCCTCTAAAATCTAAAAACCACTATAACTCTAGCCTTTCTTAGTAGACCTAATATTTATTTTTTATATATATAGATATGACTATTCTCTATCTATATATATAAAAATATCCCCCTATCTAGGCCTAGATCTAGTTAGATAAGCTTATCAGCTCTTAGTAGCCCTAGGTCATGTGCACCCAATGGTTTAACCCATATCCACGTGGATAAGGCAGGTTCAACCCATATCCACATGGGGTGGGTTAGGGCCAACCCTTATCCAACCCAAAGCGTGGATTGGGTGGGGTGGGTGTGGATTGGTGGGGTGGGTAAGCCAGTCTAGTCACACTCACACATCGCCTTGCTAGCGACATTGACTCCAGAAGCGCATTCTACCGACTAAGTCTCAACGCCTCGAAACATACAATCATGTCATTTACTGTTCGAGCGGATTACAAATTGGAAATGCTCACTTGGAATAGCCCATTCGTCGGTTTAGGCCGTGCGTTTGACCAACTTCACTATTTGTCCACTGGAATTCAGTCCCGCGGTGCAAATCAAGGGGAATTTACCAGAACCATGGATGTAGACCGGAGCTCGTACACAGCTAAAGTATCACCTGCTTTGCAGCTTGTGTCAAGTCAAAGCTCCGGCGTTGTGCCCTGCCGATGCCGTTCGACAACGCGTCGCATCCGCAATGCGCTTCCGACATGTGTGATGATCATTAACCCCTTCAGCGAGGTAGTCTGTCCTTTGCGCTATGGTTGACCGGCCGCAGTCTTCATCCAGGTTGAATTGCAGACAATTCTGTCTTCTCATTGAGCGACCCATCACACGTCATGCCTGTATCTGGCGATAGGGTAGTAGACGACCAAGGCGAACGGGTTACGCTCAAGTCACAGCTTGACAAATGCGTGAAATGCATCGAAACAATCTTCGAGTCCAAAATATTCAGCCGTGTTGCCCTTTGGAGCTGGTCAATAGCCTATACCGTCCCAAACTCTAACATACTCATGCGTGTCTGACAGAATGATCGGTGTGTCTTGGCTTGCAGCAGAAAGAAATCGAGGTATCCTCCTGTGGCAGCGTCGGAACGATTTTACGCTGGCCAGTGGCTTTCAGAAAGACACCTTTGAGCCTCATGGATCTTTCCGTAATGCGGTTCGCAGAGCGCTGATGATCAAAAGACGAAGCGGACGTTGCCGCTCCATGCTCACATTTGACATTCAGGGTGACTCGGAAGAAGATCAATGCTGACGAGCCAGCATACCAAAGCTGCTCGAACGAGCTGGGCCAGATGGATCCTCTCGAAACCGCCCTTGGACTCGCTCAAGGATGCGATGCGATGCTGACCTAAAGGACAGCAACAGGCTGATGCTCATAATGCCGCCGTCTGATTATTGTCAGGTGAATGGTTGATCCGAGCAGCCGTTCTACGGCTTCTTCGTTGCCGTTATTGTAAGTCTCTGGTGCCGTGGTGGTGGCTGTTGTAATGCCTCTTTGCCTCTCATGATGAAAATGCAAGCGTATCGCCTACTGCTTGCTCCCTGTTTGCTATTTGTTGTTACACCGTCGTCGCACATGTCTTTTCCCACCAATGTTACATTGGCCGATCGAGTCTCCGATAGTGCTGCAATGACCTTCTGCACGACGTCATCCTGCGGCTTGTCCTCGGATCTAAGAAAGGAGTTCCCGACCCCCAACACTCCACACAATTTGGAGTTTTCTTCGGCTATATCAGCAGCTGTCTCGTATCAAGGCTTCATAGTCACGAAGGTTGTAGCTAGCCGGTCTTGCAGGCCCTCTGGACTGGATTCTTCTTACGATTACTCATATGGGGAAACATTTGAATGTTGATCTATTAAGAATCGATTGTCAATCTTTCTTGCTGGATGATCTTGGTGGACATGGACTGGCACTCTGGCTCGTTTAATCTGAGTAGCTATTGCATAGAAAGTGACCTGGATCCAACTCGTGAGTCGCTTGTATCTAGACATCCAAGACACGGCTCAGTGAGACTGCCTTGCCAGATGGAGGGACGGGTGGAAGCGTGATTTGTCCACCTGGACTGCGAATCCTGTGATCCATTTGTCCCAATGAAAGGATGAAAATACGAGGTGAGCCGGTAAAATCCCTCTCGACAGGGCAGAGACTGCCATGTACGTACCTCAACTACGCGAGGGCACTAATTAAAGCAACCGACGCAACCATCAGCATACCGGAAGTGACAGCGAGTCATTGTTAGGGTCAGCAACTAGCCAACCTCTCGTGAGGATAGGCAACTACTGCAGCAGAATAGTCCGAACGCTTCTCATTCGATCACCATTGTCGGTCCATGTGAGCGTTGGGTGGATGATCAGGAAAGGATCGGCTTGCGGGTGAGAGGCTGCAGCCTATGGTTCGTCATGGCCGATCTTTTTCCGGTATTGTGTCAATTTTGCGATCGACTCAACTGTTGATTGGGCCAAGATTGGATCGTTGTATACCTACTCAGTGGTATCAGCAGCCTCCAACATTCCCCGCAATCCGCAATGCGGGGAATATCCCCGTCGATTTTCTTCAATCGTCAACCGCCATTCGATCATTGTCAGCTCCCAGAAAACCTGATCTGCTGACCCTCCCGCGACGTCCTTGGAGTCGCGCTGTCCATGGAAACGACATGCCAGCCTCGGCTCTTGGGCTTCATGTGCCTTTACGATTGCTCATTTTTGGGTCCTGACCCCATCTTTGGTCTTCTCTTTGCGATTAACTTTGTCCCCTGGTGACTTAGTGTGCCCAAATGTCAGGGTGACTTTCGTCGGTCACTGCCAAATCGGGTCTTCGTCTCCGTCGCTGCGATGATTTACAGGGGTCAGTTCTGGTTTTCCCCATGGGCTTAACGTCCGTGACGAGCGGTAGATATGGGTCTTGTCACAGTCCTTCAGGCGGGGCATGCACCTGGCATCCATGGAACAGATCGAGGATAACGGGATGCAGACCGAGGAGACATGTGCATCCAGACCCAAATTGGGTGATGGCCGGAAAATGAATGCAGGATAAGTACTGCATAGATCCGCGTCTTCCCACGGATGGCTTGGAAAGGACATCCCTCTGCCGAGTGTCCACTTGTCTTCAGACCCATAGGCTGAACAGGCTGACTGACGCCATGCGTCTCCTCCGGACTTTTCTGCCGCTTCTGACCCTTTTACCGGCTGTGCTGGCGGCTCCGGCCAAGCGATCTGCGCCTACAGTCACGATCGCATCCCCCGCGGCCACCATTGTTGGGTCATCCGGGACGGTAGAGAAGTTCAATGCCATCCCCTTCGCCCAGCCACCTACGGGATCCTTACGTCTGAAGCCTCCCCAGCCAATACAGACGTCCCTGGGCACTATTGACGGCGCGGGCAGCGCCAAGTCGTGCCCTCAGTTCTTTTTCTCGACGGACAACAGCGAGTTTCCTGGGTCCGTCACCGGCCTCTTGGCCAACATTCCCCTCTTCCAGACCGTGACCAATGCCGGAGAGGATTGTCTGACATTGAACGTCGCCCGTCCGTCCGGCACAACGCCAGGCTCGAAGCTGCCCGTCCTGGTGTGGATCTATGGCGGTGGCTTCGAGCTGGGCGCGACGGCCACGTACGATGCCACTTCGCTGGTGGCAAGCTCGATCGACCTGGGCACGCCAATTGTCTTTGTCGCGATGAACTATCGGGTGGGAGGGTTTGGGTTCATGCCCGGGAAGGAGATCCTTGCCGATGGCGCGGCCAACCTGGGGCTCTTGGACCAACGCCTGGCCCTGCAGTGGGTGGCGGACAACATCGCAGCCTTTGGCGGCGATCCGGACAAGGTGACCATCTGGGGTGAGTCCGCCGGATCCATCTCTGTCTTCGATCACATGATCCTGTACGATGGCGACAATACCTACAAGGGGAAGCCACTGTTCCGGGGCGGCATCATGAACTCGGGTAGCGCGATCCCGGCGGACCCCGTAGACGGGGTCAAGGGGCAGCAGGTATATGATGCGGTTGTGGACTATGCCGGCTGCTCGTCCGCAGCAGACACGCTGGAGTGTCTGCGCGGATTGGATTATACGGACTTTCTGAATGCAGCCAACGCGGTGCCGGGCCTCCTGAGCTACCGTTCCGTAGCCTTGTCATACCTGCCTCGACCGGACGGCAAGGTAATCACTGCCAGCCCGGACATTTTGGTCAGAACGGGCAAATACGCGGCCGTACCAATCATTATCGGCGACCAGGAGGACGAAGGGACGCTATTTGCGCTCTTCCAGTCCAATATCACCACAACCACACAGGTGGTGGACTACCTCGCCAAGTATTACTTCTTCGGGGCGACGCGGGACCAGCTCGAGCAGCTGGTGGCCACCTATCCGGACGTCACCACAGACGGCTCGCCCTTCCGCACAGGCATTTTCAACAACTGGTATCCGCAGTTCAAACGATTGGCGGCCCTGCTCGGCGACCTCACCTTCACTCTGACGCGCCGAGCATACCTCAAGTACGTGACGGAGCTTAAACCCGACCTGCCGTGCTGGTCATACCTGTCATCGTACGACTATGGGACGCCCATCATGGGCACCTTCCACGGCAGTGATATTCTGCAAGTGTTTTATGGCATTCTGCCGAATTACGCGTCGCGCGCGATTCACACCTACTATTTCAGCTTCGTGTACGATCTCGATCCGAACTCCCGCCGGGGTAGCCTTATGGAATGGCCGCGGTGGAACGAAGACCAGCAGCTGATGCAGTTCTTCAACAATCAAGGGGCCTTGCTGGCGGATAATTTCCGCAATGACACGTACAACTTTATTCTGGAGAATGTGGATTCGTTCCATATCTAGTTTAGTATATAATCTGCGATATGAGCTTACGACTGATGAATTAATTAATGAATGGATATGATTTGCTGATGATCCAGCTTGCACGATAGTTGGCCCGTAGCCTTCGATCATGCGGTTTATCCAACGGAATCAACACAACGTTCCAACAATGGCTACCATTATGTGTGGCAAGTCAAGGACGCGATCATTGTACTACCAAATTGCATTGTATGGGAATCCAGTCCGGTCTGAGATAGAAAGAAGGCTCTTCAGCCGACTTCCAAGCGACAACTCTACTCTGTAACACAGCGTAGACGGTGCTACAGGCGATCTGAGTCATATAAAAAGTTCAGGACGGTTATGACTGGCAGAGACTTAATCCAAGTATCATGTCGGTTAAAGCAATTGAGGCTACAATTGATGAGCTCATCTTAAGGCGGAGCACGTAATGGCATCGACCCACAGTGATTAAGTCTATCCTGGTATAGTCAACTGGCGATCTCTCTCCATTTGAATATTCCTGATGTGATCCTATGGACGTGTTCAACTGCCGCCTTGTGCATCCGATGAGGAACTCCGAACATACGCACCAGACAGAGCTCGGGGAAAACCCGCAAGAGTACGACAGCGGGGAAATATATGCCGACGTATTCTGCATATCCCCGGTCTCGACAACATAGACAAGCATTTTGCTGCGAAACCTGATTAGCCCGAGCTGCGCTTCTTCTACTCCGAACCGGCACTATTGGATGGGAATGGTGCCACAAGGAGCTAAAACGGCAATTTGTCCGACACCCTCGGCCCTCCTTTTATGGCCACCGTGCACGTTGATTCTCGTCCAATAATGATGGGCTTGACCGTCTCGCCTAGAGTTTTAGACTCTGAGCTAGTAGGTAGTATCAATATTGACTTGTTTTGCCGACCGGCTATCCTGATTCCTGACCCATCGACCAGTGTGGTCCGTTGCCGGACAGCCATGCGCGGAACTCCTCTGCTTCAACTCAATTATCTTCAGTCTTGCGAGTCAGAGGCTGGATGAGAGCACTGACCTATTCAATCACATCATCCCGCTGTCATAAGATCAATATCCGCCTGTATCCACACTGCGGTCTCTTAAAAGCTGCTAGCTCACCGCCACAACGACACAGTGAAAGCCTCCATTCTAATCACTTATGATATTCAGTTTTTTTGAACATGAAGATTCATAATCTTATAGCCCTTTCAGGGCTACTAGCGGCCTCAGAGGCTGCATCCGTCGGCCAGGATACCCTACTCATGCCCAGGAAACAGGCAAAGCAGCCAAACGTACTGTTTATCATGTCCGACGATCAAGATCTGGAATTGAATTCCCCGGCCTTCACGCCGTATATCCAGAAACATATCCGAGACAAGGGTGTCGAATTCACCAATCACTTTGTGACAACCTCCCTCTGCTGTCCGTCGCGCGTCAGTTTGTGGACAGGACGCCAGGCTCACAACACCAATGTAAGAATTGTGTTTGACATGAAGGGAAAGATTGCTGACGACGCGCAGGTTACAGATGTTTCGCCACCATGGGGTGAGCTGCCCTTCGCTGTGAAACAGACGAGTAAATGCTGACAAGAGAATAGGAGGATATCCCAAGTTCGTGTCACAGGGTTTCAATGAGGCCTGGCTCCCTGTGTGGCTGCAGGAAGCCGGCTACAACACCTACTACACGGGCAAACTCATGAACGGCCACAACACGAGTAACTACAACTCTCCTTTCCCCAGAGGTTGGAATGGATCGGACTTTTTGCTTGATCCGTATACGTATGCCTACCTTAACTCCACTTACCAGCGGAATTGCGAGCCCCCCAAGAGCTATGCGGGCCAATATACGACAGATGTCATCGCCGAAAAGTCCTTGGGCTTTCTCAACGACGCTCTAAGCAGTGATCGGCCATTTTTCCTTGCGGTTGCTCCCATCGCGCCGCATTCCAACATTGAGCCTAGTGCGATGGGGAACGCAAAGGGTGTTCTGATGACCGCTCCCATTCCTGCTGAGCGACACAAGGATCTTTTTCCAGATGCCAAGGTGCCGCGGACGGCGAATTTCAACCCCAAGGTGCCCACCGGAGGCGGATGGGTGCAGCACCTCCCGCTGGCTAATCAGACCGTCATCGACTACCAGGATAATTTCTACCGCCAGCGATTGCGAACGCTGCAGGCGCTGGATGAGATGGTAGATGCTCTCATCACGCGGCTCGAGGAGAGTGGTCAAGCCGAAAACACGTATATCATCTACACGGCGGACAATGGGTTCCACATTGGCCAGCACCGGATGCCGCCAGGTAAGTCGTCTGGCTACGAGGAGGACATCCACGTTCCGTTCTACATCCGAGGACCCGGCATTCCCAAAGGGAAATCTGACGACTCGGTGACCACGCACATTGATCTGGCTCCGACCTTCTTCCAGCTTGCGGGGATCCCTCTGCGAGAGGACTTTGACGGCACACCGATGCCAGTCGCAAAGGGGGTAAAGGGCATCGCGCACGAACATGTCGCAGTCGAATTCTGGGGTAAATCGCCGCTGGAAGGAGAATACGGTGCCTTGGGTTAGTTCACTGTTAACAAGCTCTTATCCAAGCATGACTGACATCTGCAGCACCTGGCGGTTCGTTCTCCATGCCCAACAACACGTACAAATCCGCGCGTATCGTTGGCAACGGATACAGTCTGTACTACTCAGTCTGGTGCAACAACGACCACGAGCTGTACGATATGCTCCGAGACCCCTACCAGGTCAACAATCTCTATACCAACGCCAATGCGACGACGCCCCATCTCCTCGGCCGCGATCTGTCCAACGTCATCACTCGTCTTGACGCACTACTAATGGTTTTGAAATCATGCAAGGGCGATACCTGCATCAAGCCGTGGGACGTGATCCATCCAGATGGCTCAGTGAAGGATCTACGGGATGCTCTGAGCACAAAGTATGATCAGTTCTACCGTGCCCAGCCCAAGGTCTCGTACTCGGCCTGCGAAGGAGGGTATATTATCAGTTCGGAGGGACCACAGAATGGATTGGTCTATCGCGATGGATTGAGCTGGGAGGCTTGGACATGATAGATACGTACATATAGACGCTAGACAGCACTAGATTTAACTGTAAATACAGCAATGCATTAGAAACATCAGATATCACCATTGATGCTATTAGAGAAGGTCAAGGCACTACTGTGTATCTTGTTTTACACTTATTTATAGAACATGTCTTCAAGATTTCCTATAACGTTTGTATTCACCTTGCTACAATCAATACCTGAAGTGATCCGATCCAAACGCATGCAACGATCAACCCGCCAACACACTAAGTATTAGGAACCATCAATCGATCAACATCCGGTCCTACATCCATCAGCAAGCCATCAATAACTCCCGGAAGAAAGGAACCTACCATATCCCTGTCCGTACGCACTAAAGGTAACCGTATTCCCACTCCCGCTGTTGAGGTCAACATGCAACGACGACGACGCAGGCGTACTCCCCGACGGCAAAAACGCCAGAACCTGCGTCTTCCCATTCACACTAACAGTCGCATACCGCTGAGTCGAGTCCCCATTCTCATACTTGACGCGGATGGTGCTCCTCGTCGACGCGCTACTCTGCACCCCCACAATCTGCAGCGTCCCGTCCGACGGCCCGCCGATCCAGCCGACGGCCTCGCTGCCGGAGCAGCCGCTGCAGGAGATGACTTTTGCGCCGTTGGAGAGCACGCTGGTGGCGGATTCGGCTTCGGGGGTGGTTTCGGCGGGGCCGGGGGTCCAGGTGCCTTGAAGGGGGAGGATCCAGTTTACTTCGTTTTGCTGGTGGCGGTGTTAGTGAGGGCTGCCATCAAGGTGGGGGGCCGGGCCGTCTTACCAGTGAGACGTTCGTTCCGCTGAGGGTTAGAGGTAGCCAGATGTATGTTGAGGCCATGAGGTTGGAGGAGACCCAGCGGTCACCCATGTACCTTTACCTAAGGGTTAGTCTCTGATGATATTTGATTGAAAGGGTTATTACATTACTGAGTCGCCGACTCCGAGGATAAAGGTGGTCTGGGAGTTGTAGGTATTTGTTCCAGAGGGCGCAAAGTTCGCCCAAGAGCTCCAGGGGCCGCTGAGGCTCGTGGAAGTGGTGTACTTGTTGTCATTGGTTGCTATAGCCGGGTCAGTAGAGCTATGTGGAACGACAAAAGCCAAAGGGCATTAGGGCACATACCCCATCCTGCCAATGGTTAGCCAGAGCAAGCTGGAAATTGCGGGATCAGTTACCTGTTAACTGTGAACCAAAGAGAAAGTACACCCCGTTCTGTTTATACATGGCAGGGGCCTCGATATGATCCGGGAAGAGGTGCGTAGTAGAAGTCACATTGGTATAGTCGTTGGTCAACCTGTTGATCCTCAATCCGTTCGGGCGCTACAGAGTCAGCTTCCATCAACAAGACAGATGTTATAGACCTACATCCTCAGAGAGCAGATACGCCGACCCATCGTCATCCTTGAACAAGCCCATATCGCGCGACTGATGCCCCAAAGGCTGGAACGACCCACTAAACCAGCGTGTTAGGCTGCTGATTGCACATCACAGAGTCAGACTTACAGGTAAGTGTACTTCCCACAAACACTCGACGAAGTCGCAACTCCAGTCTTCGCCTCGCCATAGGAACTGCTGTCGATATGCATCCACATTACGTATTTGCTGGTGGCCTCGTTGTAAAGGACCTTGGGCCGCTCGACAACCCGGTTGGGCCCAAGATCACCGCTACTCTGCAGAGAGAGGAGTTCTCCTACATATGTCCATTCCACCAGATTCTGCAGGCGTTAGCCTTGAGGTCGGCGGACTTTAGGTTATGAACGTACCTTGCTGGAGTAACAGTTGACAGACTGGAACGCGCTCCCGTTGAGCTTGTTCTCACCGATCCAGTAGTAGGTCGAATCGATTTCAATGATTCCTGTGGCACGGGTGTTAATAAGTATATCCATCCAGTAATGGTAAAGTTGCCTACCTCCACCATGCGCTTGGACATGCTGGTTAGTACCACTGGCAGTCCATGTACCCCCGGGAATCTGGTCATGTTAGCAGAAGATATCCCACTTTAACCCTTCGAGGAACTGACAATCTGCAGAGAAGCAATGGTTGTTCCTGCAAGAGCCAGAGCAGCAATCAGACGGCTTATGAGCAACATCCTGATAATCCCGTACTCGGCTAGAGATCCTTTGACAATAACGCAAGACAGGGCAATCCATTCTGCAAGACATGAACCCTTTTCTTATATACACTCCAGAAGCGGGGCCGGCAGAAATATGGAGCAGGCTTAATTGCGGAGCATCTATCCTACATTATCTGAAGCCGGACATATTGTCGGACAGCCAGCCGCTGCAGGTCCGTCTGGAGAAACAAAAGCCCACAATCAGCGTCCATGGGGAAATATGGTGGGCCGAACACCGGGGGATCTACAAGGCCTGAGACATGATCCGGGTAAAATACATCCGACGAATAGCCCGTTGAGAGAGTATTACCAGAGAAAATATGATTGCATGTGCATGTGTCATTACAGGGTAGAGAGCAACTCGTACCCAAGGGAATTATCCGAAATAGAGCATCCAGTTTACAGATCTTCTTGTGTCCCTGCTGTGTTGACCCTGCTGCTCCTATCATTCCTACTAGCTAGAGATGGTTGTCCAGACGCCATTTTGGCCGAGTGGTTTGATATATGACAGATCTTCTACATTGGACTACTCAAAGGGGAACAATGTCCCATCTTTAATGCAGTTCTACGTTGTTCCTCAGACAGGCACAATTGCTTCAAAGCAGATGGCTGATTCACTGGCGGCATGCTTCACAATGTGGCATCCCTCATCGACACTTCGGCCGATTCAAAGGGTGTATATGACTGAGCACTCCGATGGCAATTGACACATTTGCAGCCAGCATATACAAGGCGGTTCTTCATTCAATCCCAGAACTATCAACAATGGGAAACGCGGGGTAGACCATGTGGGGGCGGCCCCGCATGGATCCAATTCTTCATTGGAGCGAATCGGCTTCGTCGTTGGATTCTGTTGCATGATTCATCCCACCACTGAGTCATTGTTCAGATGACCTTTGATTCGCGGCCTGACGCAAATCAGTGTGCGTCTAAATGTAATCATTCCTTCAGGAAACAAGATGAAAGGTCTGGAATGCTGCACAGCCTGAGTACATGCCTCTTAAATAGCTCTACAAGTCCACAGCCGCCATCACTCAAAACAAGAACAGAACATGACCCAGTGCAACTACCAGGTCCATGAACCATCTTAAACAGTTGACCATGCTCCTCAAATCGGGTGTGAGAATCTCCTTAGCTGCGGGAGTCTGTGCTCCGTTCTATGTGCCTTATAGTCGGTCAAAAGCACCGGCTCAGTACCTATCGAAGACAATCCAGAGGTAAGCTTAATCAACCTCACATTAAAAGTCAGCGTGGGATCTACCTGCTGATCTAGCTAGTAGAGAATATCCTGCGATCGGTCCACTGTTTCATCTGTATTGATAGAGTTGGACGTCAGGAGTCCTCGGTTATACACAATGTATCAGAGAGTCATGTATGAATGCAAAGCGAAGCTCAAGAGTAGAAGTGGATTATCTGAGCATAATACTGATGATTGACCTGTCATTCACAGTAATGTATGCTCGACACCTTGTTCTACTTAGACCGGTCGCCTGGTTTTAAGAATCAATGGAGGCTTGAACATTGCTGCTATCATGTACCTGCTGGATAGCTACTCTACCTGAGCCGGCCCATTGCTGGTCATCATCTGCGCTTCAAAGGTATTATTTTCTTCGGAACGAGCAATGGCACAGCCCATTTATTGACTCGCGCGGATATGATGGCGCCTTTGGCACTTTTCTGGCTTGACGGGTGCCCTGGGTCTGCTGGGAATCCGGTATTTTTCTGGGGAAGAAAATCTTTCAATTCACTGGTTGTTTGCAAAGGATAAGAGTGATTGAGAGTAGACCCGATATTCACATCTATGAATTAATAATGGAGATGGCTGAGCATGCTGTAGAGACTGACCCAGACAGTGCATGTGAAGTACATAACCTATAAACAAATAAACATAATTCTATTTTCAGGAACTCTCTGAGTTTGATTCTTAGTAAAAATTGTCTACTCCCTCAGAATAATGAACTTTCTGACAGGCAACAGCAACAGCCGGGCTGTTCTTGAGTTGACTGTGGCGGGCAGTACTACTATCCCAAGCGGGATGACTCTCTCTGACAGCGTCATCAGAATCGACAGAAAGCCTCGCATTCCTCGATAGATCGAGCAATAATCTCTAGCTCAATATCCGCCCCTCACCATGACAGATACTCAAGGTACCAAAATCACGCTATACTGGTAAAAAGACTACTGCGTCGCGCAATGTCAGAAAGAAACAAAGAAACTAACCGGAACCAGGCTGGAAAAGTCCCGTGCCCAACGGATTGTCTGGCTCCTGGAAGAACTCGACGTCCCCTACGAGATCAAGACCTTTAAACGGAAAGCCGACATGACAGCACCCGACGAGTTGAGAAAGATCCACCCACTGGGTAAATCCCCCGTTGTCACCATCACCACACCTGACTGCTCGGAGCCACTCGTTCTGGCCGAGTCCGCGGTGATCATCGAGTATCTCTGCACCCACTTCGGCGGGCAGAAGCTGATCCCAGAGAGATATGCCAAAGGAAAAGAAGGCAAGGTCGGCGGGGAGACGGAAGCGTGGATGCGATACCAGTATTTCATGCACTATACCGAGGGGAGTCTGGCGCCGTTTTTGGTGATGAAGGTGGTTATCGACGGTATGTCCATACTCCATAGATCTCATCGTGGATGATGACTGATGATTTTTCAGGTATGAGGAATGCGCCGGTTCCATTCTTCATCAAGCCAGTGACTAGAATGATAGCGTCCAAGGTGGAAGGTGCCTTTATCAATCCCAACATCCATACCCATCTTGGCTTCCTGGAAGACCGGCTCAAGACGGCGCCAGGCGGCGGTCCCTATCTTTGTGGAGATACGATCACAGCTGCTGATATTCAGCTGAGCTACTCGGTCATCGCGGCGTTGTCAAGGCTGGCATCCCTTCGGAGCCAGTATCCAGGAGTAGCAGCCTATGCTGATCGGCTACAGGCCGTTGAGAGCTACAAGCGGGGGGTTGCGCAAATCGAGCGTATTGAGGAAACATCACAGCTAGTTTATGAACTGGCCTTTTTTGCTATGCAGCCCGGAAAGTCAAGCCCTGTTGTGCTATTGTCATATTGGGGGGCAGGTTGTCGTAATGTATAGTCGAGGCAGTCCTGGTGGTGAGCATTCCTATGGTTTATGCAAATGGGAGCACATATATAGATAAATCAATGACAAACTTTACAAATAATTTAAAACCAATCCATGTAATACAACGAATATAAGGTACCAATGCCGTTGTTTCTCCTGATACGGCCTAAAGATCTGAGTTATATGGTTCAAAACGGACACATTCGCCAAGCAACAGCATCATTGGTCTAGTGGTAGAATTCGTCGTTGCCATCGACGAGGCCCGTGTTCGATTCACGGATGATGCATTGTATTATTTTTCCCCCTTTCCTTTTTCCTCCATTCATGGCTCATCTTTAGTCATTGAAATTTTGGTCATTTTCTGATGGTGAATAATCACAGTCCAGGTCGACCTCGCCTTACAGGCACATATCCATTGACAAACAGGCTCTGATATGTCCATAATAATCGCAAAAGAGCATGCACAGTAGAAACAACTCAATCCTTGGCGAGTGCACTGAGAATGGTCCAGCCACTTGGTGCCGTCTTTCTGATACTCGTATCATTCTTCAAAAAGCAGCGATGGGTGCGGTTGGTGGATGAAGGTGCCGTTTCATCCCAGGTCACTCCCTTGCATGCGGCTCCCTTGATCATGACATTATAATTCACACAGCGCTGGATGCACTGTTCAAGGGAATTGGTCTTGAAGTTTACGAGATTGTCGTCGGAGATGGTGACGCTCGCACAACCACCCGTGTCAGAGCAGAGATCCGTGTCGCATAACCGGATATAGTCCTTTTGCAGGACGGTGATTGTCGTCCCGTTCATCGCGGGACAGCTTGTGACGCTGGAGGCCGCCGAAGACGAACTCGAAGTTGAAGTAGAGGCGGCTGGTGCGGTCGAGGTAGGGTTGGAGGAACTGTTCCATTGAATACCCAGATCAGCATTGTTCAATCATCCACATACATTCTCTACTCACCCGGAGTCCTTTTTCGCAAAAGACCCGCCTACACCCGCCGCTACAGCAATGACGACCACAGCAACCACCACAGCAATCCAGAAATACCGTCGCCGCAACCCGCATATTGTTCGCGGAGCATCTTTCACACTTTTGACTTCTTGGCCTTGGCCAACCTCTGTTTCGACTGGTATCGGTGCGTCGGATCCATCTCCGGCGTAATAGAGGGGTGCATCTCTCTCGTACTGCGGAATCAGACCATCGGGTATCACCACTTCAAGACCAGGCTGTTCGGGAGAACTGGGTTCCTTGGTCTGCTTGCTTTCCATCATGGGCAGGCAGCACGGAGCTTTGTGTAATCAGGACATTTTGTTTGAGGAAAGTAAATGTCAGCCGCATGGGCGTATGTGGAGCTTAAAAGGGCTCTTGGGTCGATGGCCAAGAAATCTGTGCATGGGATGAGCCCCTCAGGCTAATTTGACGAATATTGTGAGCCAATGGTTTGTTTTGATGTTGGTTGGCTATGTGGCTAGTCTCTGACTAGGCTTAGACAAGGCTTAGACAAGGCTGGAATGACAGTTATTCTACTCTGAGAAAACAGCTAAGAGGGCAACGGTATTGCAAATATCTATATCTTGAAGATACAGGTCGGAGTACTGAACCTGATTCATGTTACTGTACCCTCTTATATATAAACAAATAACATTGAGTGTGAGAAAAGGAGAGAGAAACATCAATCCAGAGTCAAGAGTCAAGAGTCAAGACAGATCACCAAACATTGAGTTTATACTAACAGTTAGTGCCGGTTATTGACCATTTATAAGCCGATCCGAATAGCACAGGCTCCATATTATCAATGGCTGTGTAGATGATGTAGATCATCTCTAGAAAGAGAATCAGGGATATCTCCAGTCTCCACAGTCTCCAAGGGGAAGCTGACTCGTGTAAAGCCGTTCAGTTCTACGAGAGGTAAACTGCTAGAATAATGTTTGTATTCAGTCCCAAACCGCTCAGGGTCGGTTTCGATTTTTGCGGTTCGGTTATGCAACTCTAGGTGGGTTGGGAATTGCATTATCGAGACTTCTTAGAGTCAGCAGTCGAATCTGCGCGGCATCAGGAGACCCTCAAAAGAGGAGAAGGCGCGGGATGGCCGGCTCAGATTTCCTTAACGCTTTGGTAACGTAGACTGGGAGCCGAGAGAAATCAGTGTGGACTGTACATTATTATGACCAAACGATACTACCAGAGTTTGTCAGGGACTATATACATTGAAATATAAGGATAAAATGGACATATAATATGGTGTATGGAGGTGGCCGGGTCGTTTATATGGCCAGGTGGCCTACAGATTACTGTTAGTTAGATAGGATGGTCTAATTTGTCAGAAAAGAACCTTATAGTTGATTGAAGGGAAGATAACAAAAGGCTGATTATGAAATGAAGATTATCAAGTTGACATACAGTCCGCGGAATTGGTCCGCTGTGGGAGGACATACTGTATGGCGCATAATTAGGACGTACTACGGCATGTCCAACATTCCTGTGTCATCTAAGTGGTACATTGCTGTAAATCTACAATCAGCAATGATGTACATAGTAACGATTATTCCGCCCATCGTTTACCATTGTACAGGAAAACGTACACAAATGGAAGCTGTACTATCCTAGCTTACAAATTCAGTGTTGTATATTAGGAATCTGTCTCTAGCAATGTATACTGAATTTCTAATCAGCTGGTGACTACCTATTGCGTCTATATAAATGATTGCATCTACGCATTTAGTGGGCATCTGTAACTACCAAGTCAAACTGAAGTCATCTGCATTCTACACACCTAAAAGTTTTGTACACTAAGCACTCGTCCCTCCGCGATATGGAGTTCTTCTTCATCCCAGGTACCTGCGCCCTGGCGGTCCACATTGCCTGTCATGAAGCAGGCATACATCTACAGCTCCGGCAGCTCGAACGTACTCCAACAGGTCTGCAGGTGAAACTCGGAGACGGCAAGCCTCGCGATTACATGTCTCTCAACCCGAAAGGCAAAGTGCCGGCGATCCGGTTTCACGATGGAGGGATCTTGACCGAAAATCAGGCGATCTTGCAATACATCGCTTGGGAGCTCACTCCCAAAGAGAAGATGCTCATACCACAAACCGGTCCTGCCCGGTGGAGAGCTGTTGAACTGTTAAACTTTATTACGACAGACCTTCATAAGGGCTTCTCGCCACTTTTGAACCGCGACATTTCAGCAAAGCATAGAGAGGCGGTCATTCGGGATCTAGGAAAGGCCTTTACGGTCTTGCAAGACATTCTTGGAGACAAGCCATTTTTATTGGGCGAAGAGTTTAGTGTGGCGGACTGTTATGCTTGGACAGTTCTGACATGGACGAGATTCTTCGATGATATCGATCTGGCAAAATGGCCGCGTCTCGTCAAATATCGCCAAAGGATTCTGCACAGGCCTAGTGTTCAGAAGGCCCTGGAGGAAGAAGGATTGAAGTTGGAGCTCTGACGTGAGGAAATGTACTAAGTGTCCGGGGCCTCAAAAAGATTGCAATTTCTGAGCGCCAGCAGACTGGAACGATAGTATAGTTATTCATAATAATAGTAAAGTATATCTGTGCTTGATTGGCCCTTCTTTCCAGACCTAGATTGTACAACGTCTCTAGGGCAATGTGCGGTCCCAGATGGCCTTTCCACTGGTCTGCCACTGCGTTGCGACACGTCCAAATGGGTGCGATCGAGACAGAGTGTGACACTTAACCCAATATTTTGGGGGCTCGCTCTCGTAGTCGAACTAACGAAGGATGAGCACTCCAGGAATCCAAGGACAGCATCGAGCAAGCTAGGAATGGCTGCTCTATTCAAGATGGTTTCTGTTCTTATCAATATATTTACAGAATCTTAGGGGGCAGACAAGCCAGACTAAGAAAGACAAAGCCTACTTTAGGCATTTCTCACCAGCTTAGGACTCTACTAACCAGTCATTACTTCTGCAAGCACATCAATGATTCGGTGATTTCCTCAAGCATGGTCCAAGTGGAGGCTCGCCAGTTCTCCTATTCGCAGACACAAACATTTTTCCATGCAGACTGCGGGGCAGCCGATGCTCTCGATTCTCAAGAGTCGAGTCAGCTTCGTCACTTTAGCTGCAGGAAGCTAGTTCCTAGCGAAGCAGACTAACGCATCACCACAACCATCCTGTCCATGATGCCAGGAGAGCTAATTACCCCCATGCCGTTTCACATGAGAATTCTTACGACAAGGAGATAGCCCCTCTTTTGCAAGCAATTCCTCGGGGTGGAATTCTGGGAGCCTGGGGTCGGCAAATCACTCAATAATGGTATCCTAGGACAAAGGCAGGATCACAATGGCTGTCCTTGCGGTAATCGTGGTAGCGCTGGTCGTCTACTGGGTCATCCAGGGCATTTACCGACTCTATTTCCACCCGCTGAGCCATATTCCCGGACCAAAACTGGCTGCGATCACCCATGGCTACGAATTCTACCACAACATCATCAGGGGAGGTATCTTCATCTGGGAACTCGAACGACTGCACCAAGTATACGGTGGGTATATCTTGATTACAGACCAGCTCAGACAGCTAACCGTCTCAGGACCGATCATCCGCATAAACCCGCGGGAGGTCCACGTCAAGGACCCCGACTACTACGATGAGATCTACGCCTCCAGCCTTCGCAAGCGCGAGAAGGACCCCGTGCTAATCAAGCAGTTCAACCTCGAAGGCTCCAGCTTCTCCAGCATCGACCCAGAGTCTCACCGGCAGCGGCGCGCACCCGTCGAGAAATACTTTTCGAAGCGGGCCATCGAGAAATGGAGGGCCTAATCCACGAAAGCCTCGACAGACTCGTCTACCACTTCAAGGAAGCCCATGCCTCGCATCAGGTGGTCAGTCTGGACGCGGGATTTGCAGCCTTGACCTCTGATGTTATCTACAAGTACGTGTACGGGTTCAACCCGGCTAACGTCGACAAGGAGGGGTTCAACGCCAAGGTCAGAGACGGAGTCAACGGGCTCTTCCAGCAAGCGCACCTCCTGTACTTTTTCCCCGTCCTGCAAACCATCATGAACTTGACGCCGCTGGAGGTCTTGCGCAAGTACAACCCCCCCGCGTTTGCTCTCGCCAGTCAGAAGAAGGATTTGTACAATCGGGCCGCGGCCGCGCTGGAGAATGCGCCTTCGCGTTCCAAGGACAGCGACAGCGGGACTGTGATTGATGCTCTTGCGGCGCCGACAATGCCGGCACACATGCGCAAGCCGGAGCGGCTGATGAACGAAGGATTCTCCCTGGTGATTGGTGGCACGGAGACGACGGCTCGTTCGCTTGCGCTCGGCGCGTGGCATTTGTATAGCAGGAAAGATATTCGGAACAAGCTCAGGGAGGAATTGAAGCAGGCAATGCCTACCGCAGATTCGAGACCAACCTGGAACCAACTTGAACAGTTACCTTACTTGGTGAGATTCTAGACCGAGGGAGTTCTACATTACTAACCCTAGCAGTCCGGCGTGATTGCTGAATCTCTGCGTCTCTCTACTGGTATCGCGAGTCGCTCTGCAAGAGTCGCGCCTACGGAGGCGTTGGTATACAAGGGCTACAGTATACCACCGGGGGTCAGTACAATAAGCCACAAAATCTAGGAGCAAGATTAACGAAGATGTATAGACTCCCGTCAGCGAAACAAACTACTTCGTCCTCATGGACCCCGAAATCTTTTCCGACCCGCACGCGTTCGACCCGGAAAGATGGATACGTGTTGCTGCAAAGGGACACCGGCTCGATCGGTACATGGTGAACTTCTCCAAGGGGAGCCGGATGTGTGTTGGCTTGAAGTATGTGCAATATCGCTTGACCAGCTGTCCACGACTGACCTATGTAGTCTGGCGTATGCGGAGCTCTTCCTGGTTACCGCGACGTTGGTGCGCCGGTTTGATATGGAGCTGTATGAAACGCCCAAGAAGAATATTGAACTTGCTCGGGATTTTGGCACCCCGTACCCTGAGAAGGGGAACTTGAGCGTACGGGCGATTATTACGGGTGTCATCGAGTAGTGTGCATAGTCTGTGATCAAGGGTGAATCTGAGGTTGATTCGGCAGTGTCATCCACTAAGGGGTTCACCCTATGTTTAGAAGAAGAATGTGAGTATCCAAGCAAGGGAAATATGTGTAAATACTATGGTGGTGTATCTGATGGAGGAAATTATGCACATGTACAAGGACCAGGTAAGCCAGAAGATCTGGGGTAGTAATAACATGGACAATTTGACCAATTGGCACTGTTGGAGCATAGAGAAGGACATAGTGAAGATGAGTTATACAGGTTAGTTTGCCTTATTATAGACTGCACATACTTCCTGCTCATCGAGACCTCATGGTCATCCCCAACTCATATATAGTCCTGTACTGTATGCTCCACCTAGTCACAGAGCTTAGCTCAAATCCTGCTGACCTATAGATATTCAGCTGATATATCTATAACACCACATAAATCTGTTCCGTATGCGAGTATAATCATGGTGAGGAATTCAATGTATTTGCAATGGGGACGATATACTAAGGATCTGAATTCTGGGCATGGTGGACTGGATCAGTCGTATGTTGCTACTCACTAAGGATGAAAGAAGAAAATAAGGCTTCCACATGGCAATGAGCAGAGCAGAAGATTCCCCTTGAGATGACAGGAAACAGGTAGACAACTACTAAAATCACAAAATCTTGTAATCTACAAGCCGGCTGGCGCTCATTCCGCTCGCTGCAGCTTGAAGTTCAGACCTAGGGCCCTCACTTCTCAGGCAACATTAATTCTTTTCGAGTGTAATATTTGCATCAAATACTATAAGTACCTACACTAATATTGTACTATATAATCCTATATAGCCTTATATTTATCTATTATAATATTATCTTCCTTATCTACGGTTTAATGTAGTAATGAATAGAACGCAGGAATAGGTGGGTAGAGAGCAGTGGCTAGGCCTGTGATAGGGACACTATAGTGCACTATAAGAGGTTCTAGATACTGGTAGGGGCCTGAAGCAGTAGCTTAGGAGGTAGGAGCTTTAGGGCCTTAAAGGCGGCAGAGAAATAGAGAATTAAGGCGTGAAAGAAGACGCATAAAGACTAAACATAAAGAGGTAATTAAATTGAACTTAACTGATTATTGAGCAATTATTAAGGTGTTGAATTCATTATTTCCTTAGGATAAGGGTAGATGATTACAGAGTAAAAACTGTTCTAGCCAAAGAATGGAATAGCGCCAATAAACTAACATGTGACTACCTATAGTTAAGCGCAGCCACTTAGTAAGTTTAGGACACGTCCTCCGCCCTGTGGGGCGTACGCGCTGCCATCCTGGAAACGCCCCGTTCTGGACCGTGTCATGCCTCATACCAATCAAGACATTTCGCGCCTTACATCTCCTGTTTCCGTACCTCACTCTCCTCCTACACTGGCCACAAGAACTGAAAGCGAGACTCCGGCTTGGAGATTATGGCCATTATTCGCAAAACGAGCGAATTGACATACTACTACATTGACTTGGGGGACCATACCCTGGATGGTGTTGAAAGCCTCTGTCCGCTCGACAATGGACAGCGACATGATGCCCCAAGGAGTACGCTGGGAGCTTTGGACAAACTCCCTTTGGAACTTCTTAACATAGTGCTCATGCAACTTGGAATCCGGTCACTTACCGACTTTCGACGCGTCAATCGACAAGCCAGAGGGGTCGTAGATTCGATTCCACAATACCGAAAGATCATCCAGCACGCACCTGCTACTATCCGAGGAATCCTGAGCATCGAAACAGGAGATTGGATCTCTTGGCAGAATCTCTACGCAAAGCTATGTACGGCTGAGTGCGACGGCTGCGGTGATTTTGGCGGCTATTTATACCTGATCACGTGTCGTCGTGTTTGTTTTCTCTGCTTCACGGAGAAAACTGCTTATCTTCCTCTGCTCCGAACGGATGCCATGCGGAAATTTGGACTCCGTCGGGGGCACCTAGCGAATTTGCCTCGAATGAAAAGTATTCCAGGCCGCTACTCACCGCGGGAGATCAAATGCAGTACGCGACTAACACTCATTGACCATGACGCTGCGCGACAAGCTGGGATTCGCTTGCATGGGTCTGTCAATGCCATGGAGCATCATACAGCAGAATTGGCATCTGCAAAACTAGAGAAGTATCAGCATCGAGCCTCACGACATGAAGCGCGTCAAAGTCAACGTACGCGCCGGCCCAAATTAGAGGATGACTTTGATGGATTTTCGTCAAATCCTAGACGTTTCATGAGCATTGTTCGTGCACCGCTCATAGATACGCGCCTAGGAACTATTGAATGGGGATTTCACTGTATTGCTTGCAAATCCCACCATTATGATAAGCCTCTTCATTGGCGCCGGATGTTTACAAACGACAGTTTCCAGAATCATATCTCGGAATGTGGGGAGGTAATAAATGGACATCACAACAGACAGTTGGATAATGATCAATGACGACAATGACCGACACGAATAACAAAATCCTCCACGCCAACTGTTTCGTCTCAGAAGCAGCAATAAATGCTGTCGCCCCTTCGACCTTTCTTGTTCTGAACCTTTGTTCATCTGCGCATCTCGTCCTTGCCAGGTTTCACCATATAATCGAGTGAGTATTTCCGCAATTTTACCTCAACTCTTACGTTGACTGCACTTACCTTAATCCGGAGTTTTCGGTCGAGCCAGCTCGGGGAAGAAAGGCTTTGAACTAGAATATCGAAGACGTAGACGTATATTTGGCCTGAAAAAGTAGTCTGAGCGTTGGGTTAAACGAAATGATGACGGTGTAGCAAGGGGCGGCATGGCTTTTATAGATAGTAGCCCGGCTCCAGAGGAGAGAGCTCTAACGTTTGCAACTGGATGAGGGCGTTAAAATGTTGCAAATTATATATACACCAGAGAGTCCCTCTCTGTCTCGCTTCTGTCTAGCAGCCACAACCAATCCAGCCTTCTCTATAAGCGCTGACTTGCCGCCACCGTGCATACGGTCCGGAACATTGCTTCGCTGGATTGAATCTCTTGGTTGACGACGATTCCTGAAAATTCATGTCTTTTCACCGATCACTACTTTGGAGCATCTTTCTATAAATATATTGGCACCTTCATGCTCGCTCTCCTCCTTTCATGGTGCGTTGTACAATGACCCGAGGCCTACGGTATTTTCCACTTGCCGTTGCGCCCTTGCTTTATCACTTCTGCTGAACACGGCCTCCTTTACTGGCGTTACTCTGCCAATACCCATGATGTCCCAGAATCCACAGAGAAAAATCGAGTTGCTCCAGGCGGAAGCCGATGAAAACGATCAAAGTTTCTTCCGATTACTGGTCGATGGACGCGCCATCAAATACATCACCATTGAACCTGGAATCTACAGCGTCGAAGATATGTGCTTCGGTCCCTCCCTGGTTTCCCTTCTTCCCGACTTTCCTCCTGGCGATTGGAACGATGGACTTGTCGCTCGAGAAGGGGAAAATGGTCAACCGCGCTTTACACGCACTACTCGGACGGCGTTTGCCAGCGTCAGGAATACGTGGCATCCTACGTTCGTCGACTACCTGGAGATGGTCGTGGGTAGGAAATTACGAACAGGCGTCTATGAGGTTAGCTGCCCATTATTCAACAAGACTGTCGTTGCCAAATTCGCCCGATTCGATTGGGAGGTGCAGTACATGGAAAACGAAACTACGGCTTACCAATGGATTGACGGTTACGATATCGGACCCCGGTTTCTTGGCCACTTGACTGAAGAGGGCCGGGTGATAGGGTTCTTAATGGAGCGTGTCCCAGCTGAACGGCACGCTGGCCCTGAGGACCTTAAGGCCTGCCAGGAAACTTTGTCTCGGCTGCATGGTTTGGGAATCCGGCACGGTGATATAAATCGATTCAACTTCCTGATTTGCCAATCGAAGGCAATTCTGATTGATTTCGACACGGCCCAGAAGTGCGACAACCGGGATTCCTTGTCAGAAGAGTGGGAAGATTTACCTCGGCGGCTAAACGATCCGTCTAACAGGGGTGGTGGAGGGATTCTCTAGTGACCGTCCCCGTGGGCAGTAGGGAACTAGGTGTAAGAATCCAGGAGCACCTCCGCTTAACCGATAGATAAAATCTACTTCATAAGTAATTGCTTTTTTTACCTAAGTTGTTTTATACCTATTTGCGATTGTCTTGGCTTCAAAGCCATGCCCATCTAGGTGTCGTTAAAGGGTTAGACAGGGGAACTATGACAACGGCAGTCTTCTGGCTGTGGTGTGTCATTTTCAAGGCCTTTCCCCAGAGAGATATCCTGCGAGGCGACTGTCAGCCATGGCAAAGTCACGAAACGGTCAACTTACCCCCAGCATGCGGATCATGTTATCAGCTTTTCTTGTAGCTTGGACACCTCCGCATCGACGTGTCCTAAGAGACTCTGCACAAGGGCCTGTAAGTCCTCGTCGATGTTCTGCTTGGCCTTGATCATATCATCAGCATCTGCTTCCAGTCATCCACATTTGCGACATCCCGCCAGAATCGCAAAAAGGCGGCTTGGGAATAGTGGCAAGTAACCAGCATCTGGCTTTTCATAATTTGCGCATAGAGGCCGACAGACTTGGTTCTTAGGCGAGTGTGAATGTCGTCGTTCCTGTGAAAACTGAGATTAGTTGTGCATTGAACCATCTAGCCGTCAGGCCGCTAATCCAGGTATCCCCGGCTCTGCCAGCATGCTGTCTGCGCAATATGACCCCTCTATACCTTTTGACATTCTCTAATAACGGAAGATTGAGTGTCTCTTCGATGACCCGACATCGAACCATGAGATCCGACACATAAGCAATCAGCTCCGTGGCATTGTCCGTCTGAGTGAGGGGGTTTGTCAGCAACTAGAACCCAACATTAGCCTCTCACCATCATCGGTTCGGTCTACTATGGGAAATGGAAAAATCACAGGAAGCATGAAGACAATGCCAGCCCATGCAATCGCGGCGTGGGGCTCCGAATTGAGAACGGTGCCTATAAAATCTTTTGCAGCGACAATTGTGCGAACGATCCGGTGGATCTGGTCTCTGATGACGATCTCCTTGCCCTTAACGATGACCTTTAGATGCCCTTGTTGGACTGTATTCAGCTTGCGTTGTGCTAACTCCCAGATCTCCTCTTATCTTACACGTGAACTCATGGACAGCTCTGCCGCTGGTTCATCTGCATTGAGATTGAGAATGCGGAGTGAAAATGCGGAGATAAGACACATACCCAATTCTCCCGATCCCTGTTGGCTTGACTCCTGACTCTGAGAGATCAGGATATATCTCTCGTAAGCAGCCAAAAGGTCAGCATCGTCCTTCTCTATCAATTTATATGCTTCGTCCCAAAGCCCCGTGAGGCGGCACTGCTGACTAAATCTTGCCCTTTTGCGGCGGTAACTTTCTCTGGATCTGGATCTGGGTCTGGCACATCAAATCATAAACCCTATAGTCCCTATCTTAACTTCTGTAGTATCTGCTGCTATCCTTATGCTTAGCTTCAGAACTGCCTATGTCGCAATATTTTAGCTGCCCTCGCATATTCCCACTTCTAGTATATTTAAACCTAGTAATTATATAAGGCTAAAAGGCTAGCGGGAGTTTAAATAGAGAATGTTCGGTTTATGCTCTTAAATTATGCCTATTACTACTGCACCGGATGATCGCCAGTACTTGCCAAGTCACTACCAGGAAGCTTTAGGTCCCTCTCGTAATAATTCAATAGCAATGGCAATCTATCATGGTATCATACAAGTCGTAACATCATCCAAAATACAATGATACTATACAGTCGTCGCTTTACCCTCCGTTTCCTGGATTGCCGGAACGCTCTCCGTCTCGCGTCCATAGTTCGATTTCGGGCCCTGCTCGTCGTCATGTTTATGGGACATGAACAGAATGGCAGTACTGTCCTCCATCAGCAATCTTCTTTTACAGCGTAATCCAAAGGAATGACATACCTCGCAACAGTCGCAACCCAACCAGGCCACGCAAAGACAACTGATGTAATAGCTTTGGGGTTTGTCCGGTATTCTCCATGATGTTAGCCAGCGTCATGAAATCGGCAGCAAGCGGATACATACGCAGAGCAGGCTTCTTGGTCGGTTCTTCCCAGTATTTCCTGGCGGATGCGGCGTCGGTCCCGGTGATACGGGCGCTATGTGTGGCAGTGATGATCTAGTCCCATGAGCAGACTGCGCAGTAATATCCAGAATACGAAAAGTCATACAGTCATGGTCAGAGCCGAACCAAGCATCATCACCGACACCACCACCCCGGATATCTTCCACGCCAACCGAACAGATTTACTCTCGTGTCTTTCCGGCCAGAACAGGTCGAAGAAAAACGCGGCGCCGAAGATGGTTGCAACAGAGACCCCGACGAAGATGTTATACGAGGCAGCGCCAATGAAGTCGTTGTTGTGCACTTTGGCTTCGGGGTGCCGTTTCTGGATGGCATCTTGTTGGTCGAGATAATCTAGACACAACCAGCATTAGACTGGATATCCCGGTAGACAATGGGGTAAAGTACCTGATAAAGCGGCCGTTCCAACCGACTCAGAAATGACGCAGAATATCATGGCCATCTGGTAGATAATCATCTTTGTGCGACGCAGGTGGTACGCGCGGTTGAACATTTTTGCTCCCTTGAATTTGTTCCATTGTATTTCGTGGAGGTCGAGACCCCATATGATGGCCATTGAATTGGTGAAATTGTCAGGACAGTATATATCTCAAACAAAAATGAATGCTATTGCTGCTCAGGATCGAGGCGAGTTAATAGATACAGATCAAGTAGACAGGAAGACAAGGGGTGGAAGGTCGACAGTTTTGTCAGCTCAAATCTCCAGAGAGAATGACTGACTACTATAAGTCGAGCCATTCCAATTAATAATGTTACACAAAGCCTGAAACTTGTTTCTTTTTGGCAATACCTGATGGCCCTGACACTGACGATGCTGATGATGGTTGGTGCTTGGGATAGAGGGTGTGACGTCAACAAACAAACAAGCCGAAAACGTCATCAGTGCAGATCTTCAATGACCTGCCCAGTATGCTCACGATTACAATTGTACAAACAACACCATTATCTTTTTACCTTGTATATTCTAATAACAAGTAGGTTCTTATATCCACTAGCTAAATCGTTGTCCAAGTAAAAGAAGGTGCTGAACACATCATTACCCTACTATCTCCACTGCGCTAGGAATGATCGTCGAGACATCTTTTCAGCTGGGAGTTTTATGGTTGACAGGAAGCTAAACCAGGACCAAAACCAAGATCGCTCCCTGTCATGCTTATCAATCATATAAAGGCTTATGGGGCTGTCCAAGAACACTTCCTCTGGCCGAGAACATCTTGGCTCTACGTGGAGACGAGCATCACATTAGAAACAGCAGAACTACAGAAATACAAGCTGATACTATACTCTATGAATATGAAAATATCTGGAATTACATATTTAATAATATACTGGTGAACGATGTATACTCTACACTAAATATTATGGCGCTGCGAGCATTGATGTTGATATTATAGTAAAACCATTGCCACTGTTCTTGTTCATGATTCTTCATTCAGCTATGGTATTCATCAATTGAGAGTACATATCTGCATGACAAGCCTTGCGACAGAAAGGATCTTTGACTAAGGTGCATTCTCTCTCTCTCCCATTATCCTTACGATTAGTTGTTCTGGATGTCTTCGTTGGCAACCATGATTGTTTCCGAATGCATACCGCGCATTTCTTGCGAGACGGCGTGTTTATACGTCGCTTGCTCCAAAAAGACAGACGATATGAATGCAGCTAAGGCTCCTTGACGAGCAAGGTGAGTATATTGCGCCGTGATGGATGGAGGCGAGAAAGACCAGAATGCGGATGAAGAGCTGGCGGATGCTGAGAAGCAAGTTCTTGCGGTAGTACGCCAGTTGAGGGATTTTGCACGAAAGGAAGCAATAGACAACTTATTCGCGGCTAAACTAGTACATGAATGCTTGAATATATGAGCAAGACAGGCTAGTCCAAAAACCACTTGGCACCTCCGGGCCCCAAACAGCCAACGATTCATCGCCCGCAGGTCCATACCCAATGGGCGTCTCCTCATTCACAAAGTCCCCATCCGCATAATGCTCAATCATGTTCCCGGTGGTATCCCACCAGTAATCGAATAGCTGCGAGCCGAGAATGTGTCGTCCCACGCCCCAAACAGGCTCATACCCCTTCTTCGCCAGCCACTGGTGTCCCAGATTCTGCGTGTCAAAGTCATGCACTTCAAACGAGCAATGGTGTACGTGCGAGGTAGGATTCGTGCTGATGAAAAAATCGTGGTGGTCGACATAGTCCGCGCCGCGATCGATGTGCGCGAAGAGAGCAACATTCGTCTTCTTCCCTTCTTTTTCAACGTAGAGGAAGTCGCTCGGCACAAGGTTGAAGGTTGTCGTGTAAAAGGTAACCATTTCCTGGAAGTTTTGGACGCACAGGCCGAAGTGACCCAGCTGGATCTGTCAGTTACTGTATAAGGATGACCTGGGGAGACGTACCTTGTGGACGGCTGCAGGGCCGGGAACGAAGCGCTGGAAGTGACGGATGCGAGGCTTGTCTGACTCGTAGTTGACGACGAGTTTGGAAGGATATTCGCCCGGTGCTGCTGGTGGCTGACCGTAGACGAGATTGATTGGAAATCCTTCTGGGTCTTTAACGGTGACCATGAAGCCTCCCCCGGGTGCGTCTTTCAATTCTTCAATAGCGCTGCCTGTGGGCATATTGGCCGCCCTGAATACATTATCAGCAGCCTGAAGTCTCGTATAGGGTTTGTAAATACCTTTCCAGATTTCGGTACGATTCCACTTCAAACGTCCCTCCGAGAAAGGCCTTTGGCCCTTTGCGAGCATAGTATACATACTGATCCGTCCCGTAGCCTCGATACCACACTTCCTCATCTGTCTTTTTGACAACTTTCATACCAAAATCTATTCCCATCAGTCAGGCCTTCCTGATAAATGGGACATCGACTAACCTTGGAGGAAGACAGTAATCGCATCAAGATCAGGATGTTGATAGCGCATATGCGCCAACTTCACCAGTTTGATCTGATTCTCTGTCTTAATACCACATCGTTCCTTCCACTTCGATAAAGATTCTTGTTCTTCACCGATAGCGACCACGTCTGGGACTGAAGCGCCGTGACATGGCTGGATCTCTGTTTGCGATGTTTCGGACTGTCGAACTGTCAGTACCCAGACTCCGTGGCTGGCCCCAAGTCCTAACCTACCATATTCATCTCGCCATGCATGCCAATATCTAAGATCAAATTTTGTCAACGAGCGAGAAATGATACCATGTAAACATATCTTTGTCTCGGCTATCGGCCTTAGCTGAATACGGGGGAGAACCTTCCCCGCATCTTTGATAGAGATGCTGACTGGTGCCACCATCACTGTCCCACACACTAGGCGGAGATCATCCCACATTGATCTGCACGGACAGTGGAAGCAACCTACGGAATAGATAGGTCATATAGGTGACAATCATCGGTAGCTAGCGAGTTCAGAGGATCTGTGGTTGCGTGGGGCCATAAGTGATTGTGGGTTCGACTGGCGATCCATCCACATCGGTGTTGTTGTATTCCCTGCTGTGTTGACCCTGAAGCTGCCATCTCTCTGTGCTTTCACTGGGTTCATAGCTGATAATATGTTGTTTCAATGGCAGTATTTGCGCGTCAAACTTAGATACAATGAACCTACCTAGAGAACAACATCGTATTTTTGAGAGGTGGTGTGTGCGTCGGTCTTTACAAACGAGTGGTGTGCTCCGATTAAACTTAGGAGTAGCTAGTTACACCTCTCTTTTCGACCTCTCGATATCAATAAGGCAAAGCTAGATGACAATGAACTTCAATAGATGACTGGATACATGCTGGAGTCATCAGAAAAGAATAGACAGGCCGAAAAATAGGATAAAGAAACGTGTACAAATCGATCAAATTCCTTGGAATAGGGATAGCGAGCAGGCGAAAGGTTTCAACTCTGCAGGCTGCGTGGGTTGGGGTATGAAAGGTTCGGGTCATTATGATCCTCAAACAGAGGAAGAGAATCCTTCCCATGGCCCTCATGCATGTCCGCAAGCATTTCAGCAATCCCTTTATCCAGGCGTTCTTTTCTGCAAATCGTAGGTGCCCTCTTCGATAGGCGAAGGACGTAGACAGGGATCGGAGTCTTGCATTTATGAGCAGTCTCATAGTTATAGTCGGTATTGTTGAGATCCACCACGAAATAGGAGTGTTTCTCGGGATATATGTTGACAGCGACGAAGCGAGTCGTGTAGTCCGCGCAATATCGACGGACACAATGCTGGACTTTTGACGCGAACGGGTGTATGGATTCGAAGTAGTCTTTGGGATTGAGAATGCTATTTGGGGCATCACCAACTATTCGAACTGCACCGTTTGAATCAAGCTGTCGAAGGAATTCATGCATGATACTTGGGATTTGAGTCAAGATATGTCCGCGAATTTCGCGAACCTGTTGCTCTGAGTCCCCCATTAGGAGGATAAATTTGTGGAGCAGTTTGCGGCTCTTGCAAAGGAAGATTCTGATGTTTGTTAATCCGGCCTTTCTGAAGCTTTCTGAGGCCCGTCACAGGGAGCTGCGTGAAGCTTCTCTCAATCAAGGGCTATCACCACCCTAGATGCTTTGAATCCTAAATAGGAGATAGCGCCGCGTATATTTAGCTGGAGAGCGAGCTACGGCCGAGTTCTCAATTGTGCTTTGACCATGAGCTTTCACACAGTAATTATCATTCTCCTGTTTCTCCCAGTCAGCCTGCGTGTGGCCGGATGCAGTATTTGGTTAGGTCTTAGAATTACCTGGCGTTGGGGACAAACTGCGGGCCAACTCACATGGGTCGATCACCTGGGGGGGTGTGTTGTATTCCCTGCTGTGTTGACCCTACTGCTATCATCCCTACTAGCTAGAGATGTGTCTGGACGCCTTTTTGGCTGAGTGGTTGGATGTATGACAGGTGTCAACATTCCCCGATTGCTCAATGTGAGTAAAAAAAGATGCGCTACGGTCCAATATCATAATAAAATTACAAAAGTTCTGTCGGCAGTTGATCCTTCTTATACCGTCCGATGCTACACCAACCGAGGTACTCTAATCACCAAGGTGGCCCAACAAGCTATCAGAACGAGTGCAGTCGCCGTCATATACGGAAGACCAAGCCATACCCCGTGCAACGTCATACTGAACTTGAACGTGCCTGCCATCATCGGCCCCGCGATGATCGCACCAAGACCCTCCGTCAGGGCAATTGTCGTCCCCAAGAGGCCTATCTCGGCCTCGTCCACCAATGCCGTAGCAACGCTGCGTAGAGCGGGGAAGAAACCCGCTCCCAGCGAGGAGATCGATAGACCTGCAGCGAAGACTGTAGGGCTGGCGGCTAGTGCCATGAGGACATGCCCCGCCGCGATTGTGAGGACGCTGCCGAGGGAGATGCGCAGGTCTCGGCGTATAGGGGGGAGGAATCTGTCTAGGGCTTTGGAGAGGGCAGGGAGGATGAGGAGTAGGGCGGTAAGATTCATGATTCCTTTCAAGGAGACGAGGAAGCTTGCCTGTTTCACGTCAGAGGGGACGAAAAAGTGATGGAGAATGGGACTGTACCTTTGCCATGGACCATGAGAAGCGTTTTGAGACGTATTGTAGCGTGATCAGGAGCGACTGGATAGCCACATTGGCCATCAGAAGGGCGATGGAGATACAAACAATGTTGCGTTGGGCGAAGATGAACCGGCTGTGATGCATGATTTGGTGCCTGGCGTGAGTCCAGACAACTTTAAGACGTTGACGGACCGTCCGTGGAGCGTCATCGTCCGCCTCGTCGTCTTCGCTGCCCGTCTCGCTCAGTTTGCTCAACTTGGGCAGCGTTTCCGGCACACATAGAGAAGCACACAGACCGCATAGGAAAAAAAGCACTCCCAGGAAGTACGGAAGCCAGGCCGTCCAGGACATGAGCCAGGCACTCAGAGGGCTTGCGACAATCTCGGATACCTGTGCTGACCCATAAATGATAAAGAAGATATTCGCCCTGCAGCCGTTACCATCTAGTATATCCGCGTCCGATTGATTGACATACCGTTTCTCCACCGGAAACACATCAGCGATCATCGTGAAAATCATAGACCTGGCAATCTGGGTGCCACCACCGCAGATCTGGAATAACGACATGAACCACACTGTGCGCAGGGGAATAAACGTGCTGTACCATGCTGTACGCTATCAGCAGGGAAACAAACTATGATCAGATCACTTACCAATTATCCGCACCATCACCTCTTCCATAATCAAGCCAAGCAAACTCAACCTCAGCACCACCTTCCGTCCCGCTTGATCGGCCATCAGACCAAAGGGAAGCGCCAGAAAAATCCCCGGCAGCGTATCGAGCGTCTCCTTCCAGCCATTGACAAGCGCAAGCTCACCCTGCATATCGGGGGCCTTGCATCTGGCATCAATCTGCTCCTGCGTGGTAAGAAGTGCGATTTCCGGGTGCAGTTTCCGGCAGATGATTGACTCGAATATTTGGATCTGCGGAGCCATAGCCAGATAAGAGCCAAAGTTTATTGCGATGATGCCCAAGCTTAGGACGATGAGGATCCATCGTGCGTGGGTGGAGCGGCGGGACTCTGATGGGTGGTCGTGGCCTAGCAAGGGGGTTTCCTCGCATTCATCGTGCCTAATCTCACACAACATTTTGTTGATGATATGGTTGAGATCATGGAGAAAGAAGAGTCAGGAATGATGATGGTCGTGTTTATTAATAGGGAGAAAGTCGACGCCTGGATTCCTGGATGTCATCCTTGCCTGTACAGGTACCTTTGACGCCGGAGAGGCAGCTACCAATGCTCATTGGTTGAAGCTGCTGTCAGCTGGAGTGTGGACGACTCCGATTGGCCAATTCGGTCGGAGTAAACAAATCAATTCCGCATCGGAGTTCGGAATTCGACCCTGTAAAACCAGGCATCAAGATTCATCAGAAAAAGCAGTCAGCAATGATATCCTGATTGCATCATGATGCTGATGCATTCTGGCTATCTTGGTGGCTGGGATACCATTGCCAGCACAGAACAGAGACAATCTGACATGACTATTCTGCTGCGCAAGAGTACCCTTGACTAAAATGCAAAATGACGTGCTTAAGCCTCGACATCTGAGACACCAGAAGGCAAAACAGGCATAACATAACTTGTTCGAACAGAGTGAGCTTGCCTAAATCGTCCCCAGGGTTCTCGCAAGCATCCTTGGCATCACACTGTTCAGCGGACTGGGCACTTGGCATTTCTGTTTGCAGCTATAGGAATTAATCTAGCATGTTCAGTTTACTCCAGGCGGAGTCCAGGAACTGCACAGGGTTCTCAGTGTTAAGATTTTTGGACACCCAATCATCGCTTCCATCTCCCCATAGTTTGTCCGCAGTTGAGAAGCCCCGGTGCAGGCGCAGGCTATGGTACTACGCAGGTAACCAAGTGAGAACCTTGAAGACACCAAGGTCTCCCACTCTGCTTGGCAATGCCGTATTTCCTCTGGCCAAGAGACCGTTAATCAAAGACGATCTTGGGGAAGCACTAGAAGAGGGATCGAGGATGGACCCAGCAAGCACATATAAGCCCCCGAACCCTTCTTTTCCTTCCAGGAACAATTCTCCCATTCCCTCCGTTGCTTCAGAATCCGTCGTGCCCGTTAAGCATAATGAAGCACCTCATCTTTACTCTCCTCGCCTTGGCCTCCACCTCGGCTTTGGCTCAAGATCCCGGTCCATCGCCTACAGCCTCTGTTGGCTGCGAGCCACATGGCGACCACTGGTATGATACGAATGCAGACAATCAATCCAGTAAAGCTCACAGCATACAGGCACTGTGATGGTCCAGCAACTGGAGCCGCTACTACTACTACCAGCGAGCTACCCCTCGCTCCAAGTCCCACTGGGTCTGTGGGATGCAAAACCCACGGAGACCACCTGCACTGCGACGGGCCCGCCTCCACCGCGGCCATGACAACGGCGACTTTCGACGACCACGATCACGGTCACGGTCACGATCACGATCATGATGACGAGGACGGCACCGCGACCCCGACGGTTCCTAGTCCCACAGCGTCGGTTGGATGCAAACCGCACGGCGACCATTGGCACTGCGATGGGCCCCGGGAGACGGGTAGTGCTTCTGCCAGCACGAGCGAGGCGTCCGCTTCCACTTTGGTCTCGACTACTTCATCTGCCACAGCATCTGCCACTAGGGCGCAGCAGTCTGGTAGGGCTGGTTCTTTGAGCATGGAATTGACTGTGGCGGTTGGGTTGGCTGTCGCCGCTGCGGCATTTCATGTTTGATTGATTATGACATGGTGTGCTATTCATTTATTGGTGGCCATGATAATGGGCCGTCGCGGTTGTGCACATGTTCAAGACGTTGGGAAAAAGTCAAGCCTAGGACGAACCTGCTCATTATCCTGGTGTTTCATACCATATGCAGAACCTGGCTGTATAATAAAATAGGAACTCTGACAGTGTGTTGTTGAATAAACAAATATTGCATGAGAAGATAAGCGAATGACAGGACGGAGCGAAGATACATTGACTTAGCTGGAAAATCAGATGTCGGCACGCCATTTACAATTGAATCTAACCGCAATAATGCTGTATTTCAAACACCGTGTCGGGATTCGCTCTGACGCTGTTTGAATCTTGCGGTGGCGATCCACCAACTGCGGGCCGATGTCGTACGAGCCCATAATAGGCACCAAGATATTAGCTGAGTATTCCGTTCTAAAATAATCGATCAGTGATTAAGCTAAGGAGAGATCATGATCGCCTGCCCCTGCATGGCTACTATCCTAGGATGCACCTTCCTCCCGAGTGGCCTGTTGCTGGTCAGCCATTCGGATCATGCCATCCCGGGTAACTTGACCGATCCGCGCGGTCTATATAGAGCATCAACAATACCAATTGGCTTCCGACAGACTCTCCTTCTACTGAGCCGGTACTGAGGTATTCGCCATGGACTTGCTCAATTTCACCTATCCACAACCAACCATGGCGACATATTCTGATCTTCTCGACCTCGCCGCTCAGCAACAGCCTCATCTCTCCAGTCTCGAGCGACTCTGGTGGGCGCACTATGCCTTCTGGGACAATAACGTCCTCGCAACTGGTAAGCCAATCGACGACGATCGACCAGTCCCGGCCCAATCCTAACAGATATAGGAATCATCACCTTCCTCGCCCACGAAATCATCTACTTCAGCCGCTGTCTCCCCTGGATCATCGCCGATGCCCTCCCCAGCATCTTCCTCAAATACAAGATCCAAGACCAGAAACCTCCTCCATCTGCAGCAGAGCAATGGGCCTGCACAAAGTACATCCTCCTCATCCACTTCGTCGTCGAGCTCCCCCTCATCGTCCTCTTCCACCCAATGATGGAACTCTGCGGCCTGAGCTTCACCACCCCCTTCCCTGACCTCCGCACCCTCGCCGCACAAATAATCACTTTCTTCCTCCTTGAAGACACATACCACTACTGGCTGCATCGCGCCATGCACTGGGGCCCGCTCTACCGCTCCATCCACCGCATCCACCACCAATACGCCGCGCCCTTCGGGCTGACAGCCGAGTACGCCAGTCCCTGGGAGACCCTCCTGCTGGGCTTGGGCACCATCGGTCCCCCATTGCTCCTGGGACTGATGAATTGCAACGTGCATCTCGTGACGGTGCTGGCATGGGTCGCGCTGCGGCAGTTCCAGGCCATCGATGCGCATTCCGGCTACGATTTCCCTTGGAGTCTGAGGCGGATTGTGCCGTTCTGGGGCGGAGCGGATTGGCACGACGATCACCATCGGTATTTTTGGGGGAATTATTCAAGTTCGTTTAGGCATTGGGATGGTGAGTGTCTTCTGTTGTGGTTCGAGATATCTGCTGACGGCGTCTAGTGTTGATGGGTACGGTGGCTGGTCCGGAAGCGAGGGAGAAGAGACGCGCGGGGCGAGAGAAGCGGCAGGGTTGATTGTTCAGGATTGGCGCGAAAGTATCATTATCTTCGATTGTATCGATAGTCTTACTGTAATGTAATAGCTTGGTTGGCTTCGGAACTGCTCTGCTTCCAACATGCAAATAATGCCATCACTTAATGACTTCATGTGCCATGAGGAAACCTTCCACGACGAGCAGATAGTGGGTGGAAGTTGTGACGGTAATGAACTGGTTTAGCTTAATTTGTTTGAGAGTTGCACCTGGCTGACTGTCATCCCATGCTACTTGGAGTTGGACTATCATTGACATTGAATAAAGCGTTATTTGCTTTTGGCATATTTGATTTGGTATTGAACGGGACATTGCTATGAGATAGAACAACAATGGACATATCTCCCCTATAGAGTACTACTTCACGAAACCCTCTATTCTAAGAGTGGGTGTCAATCATATAGCCCTGTCACTCTTCTAGGACTTAAGTCTATCTTTCCTATCGCAGACTTTCCAGCCTCTAAAGACGCTCAGGGTGCTATGCACAGTCTCCAGAGGAGCTAAAGTCGGCTTCTATATGACGGTAGCTCACAAAAAGGTTGACTAAGATCAAGAGATATGGCAATCTTCAGTGCTCTCAAATTCATCACATACCATTCGAACATACTCTGGGTCTCTCCTTATCTTGCACGCATTCTGAATTGTGATTACATATCCCTAGGCTGAGGACTTGGTGTCCTTATCTATCCAATGACAAGCGGGAGTTCCCGGCCGACAGACGAGGCCTTGTGAAGCCACTGGGTCCTCTTCGATCAATCCTTGGCTAGCGCACGTTCAAACTGCGGGTTAACTGTGAAAAGCTGGAGAAAGCTTTAGAACCATGAGGGTCATTGATACCCCTACTTCTAAGCATCATCGATATCTGAAAAGGGCCTTGAAGTCGGAAGTATCATTATTTAGTCCCTTGTATTGAGGTGGGAACAAGATCGGGTAATGGTCACTTTCTAAGGATGCAAAATACTGTAAATATCAATAGTCTAGATCAGTGATCAACAGCACGGCTTCTCTGGTTTAATGCAAACCTGCGTCATCGTCAACAACTCAGAAACTATTCCATGGTTAGAAATAATAGACAACCCCTGACCGGCCATGGAGTCGGCTCAACCTGAGTGGAAAGTTTCCGTGCGAGTTCACATAATCTGTCCCGAGTGTGGAGATAAAATTCTAAAATGACAAACGCATAAGCGACCTGCATATGTAGCCCTGTGCCTTAATTTGTGCTGCCAATCAGAATCGAGGAAGCGAACCGGAAATACGGTAGAGAAGCCACTATGCTGAGCGACCCACCCATGGAATCATGCCGAACTTCCATCGTTTCCACCCTTGTCTGAAGAATTGAGTTATCCCCGAGTAAGCAAGTTAGCAACAGCTTAACAAGCAGTAAGCTTATAGGCCATAAGGAAGCTTATCAATGCGACAACTTGCAAGACGTCATATGTGCCACTACCCAAAGGCATACAGCACGCTTTGAGAGATCGAAAAAGATAGAGGACCGGCTCGATCACTGTGGCGGTTTGCCGGACATAATGGAGATTAAGGTGGGCACTTACCACAGTCAAGGCGAGTGGGTACAGCAATTTCTTGCCCGATTTCTAAGCACCGACGATTTCCCATCTTGCCTCGGTGCTGTTGGTGTATATAAGACGCCGTGAGGACCCGCGGAGAATCAGATGTACCACTCACAAACTTAAACTAAATCGAAACGAAAAGTTACAATGGCTGCTACCGACTACAAGTTCGAGGGCTGGCTTGGCCTTGACAAGAAGGCCGTCCAGGGCAACATGGTGTGGAAGGAGTTCACGCCCAAGGCGTGGGAGGAGACCGATATCGACATCAAGATCACACACTCCGGCATCTGCGGCTCTGATCTGCACACCCTGAGAAGCGGATGGGTATGTTTTTTTTCAAAATGCATTGTAAACTGTGAGACTAACCTGTCTCCAGGGCCCTACTATGTACCCCTGCTGTGTCGGCCATGAAATCGTCGGTATCGCCGTCCGTGTCGGTTCCAAGGCCGAGGGAGACATCAAGGTCGGTGACCGTGTTGGTGTTGGAGCCCAGAACGACTCTTGTCTGGGCCGCAAGGGCGACTGCGAGGAATGTGCCTCCGGTATGGAGCAGTACTGTAGTCATGGAATGGTCGGCACATACAACGGCGTCCACTTGAATGGTGATAAGTCGTACGGTGGATACGCTCTGTACCACCGTGCTCCCTCTCACTTTGTCTTCAAGATCCCTGATGCCATCCCCTCTGCGGAGGCCGCCCCCATGATGTGCGGTGGTATCACCCTCTACTCTCCTCTGAAGCACTACGGCTGCGGTCCCGGCAAGAAGGTCGGCGTTGTAGGAATCGGTGGATTGGGACACTTTGGTATCCTGTTCGCCAAGGCCATGGGCGCTGACAAGGTTGTCGCCATCTCCCGCAAGGCAAACAAGAAGGAGGATGCTCTCAAGCTGGGTGCTGATGAGTACATTGCAACCGATGAGTCTGGTTGGTCTCAGCGCCACAACCGTTCCCTCGACCTGATTGTTTCTACTGTCTCTTCCTCCAAGGTATGTATCATCACTCCTTATGCCTGGTTAGTGAGGCTATGTCTGACATCACTAGATGCCCATTGTGCAATACTGCTCTCTTCTCCGCACCGACGGTGCCTTCGTCCAGATGGGTGCTCCCGAGGACGGTGCTCTGGAGATCCCTGCGTACGCTCTGATCGGCCGCAGAGTCAAGATGGGCGGCTCCCTGATCGGCAGCCCCAGTGAGATCCGGGAGATGCTCCAGCTGGCCGCTGAGAAGGGTGTCCACCCCTGGATCCAGGAGAGACCCATGAAGGACGCCAACCAGGCCGTTGTCGACATGGACGCTGGCAAGGCCCGCTACCGCTACGTCCTTGTTAACGACCAGTAATTAACGAACTCTAATGTATATACCTGTATGAATGTATAGATTAATCCAATGATCATTCTTATTTCATTCTTTCAAGCGCTCGTACAATGTATGGTTGGCCGCTCAGCACCACTTCGCTGCCAACGCTCCACTCCCCGTCTCCGGTGTCAATCGTCGTCATGGAGGGTAATTTGTCGACATCCGGGCCGAGGGTATACTTCGTCTTCCACCCAGACACAGAGTCCCACTCCTCACGTCTAGCGCTGACCTCCCCTCCGTTTTTGACGTCTTCCGGATCTCCGCCATAGTGCGTCTGCTCCTGCCGCAGCACAACATAAGTCCCCCAAATCCTCGCAATGAACATCCGAACCACCGTACTCCCATCCTGACCACTCACCCCCTGCTCACCTCCCCTCGCCTCCAACACCCATGAAACCCCCCTCCCCGGACCCTCGGGTCCCTCTCTGAAGGGCAACTCCCGCCACACCTCCTCATACTCCCTAACCGGCGCACCAGGAAGGTCCCAACGAGGCATCGACCCCGTCTCAAGGTCATCCCCGTTCGGCAGCGCCGTAAACGTCCCGCAATCGACTGCATCAAAGGCATTATGCGAGTCGACGGCGTGTGTGAAAAGCACGCGCACTGTACCTCGAGTTAGCTTTGTTACAGATTGCGCAAGGGGCCGTACGTACGCGGCTCTTGGCTTTCTACGATGCGTTGGCCGGCGATCGCCCAGTCAATTCTGCCAGAGGATTTGTCGATGCGGAGATCCACGTACCAGCCCATTAGGAACAGGACAATGGTGTCGGTGTTTTCGAAGGCGGGGTCGGGGAGCCAGCGGAGGGAGACTCGGGTTGAGAGGCTGCTGGTGCTTTGGCTGGTGGTCATTTTCGGATTGAAGGTGTGGGTGATTTCTTGCTGTAATTGAGAAGGGGTTGGTTCAGTTGCTTATTTAAGAATTGGGCTGTTGTTTGTGAGCAATGTGACATTGTATTGATATGGGGTACCCCGCAAACCAATATCTTATATAACATTGAGACGTGGATTTGGGTTATAAGATCGTTATTGGACAATTTGGATTACAAAGGTCTATTGGCTCAATGGTAGAGCACCTGTCTCCTATGCTGGAAAACAGGAGGTTGTGGGTTCGAGTCCCATGTAGATCGACCTTTTTTTCGCCATCATTTTTGCATTTCTTTTTGCACTTCTCTATTTGGTACGGTTCGTCGTCTCGATTATTATGATTTTTGTTACTTCTTTCCCTGTTCCTGTGTCGGCTTATAGCCCGTCTGCCGTGGCATCCGAATATATATTTCTCTGGGTGTCGACCAGCATAAGTTATAGTATACATCCACCAGAGCATTCCACAAAAGAAATTTAGCTATCAAAGACGGAGAGAACAATACTATTCTCCTTTATTGTTGCAGAAGTCCGTCGAACTCGGCGGTAGTAACAGTCGAGACTACTGTCACTTAGTATCTACATAAAAATATATCATACATTATGAAGGTTATGAAGTGGAGACCAGTGTTAATCAAAGCATGCAATGCAACAGTTATTATTTGAGCTATCCTGCTTCTTACGACGAATATGATACTCGCACCTCGGACAGAGCATACAACGCAAATTCTTATGAATTGTTCGTCCCAATCATCCACTATGCAACTCAAGAATAAAGCTCATCATCAGGAGCAGAATCCATGCCAACCAACATGGAGCCTGGCCTCCAGCACGCGGTACTGGCTCACCGAAGCAAAAATCGTTGACTTGTGCCTCGACCTCAGCGCCATCTTCACAGTATAAATCACTGGAGACGGAAGGTCGAGTTAAAGAACTGAGCAGCCTTTCCCGACGAGAGCCCCAACTCGACAACACAGGCAAGGATAGTCCACAGCCCAAGCGCAAAGTTCTCCTTGTGAAGCGGGCCACCACTCTCCGGCTTCTTCGCATCGAATCTCAGCAGCTGATGCAGAAACGACAAAGCCCAGACGCACATCCACGAGGCCCACAGCCAACCGGAATTCTGCGCCCGCAGCTGCAGATAGACCGAGCCGAGCACGAGACCCGCCAGGACGATCAGGAACAAGTGGATGCGGGACCCGGCGGCGACGTACACCGAGTTCACGTCCATCTTTGAGTCGTCGACGATGTCTTGGTAGCTGTATGCTGTGTTGAGGTACAGGGTCCAGACGAAGACGGTGATTGCCAGCGGGAGGGACTTGGTGATGCTTTGCGTGACTGGGATCTCGCGGCCTTTGATTGCCATCCAACCGATTGCGCTGGGCCAGGCTAGTGTAAAGCCGAGGAAGTACTGCGGATAGATGTATAGTCGTCGGAAGAATTGACGCTTTCCGTAGGGATAGAGGATTGTGGCGATGGTGACTGGGATCATAGCAGCCGCGCTGTTTGGATCAGTTATCCACATTCTTGAGACTTGTGAGAGGTCCTCATACACGTCGTGGCCTTCCAGCATAATATCCATCAGCCACCACGAGACGGCAAACTGGACCAACATCCAGATGAAGCCCTCGGTTGCAGTCACCCTCCCCGCTGCCAGGGGCCGATTCTTGGTGCGCGCTACGTTTTTGTCGACGTTGCGGTCGACCCAGTCATTCCAGACCATGCCTGCACCGCAGTAGATGTAGCCGCAGAGCAAGCACAGCATAGCCTGTTTTAGTATGTGGTTGGCCGAGATCGAGGTCGGATTAGCGGCTATTTTATTAGCACCGGCAAGCAACGTTGCCCAAACTAGATGCCCGAGGTCAATGGATGAATATTGTATACAAGGAAGGGACACACCTCCTGAGAATACAGCAAGCCATGGGTTGTACTTGTGAAATCTGGATAGGATAAGCAGGTCCCTCACGAGGTTCAGGACAGATCGCCGCTGAGGAGATGGGTCAGTTTCCATGACTTTGTACATTTTGAGCATGTCTCTATCCAACAACGAGCAGAGAAGGGCGAAGCAGAAAGCCAATTGACGACTGATATATGGATGAGGATGATGTTCAAGGAGGATAATATACATGGCAATATTACCTCAATATCCCAACCTTACCTTCCTCGGAGCTGACAAACGGGGAAAAGCCCCGGCGGCCGGTGAAAACCACCGACAGCTACATACTATGGCTGATTGATTGAGATGCACGGTATCAAGGGTCAGCCCACGTCACTGCTTCGCTTGCTGCCCGACTCGGCAATTTCTCAAGCAGCCAGGTGACAAGTCTCGGAACTGCCCCATTGAGCATATCAGCAATCCTGCAACTCCATTATCTTAACCGGGGTGTCGCTCAGAACGCCAGCAGGTGTGCTTTAGCTGTCCAATAAGCCGAGAACCTTGATAGGTGTCGACTGCAATAGCTTACCACACCACGCAGCTAATGTGCCTCATTCACAATCAAGACATGGACTCGGTCTCGAAAGATATCTGTCGAAAGTGACCTGATTGGCGCGGTGTTCACGGACTTGCCTTGCATGAATTTGGCCCGGAGCCAGGGTACCCCTTCATGGCTGACAATCAGCTTATGGACCAAGACAAGTCGACAACTATTGGCTCTACGACCTATGATAGTGATTAGTGGCATAATGGTCTGAACTATTGTACTATGGCCTGGAACGAGATGAAGCTTTTGAACATGGCAGCCGCTGGTGACAATCTATGGATCTTGGACCATGGCTGGGAATGCATTGCTCTTGCGGCTGATTGTGCATTGAGAGTACAGGGTAAGGTAGTATTGGATTAAGTTACTGCTGACCGAATGCCGATGGATTCAAGTTAATTCAGCGGACCCCCTCTTGGCAGATATTCGACTTCATTCGTTTTTTTCTATGGATTCGATTGATTCGAGTATGGATACCCACAGTCACCCTTAGTTCAACGGACAGCGTATGTCTTGATTATATGCTTACTCGTTTTTGGATCATCATAAACTGTGAACCCATTGAATGTAGAAATATACACAATACTACGAGCATGATTTTACATTATAAGTCTGTTTCTGGAGAGGAACTGTGACTAAGACCATAGATAAACTCCTGTGTGGGCATATACCGCAGATTATCGACCCTGTAGACAAGGCCTGAATATAGGGGACAGCAGAAAATCAAATCAAATTGTAAATTAGTTATAAAGTAGCAAACATCTTGCTCATTATATGCACGCAGGTGATAACCAGCAGCAGCTACTCCTTTAGCTCCAGAAAGTCCAGTATACCCTTCAACCCATCTGTGTTGCCGAGATCACCAAAGTCCTTCAGCATTTCTCTCGCCTCTGCCGTAAGACTCGCCAGCTTCTTGCGGCAATAATCGAAGCTTCCAGTAGACTCGATAATGCGAACAGCGTACCGCTTGACATCTTCGTCGTCAGTCTTTTGCTTCAGAATATTCATCAGCTGGAAATTACTCGGATCACTGCGAATGCTGTGGATAATGGGATAGGAGAATTTGCCCTCCGTGATGTCTTCACCGAACCCTTTGTTCTTCGCATACAAGTCGCTCTGAAGGTTCTGGTAGTCATCGCGGATTTGGAAGATGATTCCGAGAAGGTCGACGAGCGGCACGCAATCCCTGTGTCTCTATTAATCACCATACATGCAGTGTAAAGAAAGTAGCTCACTTTGTATTCTGGCTTTCCATCTGCATCAGCTTGATCGCAAGCCGGAACAGCCCGCCGGTCTTGTTGGCAACCATTTCAAGGTACTCCTCTTCCGTAGGGCAGATCAAGGCATCTCGCCAGTAGAGATCCATACCCTGGCCACGGTGAAGCCTCAACATCTCTTCTGTAAAGATGATCATAGCCTCAGGCTTGCCTAGCTTTTGTAGCTCCTGTTGAGCCCAGAAGTAGGCGAAATTGGCCGAGTTGATGGTCTGCGCGATACCGAAAATGCTATGCGCGACGGGGAATCCTCGCCTGAGTTTCGACGAGTCTTGGATATCGTCAATCCTGTGATTGTAAGCTTTATATTCGGCTGAGGAACATGTAAAGGACTGCGTACAGTAATGAGGCCGAATGCAGCAGGCCGACCACCCGCTTGATGACGTCGAGTTTGTCCTCTGGGATTTGGAGCCATTGGTTGAAGGCCGAAATCAGCTTGCCTCTGATGTCTTTGCCTGGGAAGCTGCAAAGGTAATTAAGAGGAGCCCAGATTATCTGGTGTGAGAAGCTTGTTAGAGTACAGAACGTTACCAAGGGGCAAGATTTACCGCGTACCTTTTCTTGAGTGAGCTTTCTCTGTTGCTCGAGGTCAGATGCACTGTGAGAGACGCAATCGGAACTAGAGCTTGTTGTTTCTGTTTCGGCCAGAGTGCCAGTTACTGCCTGAGATTGGACTTCTTGAGGCATGAACAAGCTTAAGTGAGTCCATAGCGACTTTGACGGGTCTTGGAAGGGTTGCTGGCGATCGAGCTCGTAGAGGGACATTACTGGCATTGGTACCATATTGCAGCAGATGGGGAGGTAGTTTCAGAAGACTACGAGATACTGGAGAGATATGAATTGGCTTTTTGCAGGGGTGCTTAGAAATGTGAAATATATAGAACTGTACAACCCAGGCACAGCTGAAGCTAATCAGAACAAGAAGATAAGCCGCAATGATTCAAGCTTGATACTAGTTCTGAGTCAACTTCATTTTACCCATATGCAGTGTAGACTTACGAGGCCGGCCGAAGATCAAGAATGCTATGACCATGCCACTGGGCCTGATTTCGGGAAATACCGCTTAACGACGTGGAAAGAAAGGAACAGGATCAGCGATTGTCACTCAGGAGCTGCATCCCTGCTCCGAGGGAGTCAGCTTGGCATATCACTTGTTCCCACATTGTCAACTGAACCAGTTGTCATGGCGTCTACTAGCTGGACTAGACTTTGTATTCCTGACCGGCCACCGACAAGGAACAGCTCAGAATCCTGCATGCACAGAGTCCATTAACATTCCCATCCGATTCCGATTCCTTCCTGGAGCCGACATAAAACCAACTCAACTGGGCCTGACAAATTGGATGCACGATGTAGGAGTACTATGTCCTACCAGGATTATCCACCAAATTGCCGCCCAAGACAATTCTGCGGACACTGCCTCGTCTGACGTATCATCATGTCCCCCCCGAGTTGACAGGGAGCAGGAATTATTATAAAGCGACAATTGTTGGATCCAGATATTCTCCGAATGTACCCTGATCAATCTCAGTCAGAATCCTATTGGCAACATCCCTACTGCCCACCATAATGGACGCATTTGACGTTTCCTCAGCTCCGGCCGAATTCCAGGCCATCAAATCTATCTGCGACATGCTGGTCATCTTCACTGGAGCGACCTGGGTGATCAACTACATCGTCACGGTACGGCAGATCTTCAGGGACAGGGCGTGCGGGATGCCTCTGGTCTGTCTCTGCTGTAATGTCGCCTGGGAGATCACGGTCGTCCTTATCCACCGACCCCCTTACTTCCTCCTCGACGTCTTTTTTGCCATGTGGCTGTCGGTCAATATGGTCATTGTGTACGGCTCGGTCAAGGTCTCTATGGAAAAGCAGCTTCCCTCGCCGCTGATGCACAAGCATCTCCCCCTGATCGTCACCTTGACTATCTTGGGCTTCATATCGGGTTATCATGTGCTCGCGGAAATTCTTGGCCCTATCAAAGCCGTCTGGTGGGGAGGATTGCTTTCCCAATTGGTTATGAGCGCTGACTGTTTGGGTCAACTTTTGCACCGGGGAAGCACGCACGGGGCGTCGTGGGCGATGTGGTAGGTGTCTTTCCTCCTGAATAGAATATGCTGCAAGCTGACAATTGGTCTCTGTCGGATTGCCCAGGATCTCCCGCGTTCTCGGTTCCTATTCGGCAATCGCCGGTGTATTTTTGAAGTCTTGGTTTTGGCCACAGCAGTGGGACTGGTTTGACAATGCACTGACGAGGTGGATTACGGGCATCTCATTGATCATGGATATCATGTATGTCTGTATCTTCTGGTATATTTGGCAGATCGAAAAAGGAGCCAAAATAAAGAGGGTGTGAGTCGACTTGCATGTTTTATGGACGCAGGCTCGGGCACTATTGGCTGGACATGAAGCATATTGCGTTTTCCTGCACAATTAGGAGTATCTTTATACGATTATGATAGTTACCTCAGATATGCCTGCTCTGCATACAAGGAATCCATGTCCGAACGCGCAGAGTGCTTTCCTGACTGTTCTTCCCAACGTATGACTTATTCTTTTTTTTCCCTTTTTTTTCTTTCTGATTACTTCGTTTCAAATTTCAAGTCGACTCCATGACAAATCCAACTGGTTCTGTTCCCAATAGCTTTCCAAGCGCCCTCAGGATGTACATTGGTACTTCGAGGCCTCCAATTGCCTGGAAAGGCGAGTTTGCTGATAACCAAGTATCTTTTCACGGACACTGATCAGTGACCACTACATGCAGAGGACTGCAGATCGTCCATTATCCACCGATTGCTACCAAGTCTCATATTTTATGGGTCTTCTAGGACACTAAGCGTCCCCTTAAGCCGATTGGCCAGAATATCAATATAGAAGAATACAGAAGGCGAGATACATGATTTCTCCTTGTCGACAATCCGGCGGATTGATTAGGGCCACTGTGAACAAATAGGCGTTTCTTATGCAACATAAGGTACGTAGTAGTATTGAATTGCTTCCTATATATGCACATATATATGTGCATAATTCCATAGCTTAGCACGTCCCTATATCCCATGGGAGGTCTCAGGAGGGCAGGCGAAGCCTGCCCTCCGCTAGATGTTAATTAATACAACACCAACACCAACGTAAGGTAGTATTTCCAATTCTGAATCGTATCGAAGAAATCCTCGTCGCCACACACAAGTCAGTATCTGCAAAACAATTGAACACAGGAATTTCCTCATATGGCAAGGATTTCTGTTCACGAATCTCCATATGCTAGCTCCCTACCTCTATTTATCTCCATTTTCTTAGCGGTTCATCATCGCTGAAAAATAGACGTATACTCTCCTCTTCCCCTACTCACCTTGTTTACCTGGACACGAATATTAAAGCTTACTCGAGTACATTGCCTATGATGACGACCAAGTCCCCCTTCAAAGTCATAATCGTGGGCGGATCGATCGCCGGGCTCACCCTCGCCCACTGCCTCAGCAAAGCAGGCATTGACTACATCGTTCTCGAAAAGCGGAAGCAGATTGCGCCGCAGCAGGGCGCGTCTATCGGTATTTTTCCACATGGGGGCCGGATTTTGCAGCAGTTGGGGATATTCTATTTGGTTGAGGAGCAGATTGAACCATTGCACACGGCGCATCAGTGCTTCCCTGATGGCTTTACGCATACCACTAAGGCCCCACGGATTATTCATGAGCGGTATTGCATTATCTACATGTGATTGACCGTATTCACTGCTAATCTGGCTGATAGCTTTGGTCTGCCTCTCGCTTTCCTAGAGCGGAGACGAATGCTCAGAGTGCTTTATGACACACTTCCCGATTCGTCCCGAGTTCTGGTGGACAAGGCTGTCATTTCCGTGGAGCGGGAGGATTCAGACCTAATGAGGGTCACGACCCACGATGGAAATGTATATCATGGCAATCTGGTTGTCGGTGCTGATGGTGTGCACAGTCGAGTGCGCGCCGAAATGTGGCGGCTGGCCAATTCGCAAAGTCCAGCTGCATTCCCTGAGCATGAAATGAGCTGTGAGTACTGTCATATTCAAGAAAGATATCATCGAATAAAGCTGATCCCATTTTAAAAATCTAGCGATGACAGTCGAGTTTGCCTGCGTTTTCGGGATCTCGTCTTCCGTCCCCAAGCTGAAAGCAGGCGAGCAAGTGGCCAGCTTCAACAATGGTAGATCGTACCTCACATTTCCCGGGAAAAACGCTAGAATCTTTTGGTTCCTCCTGCTGAAGCTCGACCGGAAATACTCGTACTCCAATGCTCCGCGTTTCTCCTCCACAGACGCCGAGAAGATATCTGAGCGGTTTGCCGATGACCACATCTGGGACGGAGTGTATTTCCGAGACATATGGAAGAATAGAGAGGTGTTCTCCTTCGTGAACCTTGAGGAAAATGTGTTTCGAAAATGGCATTGGGAACGGATCGTCTGCATTGGTGACAGCATGCACAAAGTAGGTTTCTGTCTTTGGCGATATGAACTCGGAATCTTGATCTGACATGCCTCGAACAGATGGCCCCCAATACAGGCCAAGGGGCCAACTCCGCCATTGAAGACGCCGCTGCCCTTGTGAATTGCCTCCACCGGGCTCTTAGAGCAACGCCTGATGGTTCTACCTTATCATCGGCTGAAATAGATGGTCTCCTGGCAGAATTCAATCGAACCCAATTTCGCCGGGTACGTGGAATCTACAAAGGAGCCAGAATGGTTGTTAGATTGCAGGCAAGGCAGAACCTGTTCCTCAGGTTGCTCGGACGCTACTACCTTCCCTACGCCGGCGATGTCTCAGCGAACGCGGCGTCCAAGATAATCGCTGGAGCTGAGTACCTGGACTTTTTACCGCTTGCTACCCGCTCAGGGGCCGGATGGTATCGATTCAAGCCAGGTCAGAGTGGAACTGCCTTGATACCGTGCTTGTATCCGGTTTTGGCCCTTACGCTGTGTGTCCTTGCTTGGATCGGGAATGATTTTGTCCGAAATAGAGTTGTGTTTGCTTGAGGCCTGTTGTACATGGATAGTACTCTAGAACCTGATACAGTACTATGCAGTCTATTACCTATCTCGCATGAAGGAGTTCAGTCAGCCAATATAGACTCAGGAAACGTTGCCAGCCTTGCCAAATTCCCCTTGCAAAAGCGAGTGATACGTCTTTCAGCGAAAGTACTAGACGGTTTCTCACATTGCAATTATGCCTATTCAATAGGTAGCTAAGCTGGTCTGTGCATGAAGCGTCTTGTTGAAAAGCCATTGCACTGACGATCCTGGAGACGAATGCAGGACACTCGGGCCAATTCCGATGATGGAGATCAATTTGGAAGAGATATGAAAATTCGGCTTACCATCACTCAAGCAATCTCTTCGGAAGATCAACGTCAATCTCTCAGCTGCGCCATAGAGACAACAGGCTGCGTCATTTCGAATCGGGCCGTTGGCTTTTAAAATGGCAAATGGTCTGGACCTGATTATGTTTTCTTTTACCCAGGGTGCTTTCAATTCAGACCAATTCAAGAAAGCCATATCCGGAGGGGGATACTGCGTACCGAGTTGTGTACGTGGACATGCACAGGGACTCCTTTGCTTTTTTGGTGGCTGGGGGAGGGTTTGTCAACCATCTTCGGGCTTCTGCCAAGTCGGGTGATTGTGCTTGTCTGGACTCAGGGAGGGTTCCAGGCACATTATCAATTGGACTGTTGTAATCAGCAGGGATTGTATGTGATTTTATCTTATGGTCTGTGAGTATGTCCAATGCAGTGACAGAGTAAGGAGGAGTGCATTTATCCTGCAAGGGAAATGTAGCCTCGACAAACATTATCACTTTTCCAGCTTTAATGCAGTGGCTACATGGTCTGCAGTAGAGAAAGACAACATCACTTCGGGATATCTGAAGCGCGTCGGGATCTTCGGCAATATTGAACCCCGTATGCTGAGGAACAATGCCCTGTCATAGTCTAGACTATTGGAAATCAGCCCTGTCTTTTGACGTGCAAACAGTTCTACCAGTGCAATTGAATCAGACATTCCCAGTGAGATGCGTTAAAGGAAGAGCATCATAGAGATCTGATACGCCATGGGAAAATACAATCAGAAGAGATTGATTTGCTCAGACAAGGGATCTATACCTATGACCTAAACATTCATCGTCCAGTGTTTGCCGATAGGAAGCTGGTCATCCGGCTCAGACAGCTAACTTTTTAGCATACCCTTCAGGATGACGTTGTGAGATGGATACAAACTGTAGTACAGAGAACCAACCGATAGAAAGATGTAAAATCGATTCACATTGGCATAAACACAGGTACAGCATCCTCACATAGAAGCCTCCTCTGGGGTAATCCGGATTACTTAGCAGACATGTTTTCCAGGCAGCCTGTAACATACAGAGACCCGTTCTGAAGGCCGCAACATAATCCGCATCTCGCCGGGCGCTAGAAATACTCTAACCTATCGTATGCCAATTTCGATTTGTCAAGTCAGAGTGGACCAAAAAAGGATGAACACGGAGCTACCTAGGCTATCTGTTCAGAGATCAACTAGCACCATTTGTGTTTTTGATGAAACGGGCTGGAGTGCCTCGTCGGAACCGGTTATTGTGCTCGGCTATGACCATCGAACATTGTGACGGGTGTCCTTCTAATCAAGACAGTAGTTCATTCTTCTCCTTCCCGCTTGATTCAATGCATGGTTGTCGAACGAATCTTGTGGAAGTTCTCGAACTCAGGAAGACGTAAATGAAAGGTCTCATGTAATGTCCCCGCCATACAAGCTTGTCATAGTCTTTGGACTTTTCTGCATATTCAGGGGATCGAGCCAACCTTTTGTGCCGACGTCGAGTCTAGAGGCATCCCTGGACTGAATCTCAATTAGTCGATCCTGAATACTCAACGACACGTGGTGGATCTCACCTTGAAGCCTCACATTATCGGTTCTTGAGGGTCGGTTCCAGCTTTGCCATTGATGAGCGGTTTATCGATCAATCCATGGCGTTCCAGAAACGCCAAAAGCAGGCTGGTAAGAGAATAGACGGCTACAGACATATACAACACCCGAGTGGTGAGGATGTCGTGGAGAAAATCAACCAGCATTATGTAGTGATCCTTGGTTGAGTCAAACAATCTTGCGTTGTGCGGCCAGCACACTGTATTATAAGTTGCTCTGTCGTGCCAAATTGGAGGATTGAATTCGGGCTATGCAGAAAATTTCTATCAATAAATGCATATCCTATATGTCATCCCGCTGCGCGGATGGGGCGTCCGCATGCTTAGCTTACTGTGCTGTTGCCAGATGGGCGGAGGGCTCTTCTGGCAAGGACGTGCACCACATGAATGGAACTTCTCATTCAGCTTTCCATAGCTGCCTTACGAGTCGGTTTCCTGGCCCTATTTGATATTCTTATCTCCGTACGTACGATTTGGCTCGGTCAGCTCTGGCTTCCCATGAGCGAACTACAGTCGATAACGAAAGTAGCAAATACTTGGCCCTTCAAGGTGAAAAAGCATATATCCTTGAATTAGTTAATCCTTCTTGAGTGAGGTCCTTCGGTGTTGCCATCAGTTATTAGGTTCCGATTGGTGGCACATGAATCTGATATACTACCTTGACAACGAGACGTTATTTTATCTTTTTGTGAGTTAACCGTGTGCAGCAATTTCTAAAGAATGTCTGGAAGCGAGCGTAGGGTCTTCGAAACCCTTGTGTATGCCATTCCTTTCCTTCTCGCTCAGAATTTAGTACCCGCCATCGTGGTCCTGAGAACGAAGAAGAACTCGGTTCTCAGGTACTTGTGGATTGTTTGGTCCGTCTTTGTTTTTTCTCGATGGCTTCAGATCCCGATATCGCACGGCGAGAGTGCCACATACACCACCAAGGTGGGAGTCCAGCTTTTTATGGTGATCATCCAGGGCTTCAACCTGGTCTTGATCAACCCGCTGGACAAGAACGAGCTTCTTCAGACAAAGACTATTGACCCAAGAGATCATTTCCTGTGCGAGACGTACAAAGTTGCCCGTMTGTTTATATATTTGCGGGGCGTGCGGACACCATGGCAGGCGAAAAAGATCCCATCGCAACCGGTGTACCTCGCACGACAGCTAAAAGCCCCAATCTCTCGCAGTGCATTCTTGATGAGACAGGCTGCTATCCTGGCGTGGCTGTACTTATTCCTAAATTGCATAAGCTATCTAGCCGCTGGAGACTCAGCACCACTGTCAAAGCCTGTCTACGGCCTAGGCTACCTCCACGTTTCCAAGGAGGAATGGCGAACTCGAATCATGACCTCGCTGATGTTCTGGTTTGCCTTCTTGCGGGCTGCGGTAGATATTGACTATCGCACAGCGTCTATTTTGTGTGTTGGCACAGGACTGGACTCTCCGGAGGACTGGCCACCACTGTTTGGTCGTGCAAAAGAGGCCTACACTCTCCGCAATTTCTGGGGGTGAGTTGTCACCAGACAGCTGTGAGTGAAATCTGCTAACGTGCCTATGTTTTCAGTACATATTGGCATCAGATGTTCCGATGGCCGCTCACCGCGACAAGCAACTACCTGGTCCGAGATCTCCTGGTTCTTCCTAGGCCGTCGTTGCTCGAACGATATACCAACATCTTCTTCGTCTTTCTCCTTTCAGGCGTGATGCATGTCATGTCGGACCTATTCATGGGCATCCCTTTGAGCCAGTCGACTTCTCTTTTCTTTTTCTGCTCCATGCCGTTAGCAATTATGATCGAAGATGCGGTTCAGGCAGCTTGGTCTCGACTCTCTGACAGTTATAGTCCTGGAAGAGCTTCCACCAGCAGTGATGGATGCGCTGTGCCTTGCTGGCATAAACTTGTGGGGTTCATCTGGGTGTGTAGTTGGCTTAGTCTCATGACCCCAATCTGGTTGTATCCTATGCAGACGTCGAGAGGAAAAGGCTTGTTCCTCGTCAATATTCCAGAGCTTGTTGGTACACCGACAGCTATTGCGATGACTGTTGGTGGAGGTCTTGTGGTAAAATATATTTTTCGCGGAGAGCTTTAGAGCCATACCACAACAAATTGTACTCGGGCAACAGGATTACCAGTCTCAGTAGTATATTCCAGAAACAGTGAAGTGCAAGGTATAAATGAGAAAGTATTATTAGGAATGAGAAATCATTGAGGTATCCAAGCAACTAGACAGAACAACATTAATCGCAAATGATTGGCCGTGCGGTCCGGAGATAATCCGGTATTAGGGCTCAATCTTAGGGCTTGCACCTTCTCTCGCGTCTTTCCTCCGCTTCCTGCATTCCAAGCATCCACCACACTCTCGGCAAGAGCAAAACGGAATATCCATCACAAAGCACGCGCAAATCTACATTACTGTCTTGAATTTCAAAGCTGTTATCAACCGAGATACGTCTGGCTCTCTGGTTCCGTCGTTTGTCCAGAATGCACCATGGAAGGTGCCATGTGGCGAGACGTTTGAGACTTGGACGCCAAAATAAGCCGAGCGAGTCCGCCCATCGTAAGCTCGGGACTCAGTTGCATCAAATCCACTTTCAAGCCAAATGCCTGTTGTAGGTCGGACTCGAGCTCGACGGCGACCAATGAGTCCAGACCCAGACTTCGAAGCTCAGTTCCAGCGAGTATGTTCTCTGTAATGTTGAAGCTTTCCGACAACATCCTTGATAGCTGGGCAAGCACGGCATCTCTGTTACATATAGGTCGTGCCTCCGCATTGTCAGACAGTGATCCAGTGGATGATGTACGTCGGCCGAGAGATGATGAAGTATTCCGTGTGGCAGTCGTCGTTCGCGAAGCTCGAGCAAGCTGGTCGTCTCGCTGCGTCTGAATTTCTCGGCAAAGCGTCCCGACGTCAAATTGTCTTTCATAGAGGGAGATCGGTCTGTGAAGATTGAACACTTCTTGAATTCGATTCTCCAACTCAGTTGCTGCAAGGGAATCGACGCCGGCTTCCACGAGGAGTGTGCTGGCGGAAATCTCGCTTGGAGAAATTCCAGTTATCTCGTGAAGCAGGCGACTCAGTATAGGGTCAATATCCGAGACTTTGCTGTCATCCAAGGGCCGGCAAGTTTCAGTGGCCGGTTCGTATACCTCTTCTGTCTCGACTGAAAACTCCGAAGTTTTGAGACTGGCTCTCCTGACGATTCCGTCGAGGGACCTGGTGGTAATCTGAAGGAATCTCGCGCCAAGGATGGCAACAATCAATTGCTTACTGGTTGAGTCAAATACGAATGTGTCACTCAGGAGTTCCCTGGGCCCGTGGCGTATTTGTCGAGTATAAACAGTCCATGTGCCCATCTCTGATCGGAGACTCTTGAATGTGATCAACTCACTCAGGCCAGAGCAGATGAATACATCATCTCTCTTGCAATCGTCCCTGCACAGTGCCAGTACTTCTGCGATCAATGTGATCTGGTCCATCACGAGCGGATCGCACACTGCCATTTCCGAGCTGTTGCGACCAATTGCCGGCATCTCCAGCTGGGCGACTGCCGCGGTGTCTTTTATCGTCATGGCTTTGATGCCCCTATAGCAAGGCTTGTACTCGGCCACTTTCTCCAGCACTTTATATATCAAGCTTCCTTTCATGGAAATTGCCGAAGGGTCATCAATGATGTCCTGGGCATGACTGTAACCGATTACCCGCTGGATCACTGACCACTGGGACTCCATTCCGGATTTGCAATGTCGCTCCTGCTTAAGAGAAATCGTTCCTGTCGCGTGACATATGCTCTGGGCGTCTTTTTCACTGATGATCGAGAATCCCCACTTGCATGGTCCGACGTGTTTGAGCCTGAGGCCAATGCGAACTCCTCGAGCGTGCCCGAGCGGGTTATGGATTTCCAGATTCAGAACCTGTACATGAGCAGACGCCATCGAGCATTCGCGGCTGCCGGGAATGGCCGCAGCTTTAGCGGCCAGCTCGACAAACACTGACACAGGACACAAAACCTCCCCAAGGACTTCGCGGCCGTTCAGGTACCTGCTAAAGTCCGGATGACAATGATTGACTCCGAAATGCAATTTTCGCGGTTCTCCTTTGAAGCCTTCGTCTCGCAGCAAGTAGACTAGTGGCTTGTGTTCGTCAGAAATGATTGCCTCCCGCTCAGAGTCGCCCTGGCCCGCTTTGTCAGAATATGAAAGCCAGAATGCTGTCTCGTCAAATTGGTAACCGGGAACATCATAAGAGGCAAAAGTTGTCTTCTCTGTGTTATGATACAGCCAAAACTGCACATCAAGGCCTTCATTCCACATCTTCATCGTGGTTTCCGTTAGTGATGCCAAAGGTTCTGACGAATCCAATTGTAGTCTATGAAAAGAATGCCCTGAGCTGCTCTCGATCCCGAGGGCGCACTTCACAAGTGCTATGCCTCTGGATCCGGCGCCTCCTTCAACCCACGTGCAAGGTCCGAGTTCTTCGTCAACTCGAGAAATAGCATCGAAGAAATATACCGCTTCGCGCGAATGACGAACAACCAATTCGGGAGTGAACTCCTTCCAGCTACCGCCCATGGAACATGTTTCGATTGGAATATTCGGCGTCGCATATGAGATATTCCGTGCCAGAGCCATATAGTCATCCAGCAAGCAGTCTACCAGCTCAGAATGAAAGCCGTGAGTAGTCTTTAACCTTCGAGTCTTGCAGGATGTCTTGGCTTCGAGGGTGTGGATGGCTACTTCAGTGCCAACCAGGACGTGGTTCCTGGCTCCATTGAAGCATGCAATCTCTATCTTATGATCTGGGACTGAGCCGGCAAGTTCGAGAGCCCCCTGCCTGTCTACCTCAACGGCAAGCATACAGCCCCTTTCTTTACCCCATTTTTGCTGGATTAGCCTGGCTCGCCCTGCAACTAGCTTCAGCGTATCAGCAAGTGTCATTACCCCTGAGATACATATTGCAGTGAACTGGCCAATGCTATGGCCTATGACACGCTGGACGGGCAAGCCCGCATCAAGCCAAGCTGCGGCGCAAGCGTACTGCAACGAGAAGAACAGGCAATGAAGGAGCACCACATCCTCTATGGGCTGTTGGCCAAACAAGAATGGGATCAGGCCACGATGGCCCATTCTGCGGAGAATCCCGTCGCACTCGTCAATATGTGAGCGCAACAGACTTGAACCTTCATACGCAGCTTTGTCCAGGTAGACGATGTTCCCGGTTTGGCCTGCAAAGACCAGAACAACCGGCTTGGGCTTAGGTGAAGGCGACGATAGTTGCTCATGTGGTCTTGCATTCTGTTCAAGAATGCTTTTCAAGTCACTTAGCGAACTTGCTGCGAAGGTGATACGATGCCGAAGAGTCCGATTCTGCCTCCGAGCCACATTGAACGCGATATCTGACAATGGAGCGTGGGTATTTTCTGACCACTGACTAAGGGCAGCGCAGAACATCTGCAAGCTCCTTTCTGACTGCCCAGTTATCAAAAATGGGTATCCAGAGAGTCTGTCATTATTGCTAGCACTAGACTCTGGCCGAGGAGGCTCGCAAACAATCACTGCGGCGTTGTTGCCCGCTGCCCCATAATTGTTGATGCAAGCAGCACGGAAAGTGGCCTTCCATTCGAGTTCATTAGTTGGGACCGACAAGTTGTCCGGTTCGAGGGGCGGAATCGATGCATTCAACGCGGTGAAATTGGCCTGTGGTGGTATTCGTTGATTTCGGATCATCAACAGGACTTTGAGGAGCCCTGCAATTCCTGATGCGGCTTCTGTATGTCCGATGTTGGCTTTGACAGAGCCGAAATGCAACGTAGGTCTCGAACCCCCAAACACTTGTCGAATACTTCTGCATTCGACTGGGTCTCCCCGCGGAGTACCAGTGCCGTGAGCCTCAACGTAGGTGATGTCCTTGGGTTGCATGGCTGCCAGCGACAGAGCCTTGCGATAGAGGTTGGCCTGCGAGTGTGACGTTGGGACAGTAATTGCGTCGCTGCCGTCGCAATGATTCGCTGCCGATCCGACAATCACGCCTAGAATATCATCATTGTCGGCCACAGCACATGATAACTTCTTCAACATGACAAAGCCACATCCTTCTCCACGGCAATAGCCATCGGCAGAAGCATCGAATGGACGGCAAGGACCAGTTGGACTCAGAAACCTGGCTGCCGCCAAGTTCTCTTGCATATTCGGGCAGGAGATTATGTTGACTCCTCCTGCCAGGGCCATGCGGCATTCGCCCATCCTGATGTCCTTGCATGCCTGATGGATAGCCACAGCTGACGAAGAACACGCAGTATCAATGGTCATCGATGGTCCCGTCCACCCAAAGTAGTGACTTATGCGACCGCTCACAAAGGCTCGAGCAGTGCCTGTGAATGAAAATGCTGTTGGGGCACGAGAGCAGACGTTATGATCATAATCGGAGCCTCCGACGCCAACGTAGCAGCCAATATTCTTGCCTTTGATGTCGCTCCCGAAGTATTCAGATGACTCAACAGCTTGGTACGCCACACGTAATGCAATGCGCTGTTGAGGATCCATGTAAGTAGCTTCCCTTGGGGATACTCCGAAGAGTCCGTGGTCGAAGTGGCCTGCATCGGAAAGGAAGTTGCCCCTCAGAGGCTTTTCCCGTGGTGCCTTGCGCAATGACTTGTCTGCCGCAATTCTGCCTTCAGGAAGGTCACCGATCATTGTGCCCCCTGTTCGAATGAGTTCCCAGAATTGCTGCATAGTTTCTGCACCAGTGAATTTGCAAGCAGCTCCAATGACAGCGATAGAGTGCTCGGGATAGTCATAGCGATATTCATCATTCACTGATGATTTTTGTTCCTTCGGCGAAACGGTCGAGGTCAACGGCGGCGTGAAAACTTGGAGGTTGGCGGATGCGGTCAGTGATCGTGGGAGACAGCTCACAAGGCCCAACTCCAATATGAGCGGCCGCTGATTTTTCTCAGGCTGCGACTTCAAGCTGGAAATAGTCTCCGTCATGGTTGAGTACCAGTCAGCTGGCTCCGTCAACACGCATTTCAAGGCAAGCTCATGCAGCTTCTCCGCCGATGTGATCAGTTCCCCGGTGGTGTTATTTCTCAATGGGACCAAAGGTGTGTTGATGATGGGGAAACGTAGAGACTCTTCGTTGTTGCAGATTTCAAGGAGATCTTGAAGAATCTCGGCGTGTGTTCTGCTGTGGTATCGTCCGTGGATGGGAATTTTCGTCACCTTAGCGTTTCGTGCTGCCAGGTCGGTCCGCAGCAATGACACCTGGGACTGTTTGACTGTGACAGTGATGCTTCTGTCGTCGAGCTCGACAGACGTGTACACCTATTGGATGCTGTTAGCTTGACACGCTGACATTGGGTTGCCGCGTCATGTCTCAATACGCACCCCAGGATACCCTCTCAGGACTTCTGTTACTCGATCCTTTCCACAGTTATCTTCCCAATATACGATCATGCAGGTGTGGACATCTGCGCTGTCATGCGTCAACCTGTCCAGGTCAACGTAGGCACCCACGCACGTGGCTAATCTCAATGCGACAAGAGCGTTGCACCATATGTCCCTTTCCGTTCTGGAGCATGCCAGAGCGGCAGCACTGAGAAAGCCTGTGCAAAGCCCCTGGAATCCGCCTTTACACGCGGATTGCAAGATGCGCCGATGTCTGTCTTCTTGGGAATCATCGCCGTCGAAGGAGTGCGCAAATCGGAGATATTGAACCAGATGAATAATGATTGTGAGCGGTGCTAATAGGATGTTTGGCAAGTCTTCTGGTATTTCCAACAAGCACTCATCCCTAGCCCAATCTTTCAACTTTTTCAGAGGTTCGTCGTTGACTTGTCTCAAGACGGGCTTGACCTCAACCAAATGCGACCAAAACTGTGGCAGGTCATCCACTGCCCTGGCAAGCTCTGTCAACCTCGGGTCTTTGAGATTTGCTTGAATGCGCTGCAGGCAGTCTCTTGAGGGCGGAGGGCTTTGCGAGCCGCAAACAACTGTCGATGGGAGTGCTAATGCCATAGAGAACGAGTACTCTTTGCGCAATTGAGAAGCGATATCCTGTTCGTTAAAGGGCTTTCCAGGGTCGATCGTACATTATCATCTATTGAAGGACTTGTTGACAGGATCGATGATTATTGTCACAAGGACGTCCATAGAAGGATATCGTGGTCACGACATTGCTATGGCAAATGGATTCGCGATTATTCGGCCCGAACGTAACGATATTGACCGAAGTCATTCCAGTAGAGGACCTTGACATCAAACTTGAACTATCGCACCAATTTGATTTGTCCATTCTCGTTCAAGCTACATACTCCTATTGTCCACCAGATGAACACGAACCAGCACGTACATGCCTTCTTGTCCCTTGCATCCTCAGAGCCATCCGCGTCTGCAGGCGGATAGCAAGGAAGGCCGGCCAAGTTTGCCAGTCGTCAAACATTGAACTGGGGACCGGATATGAATTCATAAGTGTTGCGTGCTAAGCAAGGGTGGCATGCCAAGCTGATAATTTACGCCTGCTGAAAGGTGAAACAGAATGGTTGCAATTTATGCATGTTATTTTCTGGATGATTAAGTGCGTCTCGCTTCAGTCAGACTACGGCACTTGGAGGGAGTCATCAAATGCCTCATTCCGGGCTAGCTACGCCGGTCCTGGCAACAATCTGATCAGATAGAATTCCGTGGAAACCTTGAATAAGACAATATCGGATACCTAGGGACCCATGTCACATACCGCCCGGCAGTGCTCCTCTCAAGTGCAAAGACAACATCATGTCGGCCGTTTCACTATCCAATTGAGTAAGAGAAATCCAGCCTTGGGCTTGATGTCTGTCCTACCATTGCATCAAGGGGTCCTGGTCAAGCCAAATCCAACCCACATGGGGCGATTTTGCAATGCGGATCATCCAAGGGCCATTGCTCCGCGACTGAAGTGCAACGACTGTGAAGGCGCTCAAGTGGCTTGTGCTCATTCCGCCTGCAGATCTTCACCTATCGCCATGCGTCCGATATTCAGGCCCTAATTTCCTTCCACTACGCATCTAGACGAGCTGAGCGCGCGCCACTGGTGACCTGCGGGCCAAAACATCAGGTTGTAGGGAGCCTGTGTGCTGGTCAGCCCTATCAGCCTATCTCGGGTCTCAATAGCTTGACGTGTTCCATGCGCCTCGTGGTTCGGTTGAAAATTTGTCGGTTGAAATTGGAATGTCGCTCTTTGGTTTAGGTGTCACTGATAACATACCTGGACTAGCGGATGATCTTCGAACCTCTGTACCGATCGACAGAAAGACCAGCACAGAGACTCGTCGGCTTGCGTAGCGCAGGTTTATCTGTCATGATTTTGATATCAACGTCGGCCCATAATTTGGTCTTTTGCATTAGTTACCCCTGCGGATGTCCTGCAGCTCTGGATAGGGAGGAACCGAATGACAGCCGGTATGGATCACAATGCTCAAGGTAATTGTTTGGTACACGGAGCAAATGAATTCTGGTCACCTGTATGACCTGCTAATCAGCTTATGCATAATGAGTCTCAGCTGTAAACAGCAGATCCAATCATGACCTACCTTTGATTCCCGTGCGGTAACGCTGTCATATTCGGGACATAAGGTCCGTAAGGTCCGTCCATGACGCATCGCGCAAGTCAGATATGCAGGGTCTTCCTTGATAACGAGAAGACCCACGGTCTAGATTCATTAGAATCGGATTGAGTACGCTTTTCATGTGCGCCTATGTCGTTCATTCCGCGTCAGACACTTGGGATGGTATCTGGCATTCCACACTTAGGACGTGGAAGTTCCTGCCATGCATGAATATGCTTTCCTCAGCCAAAAAAGTTTTGAATACTAGATCTACCGTGCATCGTGCTTGAGGGATAAATATTACCAGACGCTGTTTGTCACCTGCTTGCCCCTGGGTCATCGTACCCATCTTCGGGCCAAACATGCATGCTGAGGCATTATGGTGTTAGGTACGAAGTGTTCGGAATTGCCGGATACTAAACGCTCACCTTGCTGTGGAGAGAGAAGAAGTCGGCTTGGAAATTATGCCATGCATGTCTGGGATTCCACTGAAGCAAGTTGCCTACCTCATTTTGCAAGCTGGGGTGAAGTCCAGAGTCGATGTGAGTACCTTACAAGGCAACTATTGAGGACTATGGGCGAGTTATGCCACGTACGAGTGTCCAGGATAGAATGCCATGACTAGGATTGCCTGTGCCCATCGGGCGAAGATGTGGCGATAAACCCTTGACTTGGGAGTCTTATCGGCCCTTTCAGATCTTCAGCTACGTGTTAATTCAGGGCAAACAAGTCGAGAGCTGAGAACCTTGCTCATGCTTGCCTTCTTCACTGTTGATGCTTTAGTGGATTGTCCCTGAGAACCTTCGGCGGGGCATTCGTAGGGCGAATCGCCGCAAATTCAGAGGGGCAAGTAGAGAAGAGCGGAATTCAAGACATATGTTGATTTTGGACTACAATAATGGCCTAGGTTGAATATGCCTTCCTTCAAGGACAAGTTCAACTTTTGAGTCCCGAGTAAGGGAGACTTGATGATAGCCAGCCCTAGTGATATTTCTGAACGATACTGTTCCTGATAGACTATAGTCGTCATACCACTTTGGGTGTAGCGAGTTGATACACCCTACTCGATAGTATTTCGGCTGCTTTGTCTCAAGGGATCTGCCAATACCTTATTGGGTGTCATTTGTCTGTTGCTCAAGAAGCGAACGAATGACATTCACTCCGGTTCTTATGGACCATGACAAAGTTAACTATCACAAGCAGTATATTGGAATGACCACTCTTTTAGAGATGACACAGACAGTTATATCCTTATTTGGAGAATGTGCATAGTTCAGTGCGTTAGCAACTGTATGTTGTTCACCCTGTCTGTGATGGTCGAGCCGTCACCACCTCTCCCTCGAGGTTTCTGCCTTGAATGACCTCTTGCTCAGTGCACGAGGTCGTAGGCTCACTCTACAGCTTTGTCAGCACGCAGTTTAGCGAGATGCACTTATTGCACCGCACAGTAGGCTTCCTAGATACGGAATCCAAACATCTCCATGGCGACGCCAAGCTGTTATAACTACGTCACACCATATTTGTCTTGTTTAAGGAGTACATACTTTTCTTCTCTCCTCATGCTTATTCCATGTCAATATCACCGTATCATTTGTGCATCTGGATTGTTCGTCATACTGTCCCTTTACTCTCATGACGTCTGTGATGCTAACAGTTGTGTCAGACTCAGCCTATGTTTCTGAAGACAACATAGTGCGCCCAATAAGACCGCTGTTTATACGCGTTGGTTTGCAAACGAGGACACTAGGACTGTACCTAGCCTGGGAATTATCCAAAGCGACGATGGCTCCAAAAGGGAAGAGGTCGCTTATCGGAATGGTCTGGTACGTCTTGCGATGGTGTCTCCTATCGACACATTGTTGATATGTGGATAGATGTACCGCTTCAGGACTCCTCCCTCCTCTTATTACACAAGGTCCTCGAGACGGCCTGTCGTTCCGTCTCTGAACCATCAACACAAAATCTTACCATTGAGAACATGATCCGGACGAAGTTGAGGAGGAACTTGAAACCGACAAATCCACTTCACCTTGGGGATATAATGAAGGGCATAGTCATATAGATCACTCCATGCTATGCTCGATCCACGGAAGGCTTCAATCAAAGACCACTTATTACAATGTGGAAAAGCCCTATTGTGTGAATGCCGCATCTCTTCTCGTACTGAAGTTGGGACTTGCCAAAGTATGCAGGGAAGTGGAATTCGAGATCTTGTGGATTTGATGCTGCTCCCGAGATAGCCTTTGTGACAGATTTCTGTTGTTTTCGGACTATCAAAAGCCTCATTACCTAGGAGACGACATCGCAGGATCTGCTGCATATCGTCTTACTGGCTGAGAGAATCACCTCAGATGTCTCGGGCCACCAAAGACAGTATTGCCAACCTCCTCAACAAGAACGGGATCACAGATACATTCGTCATACGTTTGTCGAAATAGTGGACATTGATCTGTGCTTCTGCCGGCCCCTACTTCTATTGACATCGGAACATCCCTAGTGGTTGGATTCAAAGCAATCAAGCAAATGATTATGCATGTCATTCAAGCGACGCCTCAAGAATGTAGGATCTCCTTTGCGAGCTTCTCTTCGGTCATGTAAGTAAATGGAAATCTGCCCGAGGTATGAAAACCTTCTCTGATCAAGTCTACGCAGCACCGAGTCCTCCAACGTCTCCGACCCAGCATTGTTCCCCAAGAGAGTACGCACAACAGTTCAGCCCAGCGACTGGTAGGGCTTTGCTAATCTACAAAACATGAATGTCTGATCGAAGGCTTCGGTACAGATGATATTTACAAGATGGTCGAGGACAAGTTCTATCACCCGGCACGTCCACTATGCGGAATTGCTACAACGCAAGGAAGAAGCCGGATTACGGAACACGGCTGCGATTCAGGACCTTGCCCTAGCAACCAATGGATGGCCCCACGCCGAAAAGCGAAGAGATTAAGAGGAAGGAGATGGCCGCCTCCCTCTCAGCCTGTCGAAAGGCAGGCTTAGAGAAAAGCAAGGGCAAGCGGCCGCCGCTAGACTCTGATAGGGAGCAAGACAATACAGAAGAAGATGAGGTCTTACATGTGCCTTAATAGGATACCTCATGATCAGCCTATGGAAGGCTTGCTCGCAGGCAAAACCACAAACGCAGCTGGATTAATAATTAAGTGTAATGGGCCAGATGTTGTTGACAGCATAGCTGGAGTAGCTGCTGTCCTGTGGATGTCACACCCTCCTCATACAGGGCCAGTTGCCCAAGTCGATGAGCGCAGTGGCGCGTAGACCTGAACCATGGAACTGAGCCAGTAGGTTGCCTGCTTTGGTGTCTGGATGCACAAACAAAGACTGATATCAGCTTGTCAGTGTGGAGCGCCATCATACTGAAGCTGAACTTTCCAGACGACATTTGCAGATCCAGACTGAGCAGGAAAGGTTGCTGGCTATAATCAAGTTGTACCATGGCATGTTTAACCAGCTAATACATGCCTTGGTTGAACTTTGACTGGGATATTCATACATCAGAGTTTGGTCCTCGCCTGGGTGATAGTGATTAGGAGTCCTCTTCCCCGCAGGGTCTACTTTTTAGATATGAGGCGCTGGAATATGGCTAGCTTTCTGTTGGTCTCTGGTTCCCATGTCGATGTTGATACACAAATGCCAGTCTCTTCTCCAGTTATCTCTTTCCTTCCAGATTACATTATCAGAGCCCAAAGCTGGTTAAAAGAATGTGCTACACATTCAACAATGTCTATGCGTAGATTGTCATATCGCAATGAATACGAGCATGCACCTATGCTTCGTCTTGGATTTGGCATAGAGCGCCCTTGGCGTATATCGTTCAGCTTCTGGATACGAGTCCTCTCTGAGGAGTCAAGAGCTCAAGTCGCTACTAAGTTGATATCTCGTTTTCGCTTCTCCGTGAAGCTTGCATAGCGAATCCCCAGTGTGATGAATACTATCCTACTTCATCCTCATCGTCTCTGCTCTTCAGTATCGGCCCGGATTGCCGTCAGCAACGAGCATCTCTCGCCTTCCTGGGAGTCAAGGAGGCTGGCCCAAAGATATAAAAGGAGCACGACGGCCAGTACCAGAGATATGTTCCATCAACAGCATTCCAAGACCTCGCAATTGCCATCCAGAAGAAGAACGCTATTCGGAAACTCAAATCCAATCTCTCGCCATAATGAAGATCACCGCTCTGCTTGCTCTCGCTCTTGCAGCCGTTGTTGCAGCATCTCCTGTCGCCGAACCGGAACTTGTCGAACGTAAGCAGCCTCAACGTTGGTCACAGTGGCCATGTCCACTTGTGTGTCTGTAGGATAAAGCTGACAGCAATTTTCCAGGTTCCTGCACGAGCAACTGTGCCTCTCTAGCGTCAAGCTCCTGCTCCAAGTCTTGCACTTCGAGCCCTAGCTGCTATACTGCCTGTTACAGCGCCAAGTATGCTGCTTGTGTTCGTGACTATTGCTAGAAGCCGACAATGGAGGATATGGAAGGAATCTAATGCTGGCAACTGAAGTGCTTGGGCAAGAGCCAGGAACATCAGGCGAAAGCTATGTCAGTTGAGTCAATGTGTCGAGCAGGGCGGCCTGCATCCTTTATGAGAGGGTGATGCCTTGCGAGCAGGGAAGCAGATGTACACAGTGACGAGCACTCTTTCCATATATACGATATTTCACTACACTTGTTCTACCGTATAGGGATAGTGTATGGGCTTGAGCGCTTGACCGTCTTCGACAGCTCGTCGAGCCCTATAGGCATAAAAAGGTCTCCGGACGATGTACTCCTTAGTCTAGTGGTATAGGATCTGAACAGAGACCAATATCTTAAGTACAGATGGAAATTCCATTCCGACACACGATCCCAACACACCCGTATTTGATGTTGACATTCGCAACCCGGTTCTCTGGTAAGGACATTATGTTACCTCAGTCGCGTTGCCCCTGGTCCTCATCCTCCTAATTTTTTTTTAGGGACCAGTAGTACAGGAAGTCTACCATGCCGCTACCATAACTATGGAGTGACAAGGACTGAAATGGTAGTATCGGTGGCTCGTCCCTCCGGCAAGTCCTCGTCCTCGGCCTCGGCAGCCTCTAAGGCAGGGGAGTATTCCGGAGCACATTGAGTTCCTGCCTTATGTCGCTCAAAAGCCTCATCACCGGGAGGCGACAGGGCAGTGAATCTACTCCGCGTCATCCTCAGGCTAAGGACATCCACCCAAGACGCCTCGAGCAAGCAAGGACATAGCCAAGCTTCTCAACGAGAAGGGCATTAGTGATCTGTTCGTCGAAATAGTGAACCTTGATCTGTGCTTGGCCCGTCCCTGTTTATGTTGTCGCCAGAACATCCCCTGAACGTCAGATTCAATGCAGCCAAGCAAAAGATCATACAAGCCGTTCAATCAAAGCTTTCCGGACGATGGAGTCTTCTTTGTCCCTTCAACGTTGGCCGCGTCGAGGCCGAGGCCCGCCCGGCTGTCGTAATCCACGTCAGTCCAACCGCAAGAGCCAACTGGGTCGGTCGGAGATACAAGAATTACTTGGACACTGTGACTCCCAGACAGTTGAGGTGGAGTTTCTCCCTGGAGGTCTGAACTTCGTGCGCTTCCTGTGAAGCTATGGACTATCCGCAAGGACGAGTATTGTGAGATCAGGAGCGCACCAGCTAACCTAGGGCTCTCGGGGACCCTGAATTGCAGTCACTGTCACTGGCTGGCTCGAGGAAGTTTCCGTTTAATAAAGTATTATGATACTCGAGAGGGAGAAATATTTATTTGGAGCAAGAAGTCAATGTCAATTATGGCTCGACATTAATACTGGGCTGGCATGGCAGGTGTTGTTCGTTGCCTTTGTGTTTGAGGACAGGTCTCCATGGAGTCGGGCAGTGCGAGCTATGCCCTGGTCAAGCCTTTACCTACAGGCATGTTTTCCTTGACGTGGTCCACTGGACATCAGTCTACTACCTAAACAAGTGGCTCATATCATTTAGAGCAATGTCTAGCATGGCTAATCAAATACCCCCTGTCCCTGGTACATTCCCCTGCTTGTCTGATCGCTGGGCGACAATATCTGCGTAGAGAAGACCACGACCGCCTGTACCCAGATACACCCGTCCATACACTCGAGGATCTCCCTGGATGAGATTGAACCCTCCATAACGATGTGTATCATCATCAACCCGGTCCCATGTGGACCCGTTATCATCCGACCGATAGATCCCATAAGCACTCTTCTCCGGATGACCAGGCGAGCCTCTAATAAACAGTGCTGGCTGCTTAGACCCAGGAGCTGCTGCACCCACGGTGATCAAGTCGGCGACTGTTCCCTTGTGCGTGATGAGTTTCCAGTGCTTCCCAAAGTCGGTGGTATGATAGACCCCGTTGCTACCGAGGGCTAGCCAGATCTCACCCGCCCTGTCGACGCTTACGACGGGGACAGCGCCGGTGGAGGCAGGCAGTCCAAGCTTTGTTGCATTAAAGGCATCATATGAGAGGCCACCGTCCGTGCTGAGATACCAAACTCCGCCGGAGAAAGCGTAGAATGTCTTCGGCTGTACGCGATCGGCGCTAATGTATGGCGTCTGCACCGTCAGCCCGCGAGGCGATGTCCAGGTCTTTCCCCAGTCGTTCGAGGCATACGGACCGGAGTCACTCGCTGCCGGGGTCACGGCCTGCACAGACGACGAGACGACGTACATGGCAGACGTCCAGACGACGTACTTTCCAGAGGCATCGATAGTCATAACGCCTGGGTTGGTTGAACTGGTGTTAACACCGGCGATGCATGTCTGGAACTTGGTCCACCCGCTCCCTCCATCCGTCGAATAAGCCGCCTGGCCGCATCCATCCGGATACTGATGTCCGCACGGCCCACCGCGAACAATAACCTCCGGCCGCTGTCCCGCCCAGTCAAGGGTATTCAGGTTCGAAAACACAGGGAGCCCAAACATTGGCTGCGGCGTGTCGAGATCATCGTGCCGGAACCCGTTGATATCACCCGCTCCGCTGAGGAGATGCGCTCCCTCTCGGGGACTGATCATCGCCAGTGTGACGGTCTCCTCGATTCCCTGTGCCTGGATGTACCATTCCGGCGCGGAATTCTTATCCGCGCGGGCTATGGTATCTGTCGCCCAGATCGTTGCGCCGGTTCCATATAGGACATGGTCAGGGTTGCTCGGGTCGATGAGCACGGCTGTTATCCACCAGCCGAACTTGGTCAATCCCTTGACGGGAGAGGGTGCACCGTATCCGCCCCACTGAGGCCCCCAGTTGAAGCTCAGCCAGGGGACCGTTGTTCCGTTGGCGAGTGCTGCTTCGGCGATCGGATGGCCCCAGTATCCTCCGCTTCCTGGTGGAGTGGAGAGCTGTGAGACGTCTTTCCAGCTCTTGCCGCCGTCGCGGGAGAGATACATGCTATCCAGCGCTGGGCCCGGGTCGCGGTCGAGCGAGACCACGACGACGGTATCTGGGTCGTCGGCTGCAACGCTCAGACCGCAGTACCCCCCTGCCGGGAATGCCTGGGGGGTATACGGTTTCGGAGAGGTGTTGTTAGCGTTCGGTGTTATGTCCATCCATTCGGATGCTGTCGTGTTGTAGACATGCACCGCGCCATAGGACACTCCCCATGGTCCCGGGTAATCCGCATAGGTAACGTACAACGCTCCATTAGATGCCAATACTGCGTTCATCGGCTGCGGGCCTGCGCTCTGCGGCTGCGTTTCGTTGGGATAGACGAGCAAAGACGGATCCCATTGCATTGGCTGCCCTGGAATGGACTCCCACGTCTTTCCTCCGTCGGTCGTATAGTACAATCCGCCGGGAATGCAAGCGCCCACGTAGATAGTCCCTTCACGCTGCGGGTCGAAAATAACAAACGTGATTCCAATCCCGTTGGCCGCCGCATCAGGGAAATTGGTCACGTTCGTCCACGTCTTCGCGCGATCACTACTCTTCATCAACCCAGCGTTGCGAGTTCCCATCCACAGCTCATTAGGCTTGAACGGGTTAACCGCGAGTCTCTCCCCATTATTCCGACCCAACTCGTTCGAGCCCATGGGGAAGGGGGCGCGGTATCTCGTAAAAGTCGCTCCGCGATCGTCGGACACGAAAAACGCAGAGTTATTAGAACTCAGGTACCGGCCCTGCGCTAGATACAAGCGGTTCGGGTCAGTTGGATCCATGGCCACGCTCTCCGTCCCGAGCAGATTCTCGTCCTCGGCGCCGATGAAGTCGGTGAGTGGGATCCATTTGTTCAGCCCCTTTTCCCAGCGATATGTACCACCGATGTCGGTACGGGCGTATAGCAGGTTCTTTTCAGTCGGGTGGCCCACGATGCCAGTGATGTAGCCTCCTCCAGTGATCGCGACGGATTTGAACTCGTACGCATGTTTGGCAGTGGCTGCGGCCGCGCTCGTTGCGCACAGCACCGCCAGCCCTAGCTGTTGGAGCCAGTATTTCATGATGGTGGTAGCTCGCTCCTCGCCATTGCATTATAGCAGGGGAGACTCATTGTATATTCGCAATGGATCAATCACTCCGCCGGGAATTGACTCGATAGATCACTCATATCGCGAACCTACGCGGCTTCCGGTCCGTCTGTCCCGGTGCTGGCTTGATCCACGAGGAGAAAGTTGCGGTGTCCGCGGTCTAAGCTGTTCCCCAAATTAGCTGCTGGGCAATACGGGCTTTCCCCGCAAACTAAATGCCTCCGCATGGAGTGGACATTGCTGCTATCACGAGTCTCCGCGGTGATTGGTGGCAAAACTACCAGAAGGATTATATTGCAGCTCATTCCCGGCTAAATGCAAGAGAGATGAGATGATATCGATGCCGATTGGATTGATTCTTACGCCCTGTCTGGAGTAGTGCGGTTCTCCCATCATGGTTGGTTCCAAGTCCCAACTCTATGTTCTTCAAGTTTGTTTACAGAACTCTCCCTGGTTCGTGCAGTTGTATTGTCTTCCTTCTAGTTTCACGCTGCGAACTTAACTTGGCTCTCGCATGGACTGCCATTCTTATCGTGTCAATTAGAGGAAAGTTTCCGAGGTATTTTCCTGCAGATCCCTGGGCTGAGCAATCTACATTCCATATCGCAGGGCTACACTCAATTGCCGGTGCAGGTTAAAGAAAAAGGGGAAATATCAAGATTATTTATCATGCAAACCTCCTGTAACTCCATGCTAGAAAACAACAATAAAGCACGATGGCACAATTTTCCGGTTAAGAGTGGACTCAGTGACTCACCAGCTTCCTGTCAGCCCTCGTTATCGGCCCCATACATCCCTGACTTGGCACACACGACCAGAATCAGAATGCAGCTTCCGACAACCGGGACACCGATGCCACCGTGACGAGGTGCTGCTGGATGTGCTTGAGGACGGCAATCTAGCCATCGGTTGAGCCTGCTTTTTCCGTGGTGCCTTGGTGCCGACAGTGGAATTCCTAGACTGTACGCGATTAGATCCTGGAGCATTATCCGCACGATTGATATCCCTACCCGCGTTGGATCCGTCGTCCGCTCCACTGCCCGAGCTGGAACTACCGGCTGTCTTTCTCCGGCGTGATGAAGGCGGAGTAGGCGGAAGCTGCACGCCGCCGTCGACGCTATCGTCGCTGCTGTCGTCGGCATCGTCATCATCACCGTCGCCGCCACCAGGTTGGTTATTGATGGCAGACAGGTTCCTGCCTCCCCAGTTAGTCTCCCAAAAGGTCAACCCAGCATACAGCTTAATCAAACTGTGGAAGTAGGCAAAGACAAAATAGCCTGGTAGCATGATGAGATCCTGGGGCTCGCGGAGGAAGTACGGCGTTAGCTTGACCATCTTCGTGCAGAAGATCCAGGCCGCGAGATATTTCAGGTTATCAGCGGTTCCGAGCGGGCTTTTGAGCAGGGTGTACGCCAACGCACCGTCGTAGAACAGGGCAAAATTGACGAACGAGGTCCAGTACACAGCATACACGCACCACGGCTGGGTATACCAGACCGTCCTGTCAGTGAACAAGCTGGCCGAGTTGCTTCTCCAGGTCGTTCTGACCCAGCGCAAGCACTGAGAGAGGAACTTGGGATACGTACCCAGCGTCGTCTCGATCATTGCGTCGGGGCAGTACTGGATCTTGACCTTCCAGCCGTGTCGGACATCCCAGCGGGTGATGAAGTTGTCATCGTCAGCGTTCAGGGGACCGAACAAGCCGAAGAAGAATCTCTCGTTCGTGAATCCGGCGATGAACTCGGGATCCTTGAGGATCTCGGACCGATGCGCAGATGTGCGGCCAGAAACGACAAACACGCCATTATCAATTGCGTTAGTTGCACGGATCTCAAAGTTGTGTCGTTCCAGGTACAGCGCACCGAGCATGTTCCAGAAGGACCTGATGTTGAATCCGGTGTCGGTACGACGGACGCGTTTGTTCGTTCCGACGATGCCCACCTTCGGGTCTTCGAACGGCGCAAGGATGGTCGGGAGGAAGCGTTCGGTGGGCCAGAAGACGTGGTCATCGAGCAGGACCGTGATCTTGGTCTTCACGTATCGAAGGCCGTGCGCGACCTGTCGGCGCTTGTTCGCTTCGTCAGCGGTCCTGRCGGAGATTTCGGTATTCGGGAATCTCCGCTTGTAGGGGGCGATAATGTCTTTGGTCAGTTTCGTCAGTTGGTCTCCAACAGTAACAATGATGATTGCACCTGGCTTGTTCCGAAGGCATGAGGTGATACACTCTTCAAAGTCTCTGTTCTTGGGATCAACGGTGGGGAGAATGATTGTGCAGTCAGACGGGAACAGGGTAGGGTTTCTGGAGACAGGGGTAGGACGATAGAAGAGCCAGAAGGAGATGAGATGGACGATAAGACGGAAATACCGGAAGACGAACAGATGGAGAAAAATGACCGTCATTCGGTCGTAGAGAACGTCATCTCTTCGAAGGTCTGCGGGTAGAATGCCAGCTGCCCGGGAGGTTATTTCCGTGTGTACATCGTGAAGGGTCCGGCCGGTCGATTGCATGAAGTATGCGGCGGCTGCTGCTGCTACCATAAACAGCCGAGGCTGAGTGATTACCCAAGGTAATGTGATAAAGGCAAGGAGTCCGTACATTTTGTTGAAGTGTTGATTGGGAAGTTTGAGTGAGGGATGAGATGTGTTGCTTCAACTTGCTGTAGTTGATGGTGTTGATGAAGCTGTAGTCTAGGATTTTCCGCGATATTTGAATCCAGCAGAGGAACAAAGAGGCATCAAGTGAACCAGATAGGAGAGACAATATTCACTATTGTGAAGGCCATTGTGAAAGGCAGTCTCTGACAGACCCATGGTGAAGTGAGATGTTTCTCTACAGAACAAAGGCATTGAAGACAAGGGGCTATGGGGTTTCTTACAAGTCGTTTGCAAGCACATTATGATGGTCACCAAGTACCAGGGACACAGAGTCGACAATGAAACATCTTAGACAATGGATTATGTTCTTTGTTCAGTCATGTTAACAAGAGAGGGAAACACAACTGAGGAACAAATGAAGATATGTCTTTCAAAAACCTCAAATGCCGCAAAGAAGAGGTCTCAGGCGCTTTGTCAGAACAACGCAAGGATTCGGGCTACCCGTGGTAGCATTTAGCCACCGAGCACTTCCTTTCTCCCAAGAGGAGCACTCTGATACTATTCAAGTCAAAGAGCCAGCGAGTGTGACATTCAGCATAAGACCCGAAAGCGAGGATATGGGCCGAATCGATACATTCTATCTCGGCACTGTCGATTGACATCGACGATCTAAACTTCACAGCTCGATCACATTGGAAGAAACTCCCAGGAATAGCCATTGTAAGACGATCCCGGGTATACGAAGGTGTCATAGCTGCGCTTGAATGATCCGCAAACGGTTTCGATGGCTCAAGGTCCAGATGAATTATATACGGTGGAAAAAGACTGTGAAGCTCCATCTCTAGAGCTGGTGCCCCGCCGGTAGTAATCACTTCCTCCAAGCTATATGCCCGCGGATTCGCTAGGGAGGAATTGGAATACGATGAAAAGTAATACTGGAAGTGGGCAATTGTGAAGATGCGGCCATTTTGCCAACTGGTACTTTGCCAGAGAGATGGTGGACGGCGGACTTTATCCAACCCCAGCAGTTTTCTATCTCGGTCCCCGAGAGCAAGATAAACTACACACGAAAGCCAATATCGGACATGATCATCCAGAACACTGGGATAGCGGTCGAAGAAAGAGAGATACTCATGTTCGCCTGGGCTGGATAGAGCACGGATACTAAAATACTCCTAATAGCTAGCACTACAACATTGGGACAGCGAGCTTCGGACAAAAGCGTCATTGTTGGATAAGTTTGAGATTCGGGATTGACATTGCAATACTGTCTGTGAAGGCTCAAAATAGGTGCATACGGCAGTGCAACGAAGTTCACCCACTGGAAACCTATTTGTGTAGTGGCTCAATCTTAATGGCATTTGAGACATTGTATATGCCAGCACTACTCATGACTTCATGTATGGCGAAGAGGCTAAGATCCCTCCGAACACGCCGACCCTGGTAACAAAAATACCGCGCAGGGGCGTAAAAAGAGAAGGGTAGACTCCTCTCGTTCCATAAGACGATGGATTTAGTTGCAGGCGAATTCAAGACGAGCATCCGAGTTATCTCACGATAATCGAGCCGCTTGAATACACGCTTTGCAAGGCTTCACATACAATATATATGAAGCTATAGGACCCCTCCAGAGATTGGAGTAGAACCAGATACTCGCCGAGTCCACCGGCGCTGTCCATTGCTCTGTGCAATTGAGATGCGCCGCACCGAGATTGCCGACATTCAGATCCCAATGCCGAGGGTATCCTCAGAGCTGCAGCACTTACAAATTTCTATGAGCCTTCAGCTTCTTCCCATACTCATCTATCGCGGGGACACGTTGCAAAACATGGGGGCAAAGTAGTGCAGGGGACGCGGCACTACATCGCTTGACGGAAGTAGTCAAATTTCTCCTATTATATGGAGCCGTGTTGGATGCACCAGCGAACCCATTCAAAGGATTAACGGCTCTTTACTGTGCTGTACTTAGCGGCAAAATCGACCTTGTGCAATATCTGCCGGATTCCGGGGCAGATGGAGAACAGCACTTCAGGCCGCGGCATCCAGTGTGGACATAAACTTCTCCTATAAGCGAGAGCCAACATAAATGCTCACGCATGTCTGAGAGGATGCGTAACCGCATTGCAGGAAGCCACAATCTGTGTCATCTCCAACTCAGTTTACTTGTTCTCAAGAAGGGCGCGGATGTGGACGCTCCCGCATCGACTATTGAAGGCCGGACGACTATCAAAAGAGCCGCTCAGAACGGCTGTCTAGCCATGGTGCTCATTCAGCTGGATGTGAGGACTGTAAGACTCGGGGTCAGACACAAATCGGGTTCAACACGCCATTTCTTCCACTAGAAAAGACAGTCTTCCTGTCGTGGTTAGCTTACTTGAGGGTCATTGTGCGTGGGGAAGAGAACAAAGCACCAATAACTGTGGCGTCAAGTCCTCGACTCTCATGAATGAGTGTGTAGGCTGAGGTTGTCCTAGGACCTCCCAGATCTTGTCGAACTTTTCGGAGACCTTGCTGAACTCTAACCCAGTCATTAGGTACTAGGACAAAGAAAGATTGCATCTTCTGGTCCTTCTCATTGAGCGCGGCTCGCTCTCGAGGACCTCGCTCAATCTGACAACAAAGGACGATACGGCCCTACAGCACGTTTCCTTTGAAATTCGATCCTCCCTTTCCTTTTCTTTTTCTGGGTCCCTGACAAAGCGCGGAGAGTTCTCTTGACTTTATCAAAGTAAGTGGTTTTCTCAGCCGCGGTGTTTCTTTGTCGGGACGTCTGGGCGGTGCTTTGTTATCGAGTGTACGCAAGAAGACTCGACGGTAGAGAATCTTCTGGTTTCACCTCTCTTTCATATTTCCACACGGTCTTGGCTTGTACCATGGTTCAGAGATATCGAGTTCAAGGAAATCACCTCGAGGATTGATTGCTTGAAACGGACATTCCCTGCTTCTTGTCGGGAAGATCCCTGTGCACTACAGTCAATACACGGGTCAATAATGTTCAAGTCTTCATATATATAGCGACGTTTTTCGGCCAGGACATGTTGGTCCTCAACATCGTGAACAACTGATTCATACGTGCAAGATGGCCCGCCGATCAAAGAGGGCCGAGCGCCGAGCACAGAGGGCCGCCGAGCTCCGATACCCCCCCGAAAACAAAGTCGAAATGATTTTTCGGGAATACCCATGCAAGGTCTCTCGTTTTCTGGAGACCCATGGAATCCCTAACGTGCTCTGGGGAGAACTTGTGATGAATATGTTTCTCATTCCCGTCGTGCCAGACGTAAGTCCCCATTTTCCCCTGAGGCACCACAACTAGAGTTGGAGGAGCTAACCACCAGACAACAACAGGGCATCTACTTCATCATCCCCGATGAACATATCGAGAAAGCACGCGACCTCCTGGTGGCAGCCGGCTTCCCCCCCTGCCAGCTGGGGAAGTATTGCGGCTTCGACTGGCCCAAGTCTACCCATGCGATCCCCTACGCGCACTTCAATATCATAGACTGCGGTCCCTTAGATTACTCCAAACCCGAGGAGTATGGTCCAAATCCCCGCCAATGGTATACGCTGGAACTCTACAAGAAGTCCGAGATGCTGTGGGGAGCGCCCGAGATCCCACTCGGCCCACCTCCCCCGAACGACCCAGACTACTGGACGATCAATGATGAGCGTCTTCCAGAAGTCAACAGGGCGTTCCAGCAAGGCCGCGTTGTTGACGCGGATTATCCGGTCAAGATCCCCTCGCCAGCGCGCTACGCCGAGATGCTGACCCTCTTGTTCTTCCGGGACAATTACCCGGAAGAGACTTTCAGAGGGAGCTACTGGGATTATTTGCTGATAGACATGCACACCGTGTTGCAGAAGCACCGCCTCTTCGAGATGAAGGACCTTCCGCCTCGTACTCGAAGCTGGTTCAAAATTCTGCTCGAAACCCCAGAGGAAAGAGTGTATGGGGATGCCGAGGAAAGGTTTGGGGAGGAGATGAGGAAGTCGGGCGAGGTGCCCGAAAAAAGTCCCTGGCCGTCGGAACAAACGATGCCGCCTGGATGGCGTGAAGAGCTTAAACGGTGGGATGAGGAGGAAGAGCAGAGGAAAAAGAAGAAGGAGGAGGAAGAGCAGATGAGGAAGAAAGAAGAAGAGGTGAAAGAGGAGCAGAATGCGTGATGGAATGATGGGTGAGCTCTACAGCTGTTTGGTGTTTGTCCTTTACTCATTTACTTATTGTTGCTGATTGCCATATTCTGATTATATGTTTGTTCAACTTGCTTATTTGTTAAGTCAATCAATGATGTTGTCATACTTGTTCCGTGATGTTAGGAGAATTTTCATCTGAGACCTATTCCAGTGACTGTGGCATAATGAATGCTTTCAGTCAATAATGTCTTGTATCAGGGTGGCTCACAACGCCACCCCCATGTCTCCCATAATGAAGACGAACTGTATGCTCCATGTGATGTTAATAAAGGATTAAAAAAAGAAAAGATCTTTGTGTATCTGCTGTGCCTCCATGTATATCCTTAACCTTGTTTCAAAGTGAACATCTATTGCAAGACACAGCGGTTCTTGAACCAGATGATGACCATAAATAACGGGGTCCATTCCCTTCTTCATAGGCTCAGTCAGTATCAACTTCGTTTCATTAATCTCTGCAACTTCCTTTACAACCAGTATCCGAAAACCAACAACTCTCAAGATGGACATAACTCGCTTGCCTGACGATATCCTTGATCCCGCACTCAAAACTGCAGCAGAGACGCTCATTCAGTGTCTCCACACAATGCCAGAATTGCGGGGAGCTAAGGTTGCAATTATCGGTGGGATGGCAGTTAAACATCATTTGGAAGGCCGCCGGCGAACCTATGTGAGTGGACTGAAGAACCAGATCTACCAACTCGTGCTGACGAGAGCATGCATCCTGGTGCAGGATGTGGATGTTCTGCTTTTCAGACCTGACCGTCCCATTGACTACCAATTGATGCGCAAGGAGCTGGTCTCCCGGTTCTCAGGTTTGTTCAAGGAGCGCGCAGGGCCTCTGTTTTTCAAGTACAAACATACGGTCGAGCTTAAGAAGAAGCGGAAGGCCAAACGTTCGTACTTTGTGCAGGTGGACATTATTCCCGACTATTTGGTATGTTTGCGTGCCCTGGCCAGATATATCAAGTCAAACTAACGTGATTGACGACAGCCACCGTACCTGCCTGCGCAGGCAATAACGCTGGAAGACGTGGACATAGGCCATCTGCCTTTTGTCAACCCGCTGGACCTTCTTTCCTACAAGGTCCACTGCTCAAGCCTGCGTCCCTGTCTCAGAAAACGAACACAGGACGCCAAGGACGCGGTGAAGCTCTGGCAAGCTTATTACGGCGAAGAGTATGTTCCGCTGAGCAAAGGACAGAGAGACGCCATCGCTTCGGGGGTGGATCTGATGGCGGAATTTTCCAGGAATTGCCGCTGGAGGAAGTGGAGGCTGAGACAATGGGTGAATCTGTGAGAGAGGCGCATCCTGTGGATGGGTTCAATGTTTAAATATATAGTATAGGTTGTGTAGCTGCTGGACAGTGACTGGTATAAAGAGATCTTACTAATGATAGCCCATCTGCCGGTGCCAACAAAGCATTTTAACGTATGAGAGATCCATAAACACCGACTTCTCACTTGTAAATAAGACAGCAATCAAGTTTAACCGTCATACACATTAGAGGAAAATCTATATCTAACGTAAAATATGGTACATGTCTATAACATCCTGTCCGAAGGACATATATATACAACGCTCAGTATATCCCGACCGTTGAACGCAGTCTATGCAAAAGCGGGGAGTTTCATCTTCTCCATGTAATCATCCAACAGCTTCTCCTCCTGGTCCACAAAGGGTTGAACCATTTCCTTCCCTTTGCGAATCTCCTTCTGCAATTGCTCCAACTCACTGTTGTCATCCCAAGCACGGCCAGACTTGACCTCCTTGCGCTGAGTGAGCGATCCTCCATTCTGACTCGTAGTGCCATTAGCAGTACCATTCGCCGCAGGCGCATTCAGAGGCGTATACCCAGCCGCCTCAAACGCATCGTTAGGAGGAACCGTATACCTCCCCTTCTTAAGCACGTACTTGCTGATCGAAACAGCAAGCAGCCTCTTCCTTCGACCCTCGTCCGTATCGGCCGACGCCTTCTTGCCCGTGCGCGGCTGCAAAAAATAGGTCACAATGTAGATCCATTTCTCATCATAGGAGGCGATATGCGACTGAACCTCGTACTTCATGTACGCTGGAATCTCGCGCTTGAAACTCGTGTAGACACCGCCGAGAACGAAGTGGAGTGGGCCGCGCTTGCCCTGCTTCTGGAGGCGCTTCTCGAGGAAGGCGGAGCCCTTCATTACCAGGGAACACATGAGGGCTGTTCGGGAGACGTCCAGATCGGAGAAGTACGTCGAGTTGGACTTGTGCATGTTCATGTCGATTTCCATGATTGGGGCGCGGGTGAAGATGCTTTTTGGTTTTAGGAGGTCGCTGCTGGGCTTTGGCGATTGCGCGACGGCCGGGGTCATGAGGTATCCATTTTGGAAGAAGTAGCGGTAGACGCGGATCTGGTTGTTTTTAGTATATGCGGAAACAAGAGGAGGGTGAGTATCTTACATGCCACACGAAAGGCAGGGTTTTGAGGTTGAGCAATGCGAACCCGATTGCGAGGGTTTTCCAAAAAGTGAGAGACTGCCAGAGCGAGCTGGCTAGTGATAGTATGGATTCCATTTTTATATTGCTCCCTCCGCCGATTACACTTCAGTATGAGAATGCGCAGAACATAGATAGAAGAGCAAGGGAAAAGAGGAAAGAAGATATCCTCAATGAAGTGAATTTTCCTTGACCCATCTTATCTGATTACTGATCTTGAGTTCTAGAAAAAATCCCAGCGAAACTGCCAATTCAACCAATCACGGATCTGTTGGGAAGAAGTTGAAGATACCTCGGCTCGGGGTCGGCCCAAAACAGTAACAAGTCCGCTCCTTCGGTTCCTCCGGTGCCAAGACATCGGAATCGGGGTGACACACTTCCGCCGAGATTCTTCCGGCGGCGGGATTGCGCCACATGGATAGTTACGGTTGTACAGCCATGAGAGCAGCCATGAGTGAGATCATAGTAGGAGCCTTTGAATGTTCCCGTGTGGGGTAACATGGGAATACCCGTTCCTGTGGGGGTTCAAAGTTCTGTCTCATCCTTCAGGAATCAGGATCACCGGCTCCGCCAATAGCACTTTTCCTTTCTGTCGATAGCCCACTCAACTGTCTGAGAGATCTGCGATCGGCAATTGAAGATTCCCATCGGGCATGGTCGGCTACTGCGACTGGATTTTGAGGTCCAACAGAGATTTCAAAACGCCATTGAAGCCTCAGTCTGGTTCAGCCTACGCAATACTCAAGCGCTTGCCATATGAGTAGCCCAGACCAAGTTTCTAACTCTTCTCACTGAATACTGCCAAGGCAACAACATACAACAACTCTTACGATGGCCAGTAACCAGGTTGCCTTCCTTAAACATCAGGAAGAGTTTGACGAAATATTGGGCTATAATTCCCCAGAACCACACGTTTCGGTACTCGCAGACGAGAGTCCTGCAAGATTGCCTCTTTATCATGAAGCTTGCGTTTACCATCCACCGACACGCAGCATCTTCGTGACCTCAAACCAGATGCCAAATCTTTCTCACCAACGAAACCTAGCAACCGAAGACAAGCATATCAAGCTCTCCCGAGTCTATGATACGTATCAAGGCTCTTCGACGGAATCGAATGTTGCCAAAGTCGAGGACATCACCTTTCCACATATCGACGGTGCCATGCTGAATGGCGGTGTCAATTTGGGCCTTGATCACATTCTCTTCTGCGCGCAGGGTTCAAAAGAGTCGAGTGATCCTTCGGGTATCATGAAAGTCGCAGTTCCGTCTGAGGGCAGCGGTGACACTACATCAGAGATTGTGATCGGCTCTTTCTACGGGACTCCATTCAATTCAGTCAACGACGTGGTTGTACATCCGCTTGACTCCTCCATCTGGTTTACAGATCCTCACTATGGCTTCCACCAGGGCATCAGGCATCAGCCGCAGCTCCCAAATCAAGTCTATCGTTATGATCCCGGTAACGGATCGGTTCGCGTTGTTGCAGACGGCTTCATCCGGCCTAACGGTCTCTGCTTCTCACCTGGCCTCGACACACTCTATGTGACAGATACAGGTGCAATTCATGGCTCAACGTTAGTGCCATTCAATCCGGCAGGGCCCTCTCATATCTATGCCTTTGATATTGTCTACCCCGGCGGGCGGTCCGAACCACAGTTGGTGAACCGTCGCGTATTCGCGTATGCCCCCGGAAAAGTACCAGACGGAATCAAATGCGATACCCGTGGCAATGTCTACGCTGGATGCGCGGATGGAATTGAAGTGTGGAATCCTAGCGGTGTGCTTATCGGCACGATTAGAATCCCAGGTGGAGTCGCGAATTTCTGCTTCGGAGAGAATGGAGTCATATATGCTTGCAACGAGACCAGATTGCTTAGAATACATTTGCGCGGAGAAGGTGTCAAAGGGGCTCTTTTAGGTTTATGAGATAAACAAGCAATCATACACTTGGATCAAGGAGATCGTAACGGAAATAATTCATATTCGACGGCAAATGTAGTAGACTTGAATCAAAAACATGGAGGAGCCACAGAGGCGATGAAGTTTCCATGATTTATTATCCCACAATAGTCATAACACGAAGAAAGTAGCTTCACAACAAAGTGCTGATGATGGAGTTGTGAAAGTATTTAGGCCAATGATAAACTAGTCTCTTGCGCTTACAACTCTATTCAAGACATCTTTCTAACAAGTCCATTGTTGTTCGACATGCCGAAGGATTTACCCCAGACCTCATTTCTCCCGTCAAATCCAGGATAACCCCATCTCTTGAGCAAGTCTCTTCACTGTCGTCATCAATGAGACTGCGCCAGTCCGTTCATAGTCTTTGACGAAAGAAAAGCGACTTGGACCATGTGCTTTTCGGCTTTAACAACCGACTTGGTGTGAACCATAGCACTGTCATGGGCCCGTTGATGCCACGACATTGGAATAGGTACGGCACGGTTCCGACACTGAGATTTTATGGTTGTAGCGTGGAAAAAGATGTAAGTCTCTTCCAAAGAAACAGTTACAGTTTATTTCCCATGTTGACATGTACGGCCTTGATCCGACTATAGGCGGCCAGACCAGCTTCACCAAGCTCCCGCCCAATGCCGCTCTGTTTGACACCCCCAAACGGCACACGAGGATCACAGTCTTGACTACTATTGATCCAGACCATCCCCGAGTCAATCTCTGAGGCAACCCTATGCGCCCGTTCCAGACCCTTTGTGAACACGGCTGCCCCAAGACCATAGATGGTATCATTGGCCCGGCGGATGGCTTCTTCTTCCGTTGCGAATGGCTCGATAATCACCACGGGCCCGAAGACCTCCTCGCGGACGATAGCCATCGAGTCTGTGGTACCTGTGAAAACAGTAGGCTGGACAAAATATCCATCTCTATTTTTGTCTTCGCTGGGGACATATTGACCTCCACCAATGACGAGTTTTGCACCGTCTTTCTTGGCCATCTCAATATGCGAGAGGATACGCTCATACTGGGTTCGTGTCACCTGTGGGCCCTGAAACGTAGATTCATCCCACTGGTCACCGATCTTGGACGTGGTTTCGATCGCCTGTTTGAATCTCTCCAGGAAGGAAGGGAAGACGTCCTGATGGACGTAGATGCGGGAAGTAGCCGTGCAGATCTGGCCTTGGTTTGACATGATGCCGAAATGCGACCATTTCACGGCTTGTTCCATGTCAGCGTCTGGGAATACCAGAAGTGGTGACTTTCCACCAGTCTCGAGTGTGATATCTTTCAACGTTCCCGCGGCCATCTTCATGATCTCTCTTGCTGTTTGCGTTGAGCCGGTGAAAGCAATCTTATCGACTAGCGGATGAGATGCCAGCGCAGCACCGGCTTCTCTCCCGTATCCATTGACAATATTCACGACCCCAGGAGGGAATCCCGCCTCCTCAATTAGCTCCGCGAGCACAAGGGCGCTGAGAGGTGTCTGCTCGGCGGGTTTCAGAACGACCGTGTTCCCACAAGCTAATGCAGGGCCGAGTTTCCAGGTAGCCATGGACAAGGGGTAGTTCCACGGGATGATCTGTCCAACGACGCCAATCGGCTGACGAATTGTATACGCGAACTTGTTAGATGTCGTGCTGATGGTCTGACCCGCGATCTTATCAGCCCAGCCACTATAGTAACGGATGGTTGTAATGGCCTCGGTGAGGTCCTCTTCCAGCGCTACGTGATATGGTTTCCCTATTTGGGTTAGATGTGATTCAAGGCTTTGCAAGAGCAGCATACCGTTATCCCATGCATCGATTGAGGCAAGCAACTCCCGCTTTTGTCCCATCAGATCGGCCAACTTCGCCAGTAGTATCCCCCGGTCGGTAGCAGGAAGCTGTTTCCAGGAGGGATGTACCAGGGCAGCCCGGGCGGACTTCACAGCTCGATCTACATCCTCGGCGCTGGCTGCGTGGACTGTGGTGATGGGTTTATCGGTGCTGCACATATGCATTAGTTAAATTGACTGAATGAGTGCGCCCAAACAGGATGCTCCAGGCATACGCAGGGTCAATTGAAGTGATAGTTTGCCCGCTCGACCCCGGGACAAAAGAATTGCCAATGAAGAGGCCAGTCGGCTGTCGGTAAGCGTGATTATTCGGGGTCGTTATATCGACAAAGAGGTCTGCCATGGTTCTGACTGTGCGTATGTGTGTAATTGTATAATCGACGATGAGATTCAGAGTTTATGGCCACTGTCGATTCTAATATAGGCCTTGTTTATCTCCATCTAGTCTGGTATCTGATGCAGAGAAAGGAGTGGGTTTCTGCGGATCGACATGCCTAATGTGATGCCAGATGCAAGGGTGGCTATGCACAAGTGCAATCCCTTTCTGGAAGGTCCTTCCGAATTTCAGTGTTCTGCATTCTGATTGGTCATTGGAATCAGTCCATGAGGGACAATCAGAGTTCGCTGGTCAGTTTTTGTGCATGATTCGAGGCATTTGCGTTGCTACCCCGGATATGAACACCTGTAGCAGCAAAGTCCGGAGGGACCTGGGTAAGCCAATATTTTACTCTAGCAAGGCTAATCGGGAGTAATAGGCCCAGAACTGTGACAACCGGATACATAGCTACAGGCAGATTGAATAAGAGTCAACAGATGGTTTAATATGAGAAATCGCCTATTCTGATGAAATGACTACCAAGTATCGCTAGAAGAGAATGCTAGGAATGCTTAATAACCCCCGCGGTCTTGCCCTACAGCCTTGCCAACTGCCCGTTTGATTTCAGAACTGACAGATAGCTCTCATTAATGTCACTAATAGATGTGCAGCTGCGATCGTTAGTCAAGGGCATAAATCAAGACAGTGTAGGACTCACCCTGCAAGAGCCATGGTAATCTTCAGTTCTTGCCGTAGAATCCTGATTGCCAACTCGACGCCCTCCTGGCCATTATACTGAATGTATATTAGCTTATCACTATAACGACACGCCAGAGAACAAGCCTTACTGCAAGGCCCCAAATGGGGATCCTCCCTACGAAACAGTAACTGGCCCCAAGTGCAAGAGCCTTAAAGATATCCGATCCTCGCCGGATGCCCCCGTCAATTGCAAGTGGGATTCGCCCCCGTGCAATCGGGGCACATAGTCTCAGTGCATCTAGCGTTGCTGGGATTCCGTCCAGCTGGCGACCGCCGTGGTTGGAGATCACAATTCCGTCGACGCCGTAATAAATTGCTAGTTCGACGTCTGCGGGGAAGCAAACTGTTCCGGATCATGTCAGTCAAAGGAATGCCCAGTCTCTTGAGGAAGGAAGACGGCGTACTCCCTTTGAGCCATATCTGCAACGAGGTATGTTTTCTGAGCCACGGGATTGTGCTTTCCCAGTCGAGACTTGGATCTGCTTTGGTTACTTTTCTGCGGTAGCCCTCGGGAATAGGCATTCCTACCATAGTCAGTACGGTTTGAGGTATCAGCGCCGTAACTGAGGATATTCGGCCAGTTCATATCTTCCGGAAGGGTATAGCTATTGCGGTATTCATTGAGCCTCTTTCCGAGCACAGGGACATCGACCGAAAGGAATAGTGCCTTGTATCCCGCCTCTGCGCCATGTTAGTACGTATAACGTCTGGCAGGGACGCGAGAGACATACTTTCAGCCCGTTCCAGTAGCTGAATTGTGATTGATCGATCCCGCAACACACACATCTGCATCACGTACGGGTTCCCGGTCCCCTGCGCAGCCACATCCTCCAGGGAATAATTCGAGTACGACGAGAGCCCCATGCAGATACCGTACTTTGCGGCAGCCCGTGATACCGCCAGTTCTCCATCTGGATGAGCTAGTTTTTGCGATGCAGCAGGGCTGAATCCAAACGGGAGGGAAGTCTTAGTCCCTAGGATTTCCGTGGTCGTATCAACGTGGTCGACGTTTCTCAGAACGCGAGGAAGGATTTTATAGCGGTCGAAGGCAGTTTCATTCTCTCGTAATCTGAGGGACATTTAGTTGATTGATCCTCGTCAAGTGGAATGATACGTACGTGATTAGATCCATTGCGCCTTCATTGTAGTAATCTATGTAAACTGTAAGGGTGCGAGTTCCACGAACAGATTGGATTTGCTCACCTCTGACCATCTTCGGAAGCTTACTGCTTCCTAGAGCTTTGAGGTCTGCTATGCAGGATACCTCGTTGTGTAGAGTCTCTCCTCGATGAGCCATCGAGACGATGATACTGTATGAAGACGTGGTCGGAAAATAGGTTGAGCATACAATGGAGAAATTACTTGCGAACAAGAGACCTATCCGCCTTTCTGAACGGCTTGCATCCAGTCATCTGAATTTCTTATCATGTCATTTCCGATATGCTTTTATTTGTGGCACGAACCTACCTCGGAGTTACGTTTGAGAGCTCAGCGGAACCAATTACCCCATCTGCATTGTTGCATGCATCGCATGAGAGACTTGCGGAACAACCTTCCACAAGCACTATAAGCCTCCCACTAACATCATATATTATTCCGAAGCCCATGGAATTAGAAGTTCCCAAATTACTCCGTAAGCATTGACCTTTCTTACTGAGTTTCAGTAACCCCCTGCGATATGACTATCCCCACTCGCATTTTCCTGTAGGTGGCTTTCGAACAATATACTACAGGGCTCCGTCACTGACAGGACTATAGCACAGGTGCCTCTGGCTATATTGGCGGCGATGTCCTTCACGCGCTACGGTCCACTCATCCCGAGTATAGTATTTCTACTCTGGTGAGGGACGCAAGAAAAGCTGCGATTCTGTCTCAAGCCTATCCAAACGTTCGAGTGGTCAGTGGTGATCTCGATTCCACATCCCTGATTGAAGAGGAAGCTCGTCAGGCTGATGTGGTCGTTCGTAAGTCATTAAGCAGAAGATATCGAGGTGCCGCTGATAGTCTGAGTCTGCAGATACTGCCAGTTCAAGCCACATTGAAAGTGTCAAGGCTATTGCTCGCGGTCTAGCTAAGCGCAGTGATCCCGGTAGGCCGAACAGTCATTTTCATCTAAAGAGCGGCATGCTGACTCTACAAGGCTACTGGCTTCAGATCTCGGGCGCAAGTGTCCTTTCAATTGCCGATATTGTCAACGGCACATACGGAGAAGGAACTGACAAGGTTTTTGGCGATGTCGACAATGCTGACGCTGTCCGCGACATTATTCGCCAGAATGCGACTCGCCGTGTAGTCGATGACTTTGTTCTTAACCTGACCGGCCCCAAGACGGCTCTTGTGTTTGCACCGATCATTTATGGACAAGGTCGAGGCATCATCAAGCAGCGGAGTATTCAGATCCCAGAACTTGCCAGAGTCGCCATCGAAACCGGACGAGCGATCAAGGTGGGCAAGGGCGAGAGCACTTGGAGCAACGTTCATATCTCCGACATCAGCGATCTTTTCGTAAAGCTGGTTGAAAAGGCTGTTCAGAAAGGGACAGACGAGCACATGTGGAATCAAGAGGGGCTATACTTCCCCGGCAACTCGATGCTGGTAAGCCGACGGCTCTGGAGAATTTGTCGTTCTTGTGTGTCCAAAGTACTGACGTCGGCAACCAGAGCTTTAGCGGGATTTCCCAGTTGCTTGCTCAGACGGCCCACCGTCTCGGCTTGATAGAGTCGCCTCTAGTCTCTGAGATCGACCATGAGGCTGCGGACAAGTTATCTCCCCACGGGGGAGTTCTATGGGGCACCAACGCTCGCCAGAACAGTCAACGGGCGAGAAAACTGCTGGGGTGGTGTCCAGGTGGCAGGAGTCTGGAGAGTGATATTCCTGATACAGTGGAGGAGGAGGCAAAGCGAGTTAAGCGACTTTGGAAATCATACATATAATGATGGAATGAAGAAACATTGACATGATAGTTGTATGCTTAACTATGGAAACATGAGTATTGTCTGCTACAAGCTATCAATCCTACTTCCCTCAAGCTGTGAATCCCAATACACCGTCTTCAAGGGACTGGAAGATACCATTAATGAGAAGCAATTTCCAATGGCATTCATTATATTTTAAGATTTCGGCTATGAAATGCGGGGTTAATGCACTATTCACTTTCAACTCCCAAATAGGCAAGTGCTTCCGATGCCGTTTGACCTCCTCCGTCCCAAAGAGACCGGCAAGCAATCGCTTCAAAGACGCAATCTCCTGTCATGCGGCGGTTTCCAGCTTGGTTTGGTCTATCCCTGTCCGTTTCCTCATAGCAATGACTCCGATAACTTCAACTTTCATCCTGCCGCGCCGGACTCACGCACTAGGAGCATGTCGCACCTGCAGACGTCGGCATGTCAAGTGCGACCAAAAGCGGCCTTCATGTCGTACATGTCGATCACTGGGTGTCACATGCGAGCGTCCTCCAAGCAAGGTACGATGGATGCATAATCCCCATACCGGCGATAGTGCAGAGGACCAACGCGAAACCCGTCGGCATCTTTACACAGGTGAGCCTAGCCGTTTTAGACGCGGGCATGTATAATGATTGCCAGCTAATGCGGGTACAGAGCAATCTAGATTGTCCATGACATCCTCACTGCGCTCGCGACTAGTCTCAGGCTCAATCAATGCGTCGTTGGCTGAGATTGACCTCCGAACCAGAGACATTGACAACCCTCCCACAGGCGATATCATCGTCGGTCCATTTGCAGTTTTAGGACAGCCTACTCCTGAGTCCCAGAGGGGAGATAGCGTGGTACAGCAGGAGGCCGAACAAGATGCACTGGATTCCACTTCTGTCGAGTCAGAGGCTCACATTGCCCAGCCGATCAGCCCGCCAATGATCGAGGATAGTTCTGAGGCTATGGCCCAGCCGACGACATTCGCTCAGACATCTTTTATTCCGGACTCTGTATGCCATTTTGACGATTTCCTCCACTGGTCGGATCTGCTTGGTTGCAGTCCAGATGCTCTTGATTGGAACCCTGCGCCGTTGTCAAACGACATGAATCTGGGGACAAATTTAGCCGCGCTCGGTCCGGAGTTCGAAATGGATCCTATGCCTTTCGGCGGACCAGCAAATGCCGGGTTATTCTCAGACGCCCCAGGTGGGAACGGCTCCTTGCAGATGATCGAACCGACAGAGATGGCCTCCACTTTGCTACATGCCGCTTCATTGACAGAGGCCCCCTTCCTCTTCAAACATTTCCATGATAACGTGATTCCTCAAACAATGCCTATGCCTCTGGGCAAAAAGTCTCCGTGGAAAATTCTGAATGTACCAGCCGCAATGGTTACTTACGGCGATCTGACCATACTTGGATCCCAGAATATCAACCATGCGCGCCAGGCCAATCTATACGGGTTGTTGGCCTGTTCTGCTATCCATTTATCCATGTATCCAAGCGCACACTCGTCAGATGCGGCCAAACACTGGCAAGGAACAGCCGAGAATTTGTTCGAGCAGGCCAGGGAGCATATGCAACTCTCGATAAAGTATGAAACTCAAGAGCCGAAAAGGGCCAAGTACAAGGATCAACTAATGGCCATATGTTGCTTGACTGAATACGCTGTAAGTTCATGACATCCAATGTCCTGTTCACCTTCTGAAGAGCGAAGGTTAACGTGCTTAGATATTGTCTGGGCAACAACACTATGCTCGTGGATTCCTTATCCACGCTGAGTACATTCTACGCATGCGGGGCCTGCCGAAACGACGGATCTCGCCAAAGGCGCGTCTCCTACACCATGTTTATACGTGGCTGCGACTTGTAGGTGAGAGTACCTATGTTCTTCATGACTATCAGCCCTCCGCCTCCTTTATCGAGGCCTTTGATTCCGACTTTCGCCCTAGTCGACGTGATCCGCACAGTCAGATCAGAAGCGAAGCGCATCAGAAGGTCCCGCAGCTCGACGACTTCCTGCGACTCGAAGCACACCATTCAGACAGTGACCTGAACATCGACGATCCCAAAGATCAGGAGACCGGGCTGCATGATATTCATCTGCAGGACTCGCGCAACTTTTCGGATACACTATACAAGCAGATCTACGGCATCCCCGAGACATGGCTCACACTCGTATCCCAGACCACGAGGCTCGCCAACGTGATGGAGACGTTTCGAATTGCACGTCAATCACAGAATAAGGCTTCCCCTGAGGCGTGGGAAACGCTCCACCGCCGCAGTGAGCACTTGGAAAATATGATCTGCTCCTTTGTTCTGCGACATGATCGTCGGATACGCCCCAAGCACCTCGACTCATCCAAACCCCATGAGCCCATGTTACGAGCATTGAACGGCGCTCTGCTAATTTTCTTTTACCGGCGGGTTCGACAAGTTCATCCTGCTGTTCTTAATGGTTATGTGGACAATGTTATCACGGCTCTGGCTGAGTTTCAGGAAGCCGTACCAGCAGAGCATCCCATGAGCCCTGCAACGGCTTGGCCAATGTTTATTGCGGGGTGTGAGGCGCTCACAGCCTCTAGACGGGACGCTGTCCTTCAATTCTTCAACAGGGCCGAGTCTATCTGTCGATTCCCCGTATTTGAAACGGCCAGGGAAATTCTGACCAACGTATGGAACCAGCAGGATCAGCATTTGGAGACGAATAGACGGGATCCGATGCCAACGTGGATTAATATTGTCAGGCAAAAGCATCTATGGCCTCTTTTTTGCTGATGTACTTATACGATACCCTGCGCCGCTACTGAATGTATTACTACGTTAACTCATAGCTCAATTTCAGTCAAACAATCATTGGGCTGATATATTGAACTACCAAGTCAAGGACATTACTTCATTGTTCACTATACCTTTCCTAATCTTTGAAGTAGTCATCATCTAGCCATTTATATCGTGGTTACACCAGCGTCGATCAGCAACTGCTTCAGCTGTGCCTGCAATTCAGGGCCAAGTGACTTGAACGGCTTCCTCAAGCCTCCAGTGGCTTGTCCAGTCAGCTCCACCCCAGCCTTGACAGCCGCCGCATAGTTATGCGATTCCAAAAACTTGCAGATAGGCCAAATCTTCGTCCACAGCTCGCGCCCTCGCTTCAGATCCCCTTTCACCGAGACCGTCTCATACAGCTCGACTGCGAGCTCAGGAATGAAATTGGCCGCTCCCCACACCCCGCCGGGACAACCGGCCACAAGACCGTAGAAGGTCAGTGTATCCCAGCCATTGAACGCGGTGATCTTATCCGAAAGCCCAAAGACCAACTCTGTGAAGGCGGGGGCATTCCCCGACGTGTCTTTCAGATACTTGACGCCCACCTTGGATAATCCCGCAATCTCGCCGGGGGTGAGCGTCAGACCTGAAGCGCTGGGAATATTGTAATACATGATAGGCAGACCGGAGGCGCTATGGATCTCCGCCATGAGCTCGGTCAATTGCTCCAGGTTGACGGGGTCGTAGAACGGCGGCACGACCATCAGCGCTGCGGCGCCGGCGGAGGCTGCGTGCGTCGCTAACTCGAGAGCCTCAGCCGTGGAGGTGCTTCCTGCGCCCACGACGACTGGGACGCGGCCGGCGGCGAACTTGATACATAGTTCGGTGAGCTCCTTGCGCTCGGCGGTGGTCATGGTGGTGAACTCGCCGGTGCTACCGCCAGGGACGAGCCCGTGGATGCCGGCTTCGATGAGGCGGTCGATGTGTGCTTTTAGACGGGCGGCATCGATGCGTGTCTTGTCGTCTGTGAAGGGGGTGATGAGAGCGACTAGGATGCCGTGTAGATCGGGCATTTTGGGCTTTGTATTGCGATGGACGGAGAGATAGAGGGATTGTTTGGATGTCAAGAAGAGTCAAGGAAAAAGAACGCAGGGTATCAATCGATATGTCTATATAGGATCGACGAAAGAGTGCTAGATATAGATGGACGTAATGTGAGGGATAGGGACCACTTGCCATTTTGGGACTTGGCACGACGGTAAGGGAAGGCTTTCCGTCCAGCAATCCGCCACGCCAATAGCGGAAGTATACCTTAGGGACTACTATCTCCGAAGAATGCTGTCAATGAGAGCCGACCATTACTTCAAGGAAACTTAAATAGCATCCGCGGCCTTGTGTCACGAGATATGGCATTTTGGGTAATCCTGAGAAGACATAGTATACGATTGGAACTGGATGAGAGAAACTTTCAGTATATGACTATTTCCACAATTAAGATACCTTTTACGGCTAATCGGGATCATTTCTAGGTAGTGCACGACTGAATGCCGCTTTGACGGCTACAACAGTCATTAACACCTGTGTATACACATGCTATGTAGACGGGTGGACAGTCTACACTTAATACAACATGACTAGCAACAGGTCATGTCCTATCAAGAGACATATAGACTTCACTGGGACACCGTATGATAGGCAAGCTCCCGACGCTCCATTAGGAAAGTCATCCCGAAACTCAATTAGTGTATGACACGCCTGACCTTCAGCGCAAGACGTCCCGAACACAAACTACGCGCCACTGGACACAGGCGCGAGTCTGTCATCAATCACACTAACCGTAACCCATTTCCTTTCCTAGTCGGTGGTTTAAATCTCTGCGGGACTGAAAAGGTGGCTTATCTGGGTGGAGTCTTCTCCGGGTCACCGTGGCTCTCCCCAACCTACCCCGGATTACGCCCAAGAGTGACATGATAAGAGGGATTTTATGAAGGCTGTCCTTCCCCAGTGTCAAGTATGGGTCTCATTCATCAAAGATACAGCTATCAAAATGACCTCACGTATTGTCTCTCTATCTCCTGATCATTTGAACATGGACGCGGAAAGTCAGACTCCAGCTCAAAAGCCAGAGGATATGGAGAAGAAAGAACAACCAATGCCGCCTATCCGTCAGGATGCCTTTGGTGACGAGGAGTTTGCCGAGGTCAAGTACAAGGTTCTCAAGTGGTGGTGCGTTTACCCAGTCTTCAGGAGGAAGTCTTCAGGAGGAGACGTGCTAACAGTTTCAACAGGCAAGGAGGTCTGCTCATGGTCGCTGAGACTATCTCTCTGGGCATCCTCTCGCTTCCCGCGGCTGTTGGAGCCGTTGGACTAGCTCCAGGACTCGCCATCCTTATCAGCATGGGCATCCTCGCCAGCTACAACGGCTACGTTATAGGGCAGATAAAACTGCGATTTCCTCATATCAGCAGCATGTCTGATGCGGGTGAAGTTCTTCTGGGCCCGTTTGGGAGGGAACTCCTGAATGCAGCACAGATACTACTGTTGATCTTCATCATGGCAAGTCATATCTTGACATTCACTGTGGCCCTGAATGTCATTACGGGTCATGCTACTTGCTCCATCGTCTTCGGAGTTGTGGGAGCAGTTATCTCGTGCATGCTCTCGCTGCCTCGGACGTTGGAGAAAGTCTCATGGCTATCGCTCGTCTGTGAGTTGTTGCTGCCAACCTTACGGGTTAGGGTTAACCTCTAGCAGCATTTGTCAGCGTCTTCGCCGCAGTGATGGTCACCATGGTGAGTATTGGGATCATCAAGCCAACCTCTACATGGGTAGCAGCCAAGCACACAGATTTGGTGACTGGCTTTGGGGCAGTCACAAATATGGTCTTCGCATATGGTGGGTATAATGGTGCCATATACTCAGGGATAGTTCTGACAATCAACAGCCAGCCATAATTCCTTCTTTACTTTCATTGCCGAGCTTAGCGACCCCAGGGAGTTTCCGAAGGCGCTTGCACTTCTCCAGTTCATTGATATCTCGCTGTATATCATTGCTGCGGTCGTTATATACTACTTTGCCGGCGAAAAAATTGCATCACCTGCTCTAGGTTCTACGTCTCCTTTAATCTCCAAGATTGCATACGGCATTGCGTTGCCTACTGTAAGATTCTCGATTCCCGCGCAGACTGTTGCTTCTCAGCTAGCTCGAGACTGACCATCAAAGATCGTCATCGCAGGTGTGATCAACGGCCACATTGCCGCCAAAGCCATCTATCTGCGCATATTTGCTGGAACACAGCGGATCCACAAAAGGGACGTCGTTGCTGTCGGCTCATGGATAGGAATTATGGCCGTGCTTTGGACCGTAGCTTGGATCATCGCCGAGGCTATTCCAGTGTTTAATGACCTTATCGGGTTGATTGTCAGTTTCCCATGCAGAGTAGCACCTTCAAAGAAACTGACCGGATACTAGGCCGCACTGTTTCTGAGCTGGTTTACCTTTGGCCTGCCCGGGGTTTTCTGGCTGTATATGAACAAGGGGATGTGGTTCTTGTCGCGGGGCAAGATTTTCTTGACCGTCGTCAACATGTCATCAGTGTGTATTGGATTGATTGTGGTAAGTAAATACCTTGCTTTGACGCAGTGCTTAGGCTGACTGATTAGTGTGCCCTTGGGCTTGATGCATCCGGTGTCTCGATTCATCAGAATCCGGCGGGCTCTGTTTTTTCCTGTGGTGCTCGCAGTTGATCTTGCAGTTTCTTAGGTTGTATATGGCGCGGGACTGAGTGACAATATAGGGCTGGCTATGAGTGCGTCGGATTTACCTTGTATATCAATATTTATCTGGCCTTTCCGGGGACAATGTACACCCTTCCCCGCTGCAATAAAATATAGGATCGTGGAGATGCTGAAGCTCAACACACATCCTACGATTTAGTCCACAGGCACACAGCACTTAGCTATCTCATTTTCTTGCGTTCTGCGAAGGACGCCTGTGTATGATCAAGGCTTTGGGGATTAAACATCAAGTAGTCATTCACCGGGGGGGCTAATGGAAAGTAAAGAGACGTACCCGCTCTAAGTTGTTAATTCTTTGTCAGGAACAGGCTGTGTATGTGAGACAAACTGAACTGCCTCCACTGGCAGGATGTGCAACAGTCATTTTCTAGAGAATGTCAGGACTGATGTCTGACGTAGTATTAATAGCTACAGGGCTTGCTTGATGCGGATAGTCTCTGATTTAAGCCGGCAGGTCTGAGCAGGCGTTGATAAGAAAAAAGACGTGGACGGGAGAATCAAGAGAATCAAGCATCCCCGCAGTAAGATATCAAGGAGACGCTTCAAAAACACCTTTACCCCATTTTAAGCCTGTATTAGATACTCCTCAGGTTATACCAGGCGTATTTTATGCCTTATATTTTAATATTATACTGATCTTCTTCATAGCTTGACCTCTATGAAAATAATCTATTATGCTATATCAAGTAGGAGGCTAGCTAAATATCCCTAAATACCTTATTATTAGCCACGGTGTCTATGTGCTAATATTTCCATAATAGTAGTTAAATATGGTCTAAGCATATTCTAAACAGATACATATTTTATCTAGTAGATTAGCTTGTGTCAGCTTTCCTAAGTTCCTTTATTAACCTTAGAAAGTTAAGCTAATAAGCTTCTCAGCATATGCTTAATGTATTAACCATCTTATTCCATGGTGGACTCCCATCCACTAATACTTAATTAAAGCCATAAGTAGGTATCTTAACTGCAACCGATTGTATGCCTCATATTTTGCGTTCTGACTTCAATCCACCGAACCGGTTGTGTTCTGAAATGGTTGTAATCAAATGCGCCTACGTCAAGAATAAAGTTGTGCTCTCCACCAGCCCTTGCATTCTTAGGGCACATGGTTTGTTTCTCAGTCCTGACCTACGACTGATGAATGTGAGATGGGTACATCGAGCTACTACCGCTTAGATTATCACTGAACCATGGCTACTGATTGAATTTCTACCCCGTGGGCGGGCATTTCGTTGACATCATGATGGTTCCCCGGCGATTCCGAGTGCGGACTGGAATGCAATGCACCAGGGGCACTGAACGGTCAGCGGAATTTCGGTCTATGCAGTTGAAACTTCCACAAGTACTGATTATCAGTAACTTGGTCGTTCATCCAATTAAGGCATAAATGTGCTACGGAGCAGGTGGCACAAACCCAGGGGCCAGCAATAGGTGGTATATAATACATGAAATTTTCTCACTACAGTATGTAGGCTCCAGCTATATAACCTGCAATGATGAAGTCCCATATGAAGTTAGCGAGAAATTGAATAGCCTGCATTATGCTGTCGCAAATTTAGTAATAAACAGTGTTTTGCCCCCGGGCCCCAGAAACTTACTGTACCCGCTATTCTCCACCGCAGCTGTTTTCGCTTTGAAGGTACGCCCTCAAATCCAGCCCGACCATTATGCTTCGATTTCTCAACGACGCAAAGAGCAATAGAACAATAAGTCCGACATTGAAGTGGACGTTGGTACAAGGATTCAGCGTTCTGAGACGCCTCAAATAGGGTGTGCATCTACGCAGTTTGATGGGAAATCACACCACAGATATGACATCTCGCTTCCAGCCCTGTACCCATTAGCCTCATTTGCGTAACAACCCTCCAAAGACGGAACTGGCTGTTTCGCATTGAAAGAAGGTGCTTCTGGGCTCAAGGCACAGACAATCTGCAGGACAATAATATAGCTGAACAACAAAACGACGAACCTCCCGACTCCAATCCAACGCCTGAAATCAAAAAGGGCGGGGTTGGAGGAAATGAACATGATAGCGCCGCGGGCGAAGGTGGCTGTGTCAGCAGAGGGGCTTACAAAGAGAAGAACTACGAGGATGAAACGAAATAATAATGAGGAGGAACAGGAGGGAGGAGGGGGAGGTGGTGGTGAATGGGAGATAAACTGTGAAGATGTCGTGAATTAATATTTTGATAATTCCACTTTATCCTGCAATCCTGGCACGGTCTCAAACTGTTTGAATAGAAACTCTGCCACTTCTGCCCGAACCTATTTAAAGACGCTTTAAGCGAGTGTCTAGAATCCACTGCGTTCTCAGGACAAAACCAGAGAAGCCTCGGATGTATTAACGAGTAGTGTATCCACCGTTAGCAAAGATCGTCTGTCCAGTGATCCAAGCACCTTCAGTGCACAAGAAGCGAATGATAGGAGCGATATCCTCGACTATAGTCAGACGGCCACCCATGCCGTTGGCTTTGTGGAATTCCACTGCTTCGGGGGACTCCTGAGGATAGAAGAACGCTATGATGATGATTAAAGTCGGATTCCCATCCATGAAATCATGAGACAAGCAGAGACGTACGTGTGTCCATTGGTCCAGGTGCGACATTGTTGACACTGACTCTGCGAGACTGGAGTTCCTTGCAAACTCCCCTATGATAGTGTTAGGCCTGTGTTTCGAGCCGATAGGATGCAACATACCGAGTGAAATGTTCGACTGGAGCTTTACTGCCAGCGTAAGAAGTATAGTAGCCCGTGAATGCGCCAAGGAGGGCAGTCACAATAGTGATAATCTTTCCGCCATCCGTGACATGGGCAGCAGCTTCCTTGAGAACAAAAAATGCTGTCTTAGAGTTCACCCTGCAGCATAAGTGAGTGATTTAATACGCTACATGGTCTTCACCATAAAATCATAAGCACTTACGCAAACATCGTATCATATTCCTCTTCGCTGATCTCTGTGATCGGCTTCTTGAGTACCTTTCCAACCGTGTTGACCACAATATCGACATGACCAAAGTCACGAAGCACCTCTTGGAATAGTTTCGTCACCGCATCAGCCGAAGTCAGGTCACCCTGATAGAAAGAAACCTTGATTGAGGGATTCTTCTTCTTGAGGGCGGCCTCGAGGGCGGCTGCATCCTTCTCGCCGCCTTTTGAGTGATAGTGAAGGGCAAGATTAGCACCAACGCTGGCTAGCTCGAGGGCAGTTTGGGCTCCAAGATTCTTGACACCGCCAGTAATGAGACCAACCTTGCCGGTGAGAGCCATCTTGGTATTGGAGTAGGATAGTAGTAGTCTGGGTACACTGTCAATGAAGATTCCGTGTAATTGGTTAACTAATAAAGTGCCCTCTAGAATTTGATTGAGGGAACTTCACTCCTCTTATATATCCATGATAGCATTCAAACTCAATGGTGACGTTATAGCGATAGCTTGATGGTGGTGAGGATGAGGCCTGCATATAGAAGACTCGTGTGAGATCCATAAACGGAAATAGTGGGGCGTACTTAGAATCACTCGGTTTCATTGGTTAAGAGCTGCGGGGTCAGAAATCCGATGTGATATCCCGATTAGGAAGTCCCCACAGAGTTGTCTCGATGGTTTTCCAATAATACAATCGTTCATGCTAAGCAGCATTATGAACTTGCAACGAACCCAAAAGCTCAGGCCGAGAAGCTCCATTGGTGTTTTTGCTAGCTCATCACAGGGTGGTCCAGGATTGTCAAAGTCTATTCCTGACGTCATAGACAAGTGACGTTCCGACTTTGTCTCGTAAGCTCGTAGGGTAGTGCTTCAAGACACTTCCCCTTCCCTCTGTCGGGTTCCATCAACATTGTGGGTATTACGAGCTTCCGAGGAAATGGCCAGGATTCGGGTCTGGCAAACTTCCATCCGGTACGAAGGTAGCCCCGAGAAAATAGTAGGTTCCAGATCCATGCAAAAATGCCGCGTTGCGGTCAATCCAAACCACGATCCGATACAGCAAGCCGTTTAGGCCCAATGTTGCGAGCCCACCTCGTAAACTGATGGCCCGCACAAGACCTTGCATGTGAACATTGTAGTTTTCAAGGCTGCCGAACATGGCTTCATAGCTTGCCATCTTGACTATAGCCCCTACCAAAGCATCGTCTATATCTTCGGGTCGCCGGTCTGCCAAACGCTGGTTGATAGAAGATATAGCTTGACACCGAAGATCGAGGAGGTCGATTCTTAGGCTCCCAGGATGTGTCTGGAGAGAGGCATAATGCGATGCAGCAAGAAGCATCACAACCCAAAACAAGGCAGGCTCGGTCATCACTAATGGAAACCACCTGGTTCTCAGAAGACCACGGTTCCCAGGCTGGTCAAGCTCTGGAATATCAACGGCCATATGTACCAAGTCTTTGCAGATTCGTCAAATTCCGCTTCTCATCGCTTCATATCTCCAGGACTGAATAACTTACAGTGATCGACAAGCTTCGCAATCCAAGGTCGACTTGGGATAGGATACGATTGAAAAGGGTCCACGCGGAGTCCACCTATTGCAGGTGATATGCAGATTGTGTCGAGGTCTGAGGAAGAAGAATCGGTGTCAAACTGATCTCGGGCGCCGTTTTCTTCTGTAGCTAATAGGGTTTTCTTTCGGGGTCCAGATCGCTTCCATTCCTGACGTGTCACATGCGAACGGAACTCGCGTTCTTTCGCGCGCTCGAGGGCGTCCCTTGGCTTCTTGACGTTGATGAAAACGTAGTCCATTCTTTCTACGGACGATAGTGGGCAGCGTGAACGCACTGCTTTCCGCATGGAATGTCACCAGCTCGAGAATTGAAATTTTATGAGCAGGAAAATAGAGGCATTTAGAGCGATTGCAAATGTTCAGTGTCTTACAGAGGAGATGGAATTCTCAAGAGGAGAGAGTGAGAGAGGGCAGCAGCAACCCCACTTGCTCCTTAAGGCTCAATCGCATTCTGGACAGCCCGACAACCTTAATCGGAGCCCCGAAGGATAGGTTTTTAGGTTGGATTAGAAAATAGATATTCATTGTCCATTTCTGGGCTCAGGCATGCTTACTTCCACAAGTCACCATTGGACTCTTTTGCCCGGCTCTCAATCACTATTTGACTTACGCCACTTGCAGAGTGCGAAAGACTATATTCGTCAGAGCTTTTGTCGAAAATCCAGCAGTAGGGGTTCTTTTCGACTTGGTTACCAAACATCGTCTAGCATCGAAGCCTTTTTGAAATTGGCAGGATGAAATTGATTTTAATCAGCTTGAAGGCCTGTGCGTCGGCTCAGCACAGCGAGTTTTCAAGCACATGTGTATTCATTTTGGAAGTCAGGTTTGTTAAATATCCTAGAAAACCACATTTCATATGCCTTTCACTCGCTGGTAATGTGGTTCCTTCTAGGCTTTGACGGTTTGCTGCATCCTTGTCTAAATGTATATGATCAGCATCACCCAGCCTTTCCATGGAACTCATCCTACGGAGAGTGCCCTCGAAATGTCCACGTAAGAGATCTATGTATAAAAGATTAGAGTAATACACATTGACTGGACGAAACTAACACATACGACCATAGGATATGGGGAATAGAGCTTCCCGTCTGCTCAGCCATACTTGAGCCAGTATTATTAACGCGGCTAAAAGTTATATGTGCCCTTGAAGACTTGCTGCTCCAGGGGAGAGCTGCTAAGTCACAGGGTGAGCTAGGCAATGCCATATCAAAAACCATGGTGACGCTCATGCTGAATAAACTCCATTATCTCCATCCTCCACTTTATACCAGAAGTCCACCATATTCGTCGCATCACCCATAGACGACCATAGTCTCACCATTGTATACCATCCTTCATAGTCTTCATCACCTTCATCTGCTTCTGGAAACGCCTCAATAACCTTAACATACCATGTGTTGATCTCCTCCACACAGCGCATGCCATGCATTTCTTTGTGTTCTTCTGCTAATGGCACCTCATTCACCAGCAATTCAAGAACCTCATCATCAATCATCATACAAACACAGTATTTATTCCACCGATCCCGCATACCTTGTCCTTCTACCCAAGATTCAAAATGCGAACGCACATCCTTGATTGACGCACCATTAAGTTGTTCTGGATCCTCCATAACAGTTAACCGGTGGCACGCCCATAGCTCATCGTTTGGTGTGGGGTCTGCATTTTGGAGACCCATGGTATGGAGGTCTTTGTAGACTTCCCGCTTGGTCCAGGAATTGATAATGTCAATCGCTTTGCGAAATGCTGGGTCTGATTTGTATGTAGTGCGATAGACTACCCAACCCCATGATTCTTGCCGCCGTTCACGGACATCAGCAAGAATTCGGCGAGACACACGGTTCCTGTCTAGCGTGGTCTGATCTAGACCTGGTATAGAGTACATTATATCGTAGAAGTGGGAGGTCTGTGGATGAGGAGTGATAGCGGCCAGTTGAGGGCAAGTGGTCAAACGGCCGCAGGTAGGCGAAGGCGACGATGCCGATCAGCGGAGTTCCCCGTCTTTGTTACTCTATTGGCTTACGACAGCGCCGACTGGACGTGATGGCCGTGGGCCCGTGGCCCCAACCGCCAAGACGGGCAATCTCGCGTTGTGGACAAAATGCTGATGATCCTTCGACKATGCTGGATGTTGACAAGCTAGTTGATCTACTCCGTATAGCCCCGGCCCCCATCCGACTATTGTGGACTTATTTCGGAGTAAACAGAGTAAATAAGTGTCAACTGTGAAGTACTAATCGTGTGAGCCTATATAATTAGTACCTATAATAACTTTCTCAATTAGATTACAGAGAGGAATCCTATTATTAGATAGATCTACATGGTTGCACAAACCAGCAAGACTAATCATGGGGTAGGCTTAGCGCCAAGGCAACAGGAATGAATCTGTGCTCTGTCGACCTTGAAGCCAACTCAGTTTTTCCATGGAGAATACCCCGGACTCATCATACAACTGTCTTATTGCTATCAGCCGTTTTGACTCTCTGCCTCGTCCCGTGCTGGAAAAATGTCAGAATTCAGAGCTCAAGATAATGAGCTGCAGCCTCTGTCAGCTCAGTTAGATAGTGTTGAGCGCGAGGCTGGAGAAGATGAAACGGAATGCTCCTCGAAACCGAGCATCGATCAGGCCAAGTGGTCGCGCTCTCCTCGAAAACTGACAAACAACGCCCGTTCGAGTCCATTCGCGACTTCGCTGGATGCTATTCTTGCCTGTTTTCCCATCCTCTTCCTCGGTAAAGATCCCTGCTATTGTCTTTTTCTTTCGTCTTCTAGCAACTAGGTGAGCTGAACCGAGCTATTACCTAGTACTCGCAATTCTCGCGATCCGTCTTGACGGGACTCAAATATCCCAGTACGGCGACGGAATCATCCAGGCTACACAGCTGCTTCCTTCCGTTTTCCCCATAGTGTTCGCAGCGATTGTTGGAGGCTTGATGCGAAATTATGCCTTATGGAGGGCGCAAAACTGCGCTCCACTAGGGGTAAGTCCAAAGAAGCGGTTGCCTCATGGGGCTAACTAATGCGCTATAAGGTCCTAGAACAATTGAATGGCAGTTCAAGCTTTGCAGGAACAGTCTCATCGATACTGGCACTGCGTCATGCGACTCTCCTCTCAGTATCTGTCCTCCTGCTTTGGGCGATGTCACCCATCGGAGGCCAAAGTGCACTACGGATGGTTTCACAGGCAGCGTCAAGTGTTTCCGGGAACGCCTCGGCTGCATATATAAACATGAACGGTAGTTCTTATTTAATTGGCTTCTCTGCGATGACCGCTGGCCTCACTCCCACCAACGCGGTGTACACTGCGTCTCTTCTCGCTTCGCAGGAGGTCAAAGACTCTCCTCGCGACTTGTGGGGATGGCCAAAGATCCCTCTTCTGCGAACTCTGCCACCCGTTAGCTCATCACGCAATTCTGCAAACCCCTGGAGAAGTTCCGTATCCAATGATTCGATCATTTATTCATCTCTTGCTGGAATTGTCCTTCAAGGCATTCCACGCGACCTGGATGCCGAGTTCTCCGTCGAGTCATCATATCTTGACCTTGATTGCCACTTAGTTGCCAATGACAGTACGGATCAAGTGGTGTATGAGATAATGGGCAAAAGTGTGCTCGTGCATAATGCTACCGATCTGTTTGAGCATCCCACCTATCATAGCATAGGTGAAGTGACCATGAGTAGCTTCTTCATCGACACAACCTATAATTTCACTGCTCCTGCTCGAAACCAGGCGAATGTTAATCTGTTTTACGGATCACGAAACAGACTGGGCGAAGGGCCCCTTCGCGCTGCGCTTTTCAATTGTTCTATTTCCTACGTCCATGTAGAATCATGGATCGCATGTCAAAATTATTCATGCGCCGTAAACCGCATGCGGCAATCTGAGAATGACAGGCGCCCTAGCTCATACACACCATGGCATGACCTTGATTTGAAGATGACTAATAACTGGGTTACACTTTACAACTTCATTACTGAGCTCCCAGCTGCTTCTGGACCAATAGCGAGTTATGCTGCATCACCAACAGACAGCTATATCTACGGAGAACCTTCCCTGTTCTCGCTCAAAGATTACCATCGCGATTGGAGCTCTGTGAGTGAACACGACGTCTCGACTAGACTCACAACCGTGTTCAATACGTACTGGCAGGCATCACTGGCCCCTCTCATTATCACTACCGTCTCCGCATCGGATCCTGTTCGCCTCTCAATACCGCCTCAGGAAGGGCTGGCAAACTTCAACAGCACTTTCTGTACAACTTCCAGAGCTATCAGGGTATATCGTACGAAGTTTGGTTGGGTATCGGTATTCATTTTCGGTGCAATCTTACTCCAATTCTGCGCAGTTGCCGCTCTTTCCCTCAAGTCCATGACCATCGCCCCCGATATCCTCGGATATGTGTCATCGATGACTAGAGAAAACCCACACATTCCTCTTCCTCCAGGAGGCAGTTCCTACTCTGGCCCCGAACGCGCACGGCTACTTCGGGACTTGAAAGTCCAAATTTTGGATGTACAGGGCTACAATGACACCGGACATATTGCATTGGCGAGCAGGGACACAGTTGACATGATGGGACAGAAGCTCAACCGAAGACGCGAATACGGATAAAATATTCGCGACAGGATAGACCCCGACGATCAGTGAGTGCATTTTTGCGCTAAGTGAAAACAGTGCAGTCGCTAATCGCGGCAGACCGCAATGAACTGCTACCACCACATGCAGCGGCTGTATGAGCCTGTCGCTGCGAGCAGCTCTTGTGCGTACTCCAACGCCAGCGCTACCATATGCTATCGCTACTGCCGTCTTTATGCGGGAGATGAGCGCGGTTGTTGTGCTGAGGAAAAAAGCAGACCTGACGCGCAAACAGGCTGGGAACCCTCCCACGCAGCCAACCTCATCTGATCCCGTTTTGGTGTCTTTTGAGTGTTAGAGACGTCCGGACAGGGTCAAGTGCCACGAGTTCATACGGCGAAAGAGACATCTGATCATGGAATAGGTGGAAACTCTTCTCTCATCATTGCCAGTTTGTAATTGTATTATCATTGTCAATTAGCTGTTGTCAGTCCCTTTAAAGCCCGAAGATTTGAGTCGTCTTGTGCGGCGTGCCTTCGGCCATTCAATCTGGGCACTCCACACCCACTGTACCCTCTTGTCACTGCTGCAACTGACTGCAAGAGCAGCTCATTACTGAGATATAAACCAGCCATAAGCTACTTCTAGCACATACGACCATAGGGTGTGGAAAACAGGGCTTCCCGTCCGCTCAGCCGTACTTAAGCCACACGCCGGCTGGTTAGTAGTTGGGTGGGTGACCACCAGCGAATCCCGGCTGTCGTATGTTTTTATTTCTTGGATTATTATTGTCAATTGGCCGTTGCCAGTCCCTTGGAGCCCGATGAGTCGTCATGTCCCTTCGGCCATTCAATTTGGTCACTCCGCAAGCACAGTTAAGATATCTCTTTGATATAAGATAGGGCTCTTGCAGGCAAGAACTACTAATTAAGGTGTTAAAAATAATTAAATCTATATATCTCTAAGGTAGTCCAGGCTCAGAACTATTAGAAAGCTCAGAACCATATAAGATTTTAGAATCACTAGTAATTCACCTACTAATAAGAAAGTTTAGAAGGTATAATCCTTTCTAATCTACCATCTGACTAACTAGACTTTATACTGTCGGATGCAGGCATCCAGATAGGGGTTGTTGTGAGAGGGTTCTTCACATAGAAAAAAGGCTCTGCGATATAGAGCAATACGCACAACGATCTGCGAAGGGAAGCGGTTGCTGACGCGCCGCAACAGACCGAGGATCCCAGAATTGTTGATGCACAGTTACAATCGCGCCGAAGAGAGAACTCAAACTCCAGTCCAGAAATTTCGCAAGATATTGGCAATTCGGTCCTTAAACTACTCAGATCTCCCTATCTTCGTGGAGACACTATCACAAACACCTGATAGATATACGCTCGCGGAGGCCAGGATCAAACGTCCTACTCAATGCTTGAATCCAAGAGCCTCAGAGGCCCACTCAGGCAAGACTATTCAGCCCTTAAGAGACACTCGGCTGACTATCTTCCTCCTTATAGCATTGCGAATGCACTTCCAAGCGCAGTCTGCTCAGACTACAGCAACTAGCTTTAGACCGTTCTTCAAGACCAAACCTCCACAATCCGCCCGAACGTCTGAACAATCATTTTACTCTCGCTAGGCAGCGAAATATTAGGTGCATGCTCAAGCCCTGGATGGCGCTCATAAATAAATCAGGGGTCTCTGATATCCATGGACAGCGACGAACGCGAGAAGCGGGAGACCTCAACATTTGAATGGTCCAGAAGGCTCTGTCGTATTTGTGGTAACTTTGATTGGCGAGAAGAGCACACCAAACCAACGTCTAGTATAGGCAGCACTGGGCAAAAAGCAATGAGGTTTGTCGCCCAATCAGGCATAAAAAATTAGCGCCTGGTCACCGGGAGCCGCTGTCATGTGTGACTGATTGACTAAAAGAGGGTTCTCAGTGGTTGATTGGGTTCTTGGAAGTGGAAGAATTCCTGTGCTTTAACAAGCGTCAGCTGCAACATTGCATGAGATGATGCGATGGATATTAACAGTCAAAAGTACTATTAAAACCAAGGTATTTAAGTTGTGGTTTCCATGGGAAAGAAACGCAATGAAAGTCTCTTCAGTAAGCTCTCATTCTCACACTGCACATCAAAACCAAAACCTTTCTCCGCCAAGCCCTAAGTATTGACTTTCAATATCCCAAACCCTCCTAAGGTATGGTACAAAGATAGAACCCCCAGTGGTTTGTTACGCTAAATCGATCAGGATATCTGGCTTGCTGTGTACTTTACACCTTTCCAGTCACAATGACGGCTAGTTCTGGTGCGAGTGGTTCCTGTCGGAACAGCAGATGTAACCATTGGAACAATGGGCACCGGCGACAAGTCTGCAAGGAGCCTGACTGCCGTAAACAATGGAAAATCTGTCAGACCGGTGATCATGGCGGCCCAGAAAATCGTGGCAAATATGCTATATGTGCCAAATGCAAGGATCACCCAGCTGGTGGACCAGACGGTTTTGAAGAGTACATAGACTTGACAGTCTAGAGGTCCATCCCTGCAACGGTCATTCAGGTGCAGTGTCAATGGCCTCAATCCAGTTTTGGATAGATTTCGTGCTGGAATCTGCAAATTGTTCACGGTCGGATGCAGTGCTGTCAAGATCCTCCTCATCAGAGCTTTCAATGTCAATCCAGGGATGTTGATATAGTGTCTTCTCACGTGCCGGATACCCCGTCATCCTTAACCATTCGAATATTCCACGAGTTGCTCCTTCGGATAAGGATTGTGAAGAGGAATAACAATACTGTATAGTTGGAGATCCACAAGCATTCTCGATATTTAATTGCGTTTCATCTGACATAGCCTGGCCAAGTCCGAGATCTTGTAGCTCTTCGCCGTTGGTGAGACACCAGTACCAAGCTTTGTACCTGAAACAATGGCAATTGCATAGTGCATGTTTCTGGACTTCCAGCTCGGTTTCGCAGAGGCGAGATTTGCCAAAGGGTTTCCACGGGGTCGTGGGAGCGCGAGCATGTTCATTGCTAGAAGCGATGAATAGCAGTCGGCATTCATCCTCACGGCGGATCATCTGTCCATCACTCGCCCCAGGGTTCGAGGTTATGAATGACTGTCTAGTTCCAGTCCACGCAGCTGCGTGGAGATCGAGGGCTGTCAGTCCGTTTTTAACATCTTGCAACTCAGACTTCACTATCCCCATAATAATTGCACCAAGCCAAAGCGTTGCTAACCGGGGCTGTCGCCTGCCAAGAAGGGCGGCAAGCTTATGCATGTCTCCATTTCTTAAAATCGGATCAATCACGGCGAATGCGGGATTGAGCCAGGCACTGACCAAATTGCATTCAATATCGGCATTGAAAAAAGTGCTGCACAACAAAGATCGCATACCCCAGACGTCAGAGCTCAATGTCATGTAGCCAGTAAGCAACCTGCCATATTCAGCGACGAGTTCCATATGTGAAGGTCCGGTACGGGGAGGGACAAAAGTCGCTGGATGTTGAATCTGCGTGGTAGATATGGTGGCTGGCTTCGGTACTGGTAGCGTAGCTAACCTACCACCGAGTAAGGGAATGTAGAGTGTCGCAGCCAGAGCAGCCGAACACTGGCCATACAGTCGGTGATACGCACAGAACCTCGCCAGGTATTTGAGAGCAGTTTCCGATGAGGGTGGTGCATAATTATTATTAAACAAAATTGGTCTTGCGTGGCTGAGAGTTCCATTTAGGATCGATACAGACCATGGTGATATATAGGTCTTGTCCTTATAATCTGTAGTTATCTTCCAGCCCTTATCGCCAAGCAAAATAGCCTGCCACCAACGAGCTTCACCTTCTTCAATATCATCACCGATCGGGACCTCCACATCGTATTTCCCATGCGATTTTTCAACCATCCCGTGCATTCGATACTCGACCGTACAACGACGATCTGGAGAGCGATCCAGGAGCTCAGCCCACCGAACAGACAGTATATAGGCCCATGCCAGCAGCAAAACCGTGAGATAATTGCCTTCGTCGTGGCCATATAGGCCCTGGACGTTCGGCCATTCCGTGAAAGGAGTGTGATCGGCAAATTCGACTTTTAGAGGGGTTTGAGTTGCCAGCAGGAGTTGGTGAGGTGTGATCTTTGGCTCCAAATCGCAAACTCCCGTCGATGTCTCCCACTTTGACTTGCCTTTCACGAAAAGAGCATATGGTCCTGGTGGTGTGCCTTTCTCAACACACTCAAAGGAAAGGCATTTGTTAGCGGGGCGTATGCCGTGCGCGAGGAAGCTTGGTGTTTGCGAAAGAATGTTTTTGAGCTCGATGCAATGAAATGGAAGGGGTTCGGAATCGTCTGCATCGAGATATGATGACCAGAGCTTATAACTCTCACGCAAGACACTGTCGTACGCTTCTTTACTCGGACAAACAATATCACTCATTGCTGGAAGAAGCAAAAAGGAACGTCCAAAGTACCTTCAGCGTCCAGTCGAACTGACTGCACTCGTGTATTGCATCCTGCGGGGTAAGGTAATCTCGGTTTCTGTTGATGCGTCAAAGGCGAAGAGAATAAGTAGTTGTGTGCTGGTGAGATGAGTTATTGCGTGTCAGAGTGCTCAAGACGCGGATGTATAGAAGGAGACAAAACTTGACGACCTGCTGCGACACTGATGAAAGAATGGACGAGGAAGCACCAGGTTGCTTGAGCAGCGAGGGATGTTCGACTAACCGATCTTGGACTAAGCTTAAAGGAGGTTTAGAGGGTGATGATGTAGCCAATCAATTAGTCTGACCGGCCATTCCGGCTCCACAGGAATCTCATCTTGGCAGGGAGCCCTCTAGTCTCCAACGAATCAAGACTCGTTGCAGCAGACTCAATCCACTCTTGTCGCCAGTATCTCTCACTTCGTACCTTACCACTAGATGTATCTCCTTATTCTATAGGAGGAGAATAAAAATAAATAAACATTGATATAACTGGAGTTGAATATCATTATGAAAAAGGAGAGGATAAAGGGCTGTTATCACCAGTCAAAGCGTAGCCATGAAAATACTTGCAAAGGAAATGCTTATAGCACTAGTACTGTTCATGCTGGTTCGTGCACTCCTGGCTGCCTTTGTAATTCTGAAACAAAATGGTGTTGCATCATATGCCCATCGCGTCTGTCTCTCCTGCTGAAAAGTCTAGAGCATCCCTCAGCTAGACAGCAGTAAGAACAGGGAGCAATATTCATCGACTCAACGTGACGAGAGAGGTCTGCCTTCCTATTGAATGCTTTTTGTAGGTACATCTAGACTGGTTTACCCAATCCGCAATTTGGGTTGGATCAGGCCTACCCATGTGCATATGGGTTGAACCTGCCTAATCTGCATGGATATGGGTTAAGTTGAGTTAACCCATTGGGTGCATGTGACCTAAGGCCTCTAAGAAATGACAAGCTTATCTAGCCGAATCTAGGCCTAGATAGGAGTATATTTTTATATATATAGAATTATAGGTATCCTAGTGGTGTGGCTAGGCCGCTAGAATACTAGAAAAATAGATAGTAATCTAAATACTAGAGGTCACCTGACTAGGTAGTATGGATATTCATTATCCGCGGTCCAATCCGCATGGATATGAGGGTGGGTTAGATAAGTGGTGGATCAACCCATAATTCGCATGGTATATCCAATCCACGACCAGTCAGTCTAGTTCTGACTTGGACTAGGACTACGCATATTTGCAAAATATCATCCTGGCTGCCGCAAGTGGGTTATCTTGCTTATAGGCCTTCCTATTGATACCTTCGGCTTCAAATTTCAAGAAGGACTATCTTTTGAATCCTACATAGATTGTTTCATGCCCAGCAGTGGAGTTTTCTATCCTCAAGATCTGGGAGGCTGCTGACATCGCTGAAGTAGACTGGGGAAATGAAACTGTGGGTCTCACGGCACGGATAAACCCGCCCTCCCGATTGCCATTGATAGGCCATGGGCCATGGTTCATCGTGCCTTGACAGCTCTTCTTACCTACAAATACCCATAGGAGTCTATTCTGGAATGCCCCTGAACGATAAATTTGATCTTTTGGATCGGTATCTACATGTTCATAAATCAAAATGCCAGACAGTCTGAACTCTGAAATCCATTGTCCCTCGTCCAGCACTCATTCATCTCCTGTTAATGACACTCCTCTGCATCGATTTCTTGTCTTAGTGGCCATCAAACTCCTGAAACATGTACGGCCGCATAAGGGAGGCGTTCTTTTTCTCTCTCGCAATCTGTGTGTCAAGTATGGGGAACTTGTCCTGCTCTCTGAAGCTTCGACGATGCGTTATATTTCCAGCCATACATCCATTCCTGTGCCTAAGATCTTTTGCGCCTTCGAACATCGCGGTTGGACCTATATTCTCATGGAAAGGATTCATGGCGACATGATTGGAGTTGGGTGGGTGAATCGAAGTGAGGAATCAAAGGCAATGCTTTTATCACAACTAAGGCAGTTCATCCAAGAGATGAGGGGCCTTGTCCCTCCTGAGGAATGTGGCATTGCAAATATTGATGGCGGACCTCTATATGACTGTCGGTTACCTGGACCCTCACTGCGATTTGGACCGTTTAGCAATATTCAAGACTTTCATAACCACTTACGTCAAGGCATATACCTGCATCCAAATCTTGACCCGGAGATCCAAGAACTCATCATCCAGCATCAGAGTAGCTGGCCACTGAAGTTTACGCACGGTGATCTTAGCAGCTTGAATATTCTGGCTTGTGGAGATAAGATTGTCGGTATTATCGACTGGGAAACAGCCGGATGGTATCCATCATATTGGGAATACACTACTGCTTGTTACGTAAACCCGCAGAACAATTTCTGGCGCGATGAGATTGATAAATTTCTGGACCCGATGCCTAAGGAGCTAGCAATGGAAGAGACTCGCCGAAAATATTTTGGTGAATTTTAGTCTGTGGTAACCGATCAAGGGATAGTTTCTTTTTGCTCAATCAAGTCATATGTTGCAGCCCGGCTCATATCAAAGTTGCCCTTTCCATCAAAGCGATGCTCATCCTTTTTCTTTTGGCAAAACCACATCGCTCTATCCCTCACTTTCTCCCATTCCAGGATGCTAGTTCCCAAAGCCCTACCATCCTCCTTGACCCACCATACACAATTCCAGCCGGGTTGGCCCTGTTTGATTGGCGTGTTGCGTAATATGGCTGTAAGACGATTCTTGTCTTCCACTTTTCCAATCAAGATCCGGACAAGTAACATGCTGGTTGGGTACAGTGGGCAAGGACGCTCTTCAAAGTGCCACTCAGAACCCCCCCCCCCCAGGCTTGAATCTCTCTTTGGCATGGTAGCGAGTGCCTTTTCCTCCCTCGACCTCGATTTTGGGCCCGACAAGGAGTGCCCAGTGATAGCTAGTTGAGGAACGTTATTAGACTCTTTAGGCCTCGTCCTTTTTCTGGGACAGAACTTACGTATCTTCTTTCCCCGCCATTGTAGGAGCTCCTCCGCGAGCGTACAGGACAATATAAAGACGATCTTTGTTCGATGGCATTGTACAGAAACACTGTGGATTTTCGAGTCGATTCTTACTACTCCATGTTCATGTCTATTTCCTTGGTTCTCAGAACCAAGGCACCAGTCATGCCCTCCTTCTCCTCCTTCTCCTCCTCCTCATTCTCCTCCTTCTTCTTCTTCTCCTCCTCCCCCTTCTCCTTCTCCTCCTCCTCCTCCTTCTCCTTGATAGCCTTTAGGAGCTCCTTGGCCTTGGTGCGCTTGCGCGCGACTTCCGCTTCTTCGGCAGCGGCAGCCTTCTCTAGCCGATAGACTTCGGCCCGCTAATATGATAATATCATATATTAGCCTTAGCTCACTACTATATGTACATAGTGGCAATGAAAGTCTTACCAAAGTCTCGATGGACGAATCCATCTTTTGAGAATTTTTTTTTTTTTTTTTGGATTTTTTTTTTATCCTTCTGACGAAGGGCACGGGGGCGTTCATGCGATCCTGGGGCCTCCATTCGGAAGCAACCCCCCTTATTGACAATCACTTGCTGCTAATACATCCGTCAGATTCAACTTCAATTGTACATAGTCAACCGAACAGGGAATTACCTGTATGATGCGCGCCATTGGTGCTGGTGCTGGTGCTGTTGCTGTTGCTGCTTTCTTCTTAATCAGTCGATAAGACACACATGTTCTAAGGAGCATATCTATACTCACGACACAGTACAAGGATGAAACAATGTTATTAGAGGAAAGACAGAAAGGAGAAATGAAAACGAATGGAATGGACTCTTGTATATATACATCTCAACTTGTGGTTAGTCAGCTATTGCTGTGATGGTATCCTATTGTTTATACAGCAGGTGACAAAGACCTACTCTTTACTATTGTTAATGCAGTAACACAAACTTATGTAATTCTCATTGAGCACACGGAACAATGACTTATTTTCAAACTTGCATCTATATAAAGTAACTCCTTTACTTGAATTGACATTGTGTGTTGGAGGTGATTGTATGATGTATGCACATCTAACATGTTGAATACAACCATGGTTCATCTACTCCTCGCCAAGGGCCTGACGCATGTCGGAACCCATATCGGAACCGATACGGGTCAGGCCCTTGGCGATGAGTACCTGTTGACATAAATATTATGGTATTATTGCATCGGGCGAGCGGGGAGGGTTATATTTATCGCACTGAGCAGCGCCTCCACAAGCAGCCTTGAACAGTAGCTTATGATTTTATCAAATTTCTCCACCGAACAACAACAATGTTCTCAGCAGGAAAGCTGCGAGATTCTCATCCCCAATCAGCCTTTTGCATGGTTTGCGGCCTTCGGGAGGGCAATGATAAGTGGCTCAAAGCAAGTGAGTCTATGACTGACGGTTCATGAGAAGCTTTATGTTACTAAATACATTCAACTTGATTGAGTCTATTGCACACCGAAGGGGGTGAAAGTGACCAATCTCAGACAGGACCCTTGGTGTAGGTCAATAAAATTCAGTAATGGCCGGAGTATGATACAGAATGGAACGGACGTGTATCTCTTTCATGAGGAGCCATGCTGGCGTCGTCTCTTGGAACATTTCGGCCCTGATAAACTTCATTTGACCAGTCTCTTTGAAGCATTGGAGCGTTTACCACTACCGAGAGACTATACTTTTCCTTCATCCGCTTCATTACCAGGCCGGATAGAGCTATTGGCCTGGCCTGGAACGCAAGACGACAAACATGAATTCCCCATCCTCCCTGGCCGGTTTCCCCTTCCTGGTCTGGAAGAGCTGATGCGGTTCGCAAAAAACCCTCCCAAGCCCTCGTCATCAAATATCGTGCAAAGCTGGGTCAATCATCCAACAGATGGGTTCCAACAACTCTCATTTGACATTCTTGTGATTATATCAAGCATGCTACCGACAAAGGAGGCTCTAGACCTCCGGAACGTGACACGAGCTGCAATCCCACTTTTCACATGCTCGCAATTCTGGAGAACGCGATTTGCCCTCAACGGAGAACGTGGCTTTCTCCTCCCCATAGTCCGGAAACTCTTCCCGCCGGAGGGCAATCATAAGATCGACTGGAGACTCCTGTACCATTGCACTGCCCGTCTGAACTGTAGTGATTGGTTTGAAATAGAGATTCGGGCCTGGGAAGCCTTGCGCTGGCTTCGAGACACAGCTTCGGCTATACACCGTGGGAGGCCCCGTCCGCCCGACTTCCGGGGCAGTCCAGCCCTGCAGCATTATCACAATACCACCCGTCGGAACACATTCATTGAATCCGTCGAGATAACATCTTCGTTATGCAAGATCGCCATATCTGCGCTCCAAGAAGCAGGAGAAGTGAACATCACCGGGATCGAGTTTATCTTTGATGATGGTCGTCCCAGCGCCATGCTTGGCTACGCTACCCCTGGAGCGCGGCAGATGACACGCGAGAGATATGCAAGTAAAACACGCAGGAGCCCTTTCGATAGGCATACGACGTGGCCATATCCAGGGGTTCGGGTGACGATGGATGTCGTTGGTCTACGTGGGATCGTGTACCTCAAAGATGCAAACGGGATCCACGGCGTTTCTATATACCATGGTGAGGAGGCATTTGACGAGATTGATCACACTCTCAGTGTCGGCCTTCCGGCACATGACTATGACGAAGAGCAGGTTGCATATTCTGTCTCCCTGGACAAGGTCGAAAATGTCATTGCAGTAGTTGATGTGAGTCTGTGCTTATTTCCCTCACCTTCTTGCCCTGCTTGACGCTCGCATAGAACCGCAAGATGATTGATCTGGGAATTTCCGGGATGACAAAGAAGCGGTCTGTATACGCCGAGGGTGAGTGGGATGATGTTGTGGATAGCTATAAATGATATAATGCCATCCTTCTCGAATCCGTGTGATATCTGTGTGAGAGTGATTCAGTTTAAAAATTCGGTGCGGTCTCCAGGAGATTGAGCCTACTATACCGGTTATGCTAGATAGCCCAAATAGCCCGAATTATATTAACAGTCGAATTGATCATGTGTGTTTGGACGCAAAACTGACACGGACCTCACACCTCTCGCATCTTCGTGTAACTCTATAGTCCCATTGCGATTGTTTGCTCGGGCAAGAGATGGCGCTCATTTGTGCTTTATGTACTCGATATAGGATACTAAGCCTGAGACAAGGCTATAGATTATTCTCTAACAAGTGGGCCACGAACTGATTTACTTTTCCCTCGCACTGACTCCAAGTGTTGATTTGCGAAACTAAACTACTCTCACAGGCCACGGTACGGAGGCCTCTTCCCAGTCGTTCTTTGAGGCCCAAATGCTCTTCAAGGCTCCCTGCCTTCGGGTATACCGAAGAGAGGATGCCCCGAAGGGGGAGGATAATGGATTCTGAACGCGACGACATCACGCAAAAGCATGATACAAGCCCCTAGGTTGGTTTAAGAAAACCGTCCCTTAGTCTTGCTGCACAAGCCCCTAGATCTGGTTCAAAACGAGCCATCTCTTAGTCTTGCTAGTGTTCAGAGCATTATCCCCCGTTGCCGTCGCTTAATATGTATTTATGCCCGCCCGAATCTGCGCCGACATCGTAGTCAGGATGGCATGGATTGTAACTGCATCAGTGTGAACGTTCAGCAGTTGTCCTGCAGATGTAAACGGCGTAAGGGCGTGACCAGGGTTGTTTTGCGAGTTCATCCTGTAGAAACGAACCATATCTCCAACAGCAGCAATTCCGTACATAGTCTGCACATTCCCGAAGTTCTGACGGATTTTCTCCATATAAAACTTGAGTTCCCCCTCAACTTCGGTCCACGGATACCTGTTGAACCAGCCATTGTCCGTGTTATGCGGGAATGCCTTAGCCTCGACCACGATCACTTTGTGCATATGGTTCTGGCGAATGTTGGTGACAGCAACGTTGACTGCAAACATCCTTCCGGGTTCAACATGCGCTTCTCTCTCGGTACCAAGATCATCACGCAGCGGGAAGTAGTGGGTGAGGATATTCAACCACAATTGATCGATCCGTTCCTGATAAGGATCATTAGCAGGGTTTATCTCAGTGAGGTAAGACGCAATAATAGGAAGCGTCCAGTAGCCTGCCAGCGGCTGCGCCATATTGATTCAAGTTGATTTTTTCGAAATAGAAGGACCAGCTTCTGTACGGTTTCCAAGCTCGAATGACACAGTTAGACGGTGAAAGCTCGAGAAGAGGGAAACGGAGCAGAGGAAGAAGATATATACTCGCATGGCTGAGCGCCTGCTTCACAATAGCCATTGACATATCATTCATAATCCTGATTAAGTTAGTTCTGGAGACTCCAGGGTGAATGTTAATTGATCAATTGACGACAGATTCACTATGATGGTAAACAGTGTAAACCTTTCGATTCTGGCGACACAATGCCATTCACCCCATGCCAAACCATGCAAATCGAGTAAGTGGGCCACGAGAATGTTGTTTGTTCAATTCTATCTATTATAACATAATGTGTGGCTATTATGGTAGCATAACAATGTGATGATCTTCTGAGCAGGGAAAGCCATCAACGTCAATAGGTAGATTGGGAGGAATAGAAATCAACACATTTCTTTCTTTGCATATAGATTGCAACAGTCCTTCTAATTATGGCTCTCTGTAATTAGTAATTTTCGTAGAAAGAATTTGGAAGAAAAGGATAGGTATAGGTAGGCTTAACACACCGGAGTCTTCAGAACCAACACAATCAGGAATTCAGGATTATGAATGACATGCCAATGGCTTTATAGAGTCTGGACCATAGTCCATAAAACCTTTCTAGCCCATAAAAATATTGCAGTCTATCAGAACATTACGCTGTATAGACGCTTGAATGAATTGCTTGGCTGTGATCACCTTGAGCCAAGTCATCGTTACTCTATAAAACTTCAGACCCCGTGCTTTAGCAACTATGGTCTCCATACGGAGCTAGGACCGCACGCTATCGTCCCATCGCGCCAAATCCTCCCTTGAAATAACTGGACGCGCTCTGAATAGGGTAGACAGAAAGACTTTGTGTTTTCCTTTCTTTTGTAGCTAACTCGATTTCCATTTGCTGCTGTTTGACTAGTTCCCACCCACAATGCTGTCGATTGCTTTGCATCCCAAGCTTGAGCCAGAATACATGATAACAAGTAGACACTGATAGTAAAGACCCCAGACATGGCAGCAGCCTAGAGGGTGGTCCTATCTAGCCCGACAAACCTTTTCGAAGGGACCATAGTTGTCTTATTGATTGAGCCTCGATTCACAACATATCGAAACATGGAGATAAACTGCATATTAAACAATATACAGCTGCCGAAGAGAAAACGCGATGGCTCTCCACGGATAATTAATGCGGATCAGTTGAGAACACGCAGCTGTACCCCAGAGATGCAGGCTGCCCTGACTCCTTCGCTTGACTACTCACAAGTCGTGATTTATCTATTCCGGAAGCAGAGAGTACAGAAAGATGTGGAAAAGAGGAAGAGCCTGCAGTATTAGACGCGGAATAAACACATGTCTCGCACAGTAAAAGCGTACTTATCGGCAATCTGATCTATCAAAACACATTAGTATGGACTATGCTACTCTCTCAAAGACAATCGCTGAATCGACGAAGCCGGGACCCTGGGAATTCAAGTTAAACCGTCTGAAGTGCGATTAAAGACTGATGATGAAGACCTTGGTTATGCCTAGCAAATCAATGACCCTTCTTTGGAGGTCTTGTTCAAGAAAACCTATCTAAACCCACTCAGTTGGCGTATATATGAGATTGTCCTGGGAAGCCGGACTGTCTTTCCAGGCTATTCCACCCACAAGTGTTCAAAAGGTACGGAGTACAAAATACTTTATTGTTGGGCTTGTCAATCTCATCCTGAACTGACCGCCGCTAGTCAGCAAATCTAGGTCCAAGCTTCGCTGAAACAATTACAAGTTTACAACATCCGAAGGATGTGGGTCAGGCCCCCCAAATGCTGAGGGCATAGAAAAAGGCCCTACAAGCTGACAAGGTACACCTCAACAAGGATTCAGCAGGTTATTCAAAATTCATCGGTCGGGCAACATGGAAGGGAGACTGTACAGATACAGGCAAAATGACAGGATGAACTCGAGGTCAAGCTGTTCAGACGCAGGGGTTCAGCCCGAAGTTTCTCCTGCATAGACTCGGGACTTGGACCCTGTACTACACACGGAAGAGAGTGGACAGGGAAAGCCTTGCTATTCTATTCATTTCGTGTTCGATCATAACCAACCTTAATTACATGTGTGATTAGAGAAGCTGTTCCACACGTCCCACGCGGGAAGAATTCATGTAGGACAGTGGAGGAGTCCTTGCATGATCTTCCCTCCAGTTGGTCGATATATGTCGGCTGCCTAGGGTGAGACTGACAATGCCGAATATCAGGGGGCGTGGGACTTGGAGATATTTACCATTTCCGTTCTGATGAAACATCTGGGATGTCGATGCTTCTCCCTGCTCTTCCCGTCCCGAGCCAGACCCGGGGAACGAACTAGACTCGTCTGGTATCGGACGATGTCGCAGCCTGATGAGGGCGAGTGCTCGAGCCACGTGGCTTTGTTTGACATCGAAAGCTTGTAGATCACTGCTTCGGTAACATATTCCTTGTTGGAAGCTATGGTGCATCTACTTATCGAGTCGACCTGAACAGGCGCTAGAAGAAATCTAAACCTGCTCGAAAAAAGAGTCTGATGCTATTGGACTGGTGTGTGTTCGGATCTGGCATCCAATGGGCTCAGTTGAAGGCTAATTCGATGATTATGAATAGATGATCGCGAACGTGCTATAGGGAGATAGAATGGGCTGGTCGGAGCTGTTATCGCTGACAGTAGGCCTAAATCAACTGCCTCCAACTTTAAAGCGACTGAAGGGACATGCATCTGTCTCAGCCTGACGCCTACGCCGGAGAGGAAGAGGGACGAAAAATGGGAGACTCGCACTGTGCTTACGGTATTTCATACTCTAGAAAATCTAAACTTTCTCCTAAGCTTTCTTTCTTAACAAGTGACCCCATCCGAAACGTCAACCGAACTACCATGGCAGAATCTGAGTTTCATGGCGCTTACACCACTGGCATGGATGTCGAATTTTGGATGCTGACCTCATTGTTATATTGGTGATATGAAATTAATTCTTTACAACGACAGCGTACATTATCATAGAAAACGCTTCAGGACAGCGTAATTTTGTGTGTCACCATTAAGTATTAGTATAGATATATTCTAGAAATATAAGTCTATTACTTAATAACTAATTACCTGTAAGGATTAACATATTATAGTAGCCTATAATAGTAGCCTGCTCTTGAATATAATCTTATAGTCTAAAGAGATATTTTATAGGGTTACTCTATCTATTATCTTATTTTATAATTAATTACTATTAAAGAGATAACTAATTCTGAAAGAGCAACCTTAAATAATGGAATCTAAATACCTCACTATCTAGATAGAGTTGCTCTCCTCCATTAAATGCTACACCAGCACCAGCACCGGCAATTGCAATTCCAGCTAAACTTCCTGTTAACGTGTATCTTGGCTAGCTGGGTGATATACTTGGACTAACTGATAAACATGTTTGCGTGAGCTGTGCTGGTCACAATCATCCCAAGACAAATGAGAGAGGCGCCAATGATAGCAACATCATGACAGCTGATCAGGTCTGACAATGAACCGACGAAGGGGCATACACCGGCTAGAGCTAGGAGGTTTGCAAGGACCTGTGTGAGATTAGGAATGAATTAGTAATGAATAAGAGGTAGAGGCAAAAGGATAGCACCCAGTTAGTAGTTAGGTTGGTTATTACCCCCAAATCCCACCTGTTGTATATTCGTTTCTTTTATGTTAGAGGCAATTCCATCAGTTGTCTAGACACAATTGATCGCCTGCTCTCCTCGGCATCATCAAGACCATATTAGAGATAGTCATGATTCCCGAGAATGCCGGTGTCGGAGCCGAGCCGCAGTCGGCAATCAGGGGCAACAAAACAGCAGTCGTTCAAATCAGTATGTATTATTTGGGGAGTGGTCTGCGCAAAGTTCTGCCAAGCCATCTCTATGGTCGTTTCCGATATTTGGCTGAGGCGGAATCTGCTGAAGGGCAGTCTACGGCGGCGATCTAGGGCCCGCTTTTATGACGTGGGGGTGTTTGGGATGCTTGGGATGCTTGGCTAGGTGGGCTTGTGAATGGAGCAGGGGAACAAAGATAGTCTGGGTAAGGATAGATAGACTACTCTGTGGAATGCTTTTCTTTGCTCTGTCATATGTACTTGTCTACTGCAGATAATGCCAAGCTTCCCGGTTGCACCAGCGACCAGCAACCAATGACGTCAGGTGTGTGGCCTTGATGTATCGATGAGGCTATTGAGGTCACCTCAACTACACAGCGTCATAGTATTGTCCATAGATCTCCTGAAAACGGGACCTATTGTCGTTATTCGTATCTAACATCTACTCAAGACTTTGAATCCTTTAGACATGTACAGGTAGCACATTCCTACTTCATGACACATAACCAGCATACCTCTTGTTACTCAGTTCGGAATGAGCCTGCCACGTGGAGATCAACACAATTGAGTCATCCTGACGTTCGGTGCCCCTGTACCTGTCTGAAGCTATAAAACCAGGAAACTGCATACGGTGAGGTCATTTGCTAACATGTTGTTGGACACCCAGATTGTACATATCCAGGGGCGAAAACACATCTACGTCTATGGGATTGAGGCTGGAACGCCTCTAGAAATGTCATAGTTCAGAGAGATGGACCCACAGGTGACCAAGAAGGGACGAACCTGGAGAATGATAGGCATAAGGCGTACACGAGAGTAAATCGCCTTCAGTCTAGCCGGCGCCCACAGTGAGCACAGGCCATGAGGTTCGGCCGGAGGCGAAATGAACCTGGCAATAGAGTAGTATCCAGAATGTATCCAACAAACCCACAGTCAGAATGATATAAGCGGTGGCATGATACTATCTACAATGAAGAATTACCATGACACGAGGATTATTCATGCAGAAAGTACCCCTTATACCCTAAACGTAGACCCAAGTTGGACAAGTGTGCAATAGGTGTGATATCACGAAACCGGCACGACACGTCCAAACCCTGTAGACAGTAGAGACTCTAGCCTGACAGCCGGATGATGGCATCAAGCTCTTCATTGGCAGGAAGACACAGCCAGGATCAGCAAGAGGGGCCGCGCCGTGGGTATGATGCTGCAAGCAGATCGCTACCTTGTTTCGATTGGCGCATATTACGAATGCCAAGGGCTGCTATGTATACAGACGAACTAGGGTAACCTGTGGCGTAACGAGGGTCGATGCGTTCTGAGGTCTGAGGACAGGTACGTTGAGCTTCACGAGCTAAGCTATAAGACGGACAGACTCGCAGTTCAGCTTCAGGCTTATTCAATTACTTCTTCTCAAGACAATATCTAGAACAGCGACTGCTACTGCAACTGCAACTGCACACAAAATGGTCCCCCTTCATCCATCCCCGCAGCCGGCAGCGTCTGCCAACCAGCTGCCTACCCTCCACTCGGGCATTGCCGACAAACGATCCGCCTCCTATACCTCCACAGCCAACGACCACGACTCCTCTCCAGCCAAATATGTCTCCCCCGGCAGCAACATTGACGTCCAGATCCGCGAATACCACAACAGCATCAAGGCCACCCTGACGGCGCTGCTGAATGATCAACGAGTAAGAAAAAACCCAGACGGCAGCAAATGCGTCCAGTCCTTCCTTTTTGAAGCGGAGAGGAACTTACGAAAGGAGAAGAGAAAATCGATCGGCTCGCGTCCGCCTGATGAGAAGCTATAATGCTGGGGTCTTGTTCGAGAAGGAATACTGAGGTTGGGACGAGTGAATGGCTGGACCATACTATTGATGTCATTTGATTTGGTTCTACCCCTCTACCTCATTATGGTTGCAATAGTTTGGAGTTCATGGCGCTATTGTTAATGACGAACACGATGACCTTGCTATCATAGAGACTGACTTGTCTGACGTATCTTGGCTCTGTCCTGAGTAGTTGCAAGTATTGTAAGATGATGTAACTTTGATATAACATGAGTATCATAAATGATGAGACATGTCAGTGCCAGTCACAAGAGGACAATACAAGCCTACAACGTATGTGAATGGTATCAAATTCAGCAGGCATGTCACAACCACGGCGCATACTCATGCTACTCTGCTTACAGAGGGAGAGTTGCATTGAATCTCAACCAGTTCTTTCCGCAGTAGTACACCCTGGCGAAGTAGTAATGCAAGCCAGCCCAATTAGCAACATGGGATGATGTCTTCGCCATTCCTAACCCTTGCTTGATCATCAGAAGTGGTCATCTCCTCCCCCATTGTCAATGCTCAAGACGGGGTTCACCTGTTGCCATCATCTCATGCCAATACTGTCCACCAACTGTGGAGAAAAGTCGCCTACGGGTGGCTATGATGCTTGGGAACCTCATCACAATGCTGACCGCTAGTCATTGCCATAATAGTCCACACCTGCCCCTGCTCTTCGGCCGTAAGTCATCCGACGATCATCAAGCTAAATCACTGCAGATGGCAGCATGACATGAATCATGATGTCTCATCGACATTGTGCACGGTTGTGCTTTGGGATACTCTTGATACAGGGGCTCTATCCCTATATGAGCTTGTGTTGGTCCAGTCATTCGTAGAAAAGCAAGTGTACAGTCACGCTCAAAATTGCCTTCCATATCCAAGCATGAGCAGTTTGTTTCTGAACCCTAAATGCCAAGATGGCTACTGTGGGGTCTTGTCGAGTAATGGTTAGACTGTTAGACTGCAATTATCAGGGTCATATGAAGTTGAGTGGTATATTATGAAACGTATACATTACTGAGCTTGTTGTTTTATGAGTGTACCAAGTTATTACAGGCCATGTTGGCTTTTTAGTGTCAAAGCACTCAGAATATGCCACTTGCATTGTTCTGTAGACAGACTAACTTGCTGAAATGGCACACAATCTTCAGCCATGGAAGTGTGAATTATCTGTTATATGATTCAGAGTAAATCATTAACTACATCGCAGATGGCTAAGGCTGCTGGATGTAGTGAGCGTACTATTATGCATACAGCTATTTAGCAGTGCTAGCCCGCCTCTAGTTTATGCTGGCTGGCCTAGAAGTATTACACCTCCAATGCTTGACGCTCTCTGTGATCATCTCACTGAAAAACCTGGCCTATATATTGATGAGATGGTTATCTTCCTGCTAGGTGAATTTGTCATATTAACATTAATAGCTAGTGTTAAGAGAGCTCTTTCTTATGCTGGTTAGACCAAAAAGAAAGCTAACAGAAAGTAGAAGAGCAGAACCCTAACCTATGAGATGTCTACCTGAACAAACTGTCTGAGTTCAATTCATATCACTTGGTCTATGTTGATGAGTCTGGTTATGATAGATGGATAGGGTTTAGATGGACAGGTTGGTCTCCGCTGGGTTGACACCAGTCCAAGTATCAAAATTCCACCAAGGCCAACATTATCAAATACTGCCTGCCTATACCTAGGAATAGGATGGTGTCATCCTTTCTTAGGTCTTTATAGGTTCCACTAATGGTGCTTTCTTCGAAAACTTTATTAGGCGGCTTCTTTAGCACTATAGGAGGTGGCCAGAACTAAGAGCTATCCTTATGGATAATGCATCTTTCCACTACTTAGCTAAGATAAAGCAGATGTGCTTTGATGCAGGAGTGAAACTATTATATTTGCCGCCCTACTCACCTGACCTGAATCTAATTGAGGAATTCTTTGCTGAGCTGAAGGGTTATATTAGGAGAAACTGGTCAGCGTATGAGGAAGAGCCTAGCCAAGGGTTTGGTACCTTCCTTCAAAAGTGTGTTAATGTCGTCAGTGCAAAGAGTGAGAGTGCCAAAGGACACTTTTAAAATGCTGGTGTATCCATCAAGCAGTATGATTTGAATGAGTAGTCTCTTCCCTTCGTCCCATACGATCATACAGGCATATGACTCTTAAGTCGTATTAGATACTCTGCATGTTCATTTCTTAATGACGGACTAGTTGACAATCTTGGAAGAATCCGGATACGCTCCTATTATCTGACAAACTTGAAGAACTTAAAGAGTCTTATCAAAACTAAGTACAATATACTACTGTGGTGGATTCCGCATAGAAGAATCCTGGCGCCCATGGTGGCGCGTTGGACTGGCTAGTGGCGTGCAGTCGACTGAGGTGCTGCAACAGGGGCTCCTGTAGGTGGTCGCTGCCCAATACTATATCGTTCAGTGCTCTCACACCCCCGGTAAGGTCCGCGGTGCCAATGATGAAGTTATTACTTATGGGGCTCAGTCGATCTATGATATTTAATCGTGCTACGGTGGGGACGGGACTGGTGCTGGGTTAGGTTCGTCACATGCCATGACAACATCAGCTCGTCTCTTCTATATTCGTAGATTTAAGATGCAGGTACTGACTGGTATGCAGCCAACTGTATATATATTCCATTGCCACCAATTGATAACTTAGGCTGCGTTGACGAGCAATCAGAAGACAGCCAATGATTTTAACCAACCACCGAATCGTAGCCCCATTAAATGCCCTAAATTTGTCGATCCGTCTTCTTTCACATCGAGTTCTTCCATATCTCGGAGGATATTCTCTATGTACTCGCCTGCACCGCTGAGTTTGAGAATGAGAGCGATCGCACGGTGAACTTCGAGAAGTCGAGAGGAAGGTGGGTCAATAGTAAGGTTGGGGCTAAGGCTAAGCGTACGAGTAATGGGGAGTAATCGATCACAAAGTATAGGATCCTTTTCGGTCGATTTGATCGTGTACTGGTTGTACTCTCCTTCTATGGGCTCGAAATATATTTCAAATTCACCAAACAGCCGATGATAGTGATGTGTTAATGTGAGGGCATTTTTAGGACTGTCAATATCTGGTCCATCAATAAGGTGGATGATGCCGGGTTCGAACATATTCAGGATTTGGAGCACATCCTTTTTCGAGTCACTCTAAATGTGTCTGTCAGTAGGGCAGAGTGGGCTCAAGTAGGATGTCCATACCAATTCTGTGTTTCCAGAGGCCATGGAGGTCAACGAATGAGGAAGTATGTGAGCAACTTCCAAAAACTCGAATTCACCTTGTTCGTTCCGGAGGAGATTACCATCGTCGTCTTTGCTCTCGGCCCCATTCTGCTTTATTCGCCACTGGGCTTCTTTCAAATCAAACCGGTGGGACACAACACAACGATGATGATCGCGGACAAGACAACTCTTTCGGAGGACGGACACGCGTTGAATTATACCGGTTGGCGTAGACGCCTGCATTGAGGATAACAAACGGGGCGTCGGTTGCGGTGTCTTCGCCGACGAAGCCTTGACTAAACAACCAGAGTCAACAAGAGCTCTCGACATGGGTGATATGCAATAACACTATAATAGACTTACGGGGAGAAAAGAAGCTGTCAACCATGTAGTCGGCAAAATTTTCAACAGAGCATCGAATCTTGCTTTTCTTGTCTGTATCAAAGGAGGAGAACCCGTCAAGATACGCTAGCACAAGGGAAATATCAGACACAACCGTATTCTTGTTTACCAAATCGAGATGGTCATAGATGTACAAAAAGAAGAAGTTCAAGAAGGCATCTTTCGATAGCGCATGCACATGTTGGAACGTCGTCTGAATTAGCGTCGCGGGTAGATAGCCCCTCTGCCCCGTGTGGTCTGGGCCATAGTCCTCGATAAGCTTATTGAGAATAGCAGTTGCTGCTTGATTTTGTTGTGGGCTTAAGGAGAAGGGCTCTGAAAAATCCAGGAACCCAGATAATGATGACTGATGTCGATGTAAAGGCATTATTGATAGTTTGGCTTATCAAATGTGATGAGACCTTCGAAGTTGTTGCCATGTACTCTTGACAGGGGATGAAACCTTACCGGATTTAGTTCGGACCGAGCTTAATCTGACGGAAAAAGTCTATCCCGTGTCCCAAGAGTAATGATGGCAAGTGTGCCATGAGCCAAGACTATAGGTATGGACGTATGGTACAAAGCAAAGCCAGCACATAGGTAACATTACTAAAAAAGCCGCAAACAGCAAACGAGCAAGCTAAGTGGGGAGTGGGAAGAAAGCCAAAGCAGGCCCAGTATCCGTTGCGTATTCTACTCAGCTCAATACATTTACCTGCCTATTACAGTATGGGTTATTTTCATACAATATACTGACTAGCCTAATTTGGTTAGGTGCTTGATCTTATTAGGGTACGGAAACAAATTTGCATGTGCTGGATATAGCTCAACTGTACTTCTGATTTCCCTCTTCCCTTGTCTCAGACTCGCAGCACGATGACGTAGCAGCACTTTTCACGAAAGTTCCTCCCCGGCCTCCCATGAAGCAGGCTGACAAGCCTGGGATCAATCCAGTCCAGCGTGGTCCGGGGGCTTCAGGAGGAGACGTGTTGGATATGGCTGTGTCAATAGACACAAAGGATGAGAAAGGGCATTCGAGAATGTGATTGCCAATGTTTGCTTCAGTTTCTTTGGACTTGGCATTTTGCAGCCATAGCCTGTGTAATATTCAGAACTAGTTCATCATAGCTTAAAGATGTTCAGTATCAGCATATCCGCTGTAATTTGGGCGATATCATAACATTTATGTCTTATCTTTCTTTGCATAAGGACAGCACAGGCAATGAGACATCCTAGGGCAGCCATTGCAGGCTATAGCCGTAATGTATCGAAAGCTAGCAGCCATAATCGAGCGGCTGCACGAGGCTGCCAGGCTGAGCAGTAACATCCTGGCTATTCCTCATCCGCTTGATTGACTTCCGCACAACCTTGTAGAGGCATCAGACGGGTTCCTAATTTTTATCATCTCTCGGCTGGAAGGCTGGAGGAGTTGCTCGGCATATGAGTGGTCAGTACCTAGCTTGACCTTGATCGGTATCGCGCTGAGACTTGCATTATCGGTCTCTAAGAGTTGAGAGTTAATCTGGGAGCCGGGGCTGAGTAGCGCACAAGCTGAGGCGGACTGTGGAGCCGTGCATGCCTGTCGACAAATTATAGTACAGCTTCTTGCTGTTTATGAAAGCAGGTCTGAGGGCCCAAGTACTAAAACAGGATGTTCGGTATGTCTGCCGATAATATCTTATGGAAGGTCAAATATACAGAACCAATCCTTATTAAAAGCCAAGACGTTTGACTCCAGCCCCCAATAAAAGTTCTTCTATATCTCTGTACCCCTTCGAACTGGCAAGATCAAGAGCGGTTTTTCCATTCTGGTTCTTTACTCGATGATCCGCTCCTGCCCTCAAAAGCGCTCGCACAACCTCGATGTGATTCTCATTCGTGGCAACATGCAGCGGAGTCCATCCGTCATCCTGCGGCGCGTTTGGATCAGCCCCGGAGGCAAGCAGGAACTGGGCGATCGTCGCCCGACCGTTGCTCGCGGCGATATTCAGCGGCGTCCATCCAGTCTTCGACTTGGCAGAGATGTCAAGCCCGTGTCCGAGGAGAATCTTAACCGCTTCGAGTTGGTCTTTTTCGGCTGCGCAATGTAAAGCAGTCCACCCGTGGGTGTTCGTGGCTCTTTTATCTGCACCACGCGATAGAAGAGCCTTTACTGTCTCTGGATAGCCCTCTCGCGCTGCAATCCCTAGGGAAGTCAATCGGCTATTATTGCGTGTCTCGATATCCGTTTTCCTATCCAGCAGGGCTTCGACCACGGCCGTGTGTCCATTCCCAGCAGCGGAGGTTAGGGGACTCCAGCCGTCATCATTGCGGGTATCGACAGCCGCGCCGTGTCTTAGGAGTAGCTTGACTACCTCCAGATGGCCATTGCAGGCCGCTGAATTGAGAGGGCTCCAGCCACCTGAGTTGCGGGTTGCGGAATTCGCCCCGCAAGCGAGAAGAGACTGGACTACTTGAACATGGCCCCTGGCGGACGCAGCATGCAAGGGCGTCCATTTATCCTTGTTTGTCACGTTGACACCTGCACCGAGCTCGAGAAGGAGGTCAGCAATAGCGTGATGACCGTGGAATGCCGCTGAATAGAGCGGAGTGTGGCGTCGCGCGTCCGCGACGCTGTGGTCTGCGCCGTGCCTGACCAGGGCCACTGCGATCTCAAGGTGGCCTTCGCCCGCGGCACTGTTCAAGGGCGTCCAGCCCGTTGAATCGGGGATTGTGACATCTGCGCCTTTGGCAAGGAGCAGTTCAACCACTGCCAGGTGGCCCTCCGATGCCGCCGCGTTGAGGGGCGTCCAGTTATTCGTCGATGCCCGGGAGGTGTCCGCGCCGTGGTCCAGAAGGATGCGGACCACATCAGTATGGCCGGCGTTTGCAGCATAATACAACGCCGAGGCGCCGATGTCACCAAGACTAGCGTTGACATCCGCGCCGCGCTTTATGAGAGTCTTGACGATTTCTGCGTGGCCTTCAGAGGCGGCTGATGCCATTGGTGTCCATCCACTCGTAGTAGGTATGCTCAAGTCCGCTCCTTGGTCGAGCAAGTACTTTACGATATGGAGATGTCCACTGTGCGCCGCCGCGTTCAGTGGGGTGCACTGCTTCGGATGCGTCATGTCTGATATGTTCACTCCATTTTCGACAAGCACCTTTACCGAGCCTAGTTGACCCAGCTTCGCGGCGGAGTAGATTGGGCTTTGCCCGTCCACAGATGGGACGTTTGGATCTGCTCTATGGTGCAAAAGAGCAAGCACTGCGTCGGGATGACCAAATGTAGCAGCTGCGTTGAGCGGGGTGAAGCCGTCCTCGTTGCCAGAGGTGTAGTCTGCACCGTGTTCGATCAGGTACTCTAGGATTTCCGTGTTTCCTGTGACGGCAGCTGAATATGCGGGTGATTGGCCAATCTCACCGGTAGCAAGGATGTCCTCACCAGCCGCGACCAGCCTTTTGATTTCCTCGAAATCCCCCTCGCGGGCTGCCACGTTGAACGGAGATGGTCCGGGGGTGTCGTCATCGGACACAGTCCCGTCTTCGGATGCCATGGCCTGTGCATACGAGGGCGGAGGGACGGAATCATGGCCATCTCCTTCCTGATTCACAGAATGCGCCGGCGGTGCCATGGACACAAAGGTATAAAATGACTTTGCGGAACTGATTAGACCCTCCATGGCGACAATCATCCCCTGCCTTTCAGCTGTCTCCCCGCTAGAGACAAAAGAGAGCTTCTTCATAGACTGTACGATCGCCTCGAGATCTTTAGTCTCAATGTCCAAGACAACGAGCGACGATTGCTTTTCTTGGGCCGATGCATTTTGTTGAAGCCGCACACACCTCATATAAAATCAGCTCCATACCAACAATCCATTGACTCCATTGGGCCATGGAGACACAAGACCTACATGTTCATCATAGTGGCACCCACCTTCAGGGCCTTACGATGTGGTTCCAGACGGCCGCGATACGCAATAATCGCGCAGCTATGCAAGCCTAATTTCCACGCCTTGGCGTAGACCTTGAACAGCGTGCGCTTCTGCCCGCTCTTGACCACAGGTTCCAGCTCTTGCCTTAGCCGCTGGAGCGTGACTCGGATGTTGTCCAGGTTACTCTGCACGCAAGTCCACATCCCGAAACTGGCAGACGGGTGCGTCATCAGAATGGACGAATGGGTCCGCCAGGTGAGGATGATCTCATCCAGGACGTGACAGATACGATTCAGGTCATGGCCTGTGTTTGAGATTGTCATGTCGCCATCTGGGACGTGATCACGGAGAAGACTGGAACTGAACGAGATGATCTGCCGCGAATTAGTTTGTAGTCATGGAGATGCAGCCGGATATAGATACCTCGTGGCAGGATGCTTTCAGGGCAGTCGAGCTGCCCGCGATCAATAACGGATCCATATCGAGATCTTTGTTAATTTCGCTTCCTCAAGAACGTATGTCCCTTATCAGCCTCGCACGGAGGCCCCTCAGGAGAAGAAATCGAGCAAAGAGGGGGGTCTCGTATAGCAACTTGGCAACCACGTGACCGATCCAAGACCAGATGTCGATCCTTCTCGTATAGATAAACAGATGATTGGATTGTCCATGTTCCAGGTGTGGTAGCAGCGATAGGGCTATTTGAGGCTGTTTGCTCTGTTGTTGAGGAATCTGATTCGCTTTATGGAGAATCATCGGTTGACGGACTGTCGCATGTCTATATATAGCGGCAAAGTCGACATTACCGTCACAGGCTCCTTGACATTGTCCAGCTACAGACAGCCGACAACAGCTAAAATATAAATATAAAACGAGCAGAACACGACCCAATACACATATTTTGTGTCACTACCTCGTTTGAAATTGTGCTCATAAAAGGCAGAGATCCTTTGCGTCACAGAACATGGCAACGAGTTGCCTTCCTCGGATACTGCTGTAGCTTTTGTTTTGCTTGAACTATAGGTACTGCTACGATTAGTGGAGTCCAGGGATTACGAAAAAGGATATAGACTTCAGATTGAATACAATAAAAGAATTGAACATGCGCAAAATACTAAAAGGAGCGATACAAATGAAGTCTCTATAAGAAAACACCTGCCAAATGAAAACAGCTATTCAGAAGAACCTGTTCCATATCCTCCAGACAATTACCGCTTACAGCATGACCATGCCGACTGCAGTCAGAAGCGCTGTGATGGCATACACACCCAGCTCGAACGAGCCAACAGTCACCGCAGTGCCGCGCGTAAGGGCAACAGCCGCACCGGACGAGCTAGTCGACGACGCAGACGAGCCGGACGAGTTAGAGGTGCCGGTGGGCTTGGAGGTGACGGTGCCGGTGCCGGCGGTGCCGGCCTCCTTCATAAGGGAGCTGCAGGCACCGGTCGCCTTGGTAGCGGAGGTGACAGTAGCCGAGCCGCCGAAGCTGCACGCGGAGGAAGCAGAGCTCTGCTCGGAGTAGTACTTGTTGAGCAGGAAGTTGAGCTGCTGCTTGGGGGTGCACATGTCGTAGGCGCCGTAGCTGCCTGTGGTGGCGTTGCGAGCGATGCCGGTGCAGTCGGTGTAGCCGCAGATAAGACTAAAGAGGTCGCTGTAGTCGTCGCTGCTGACGGAGTCCTTGACGACGCACGAGGCGGCGTTGCTCATGCAGGCGCAGAGCTGCTCGTTGGGGGTCGGGGGGAGGGGGCTGGCGCTGGCGAGCCACTTGCCGTTGACCGTCGGGCAGCTTTGCAAGGCGGTGTTGGTGGGAGTGTACGAGGCCTTATTGGTGCCGGATGGGTTGGCGTTGTTGTTGATCTGGCTGGAGTAGTACTTGAAGTCGGACATGGTGCTGACGCTGGTGCTGTCGACGGCAGAGACGAGACCTAGGCGGATCAGCTACCGCCAGATGACCGGATCGAGAGACTTACCGTAGTTGTTGTCCTCCTGGAAATACATGTAAACGATACCTCCCGACCACACATCGTTCATCTTGTCTCCAAACAGGGCCTCGATCTCGGTGAACTTGCGGGGAGTGACCTCATTGCAACCATACTCGGCGAAGAAGACAGGCACAGAGTAGTTGCGGAACTCTTCCGTGCGGACGCTGTACCCGGACTCGGTGTAGGACGAATCACCGCACCAGGAGTAGATGTTGTATCCCCAGAAGTCGATAGACTCGTCACTTGCCTCGCAGTTGAAGTAGTCTGCCATGTTGACGCGGATGGTGGAGTCATCGTTGGTCGCGTAGCCGACTCCCATTGAGCGGTATCCCTTCTCCTTAATGTACGCCTTTATGTCCCGTACCGCGGCCTTGACGAAGGCACTGGCATCGGTGGTACCGACGGTGTTGGAAACTTCATTGCCCGCAAAGAAGCCGAGGGTGTTGTTGTACGGTGCCAGGGCGTCAATCACGCTGGTGTAGCGGTCGTAGAGCGTGGTCTCCCAGGAGGGATCACTGCGGTCAATCGCCTGGGATGGGTCAGAGAGATCGGAGATGACATAGATGCCAGCATCGGCCAACATCTGCATGCACTCCGTGTGGTTGGCAGTCGGATCGATGGCGTATACACGGATGGTGTTGGTGTTCAGCTCCTGGAAGACGGGAATGTCACGCTTGCACAGCGTGGCGTCCGACAGGGGGTCGATATATGTGCTGCTGCCATCGGTGGTGCCATTGCTAGAGTAGTCCTCTGTTGGAGTTAGCTTCTGTGCGATGTAAGACGGCGATCACGTACGTTGGTAGGCAATACCACGAATGTAGCTGAGAGTTTTAGCACGAGTCCAGAGAGATAGACGGAAAATCCTTACAATTGAGTGTTATTGCTAGAGTAGAAGAACTTGGATCCCTTCTGACAGTTAGTCCTATTCCTCCAGAGGATGCAAGGGGAATACCTTGATGATGATAGGGTCAATGCCAGCTAGAGCAGTACCCAAGAGGCCAGCCCCAATGAGAGCGTGAGAAAACTTCATGGCGTTGGACCTTTCTTCCTCTCAAATGAACTGAAACAGTCGTAGATATCAAAGAACCAAGGACTGAGTAACGAATGACTAGACAGTGCAGTAGGAAGAAAATGAATGACAAAGCACAGAATATGTCCAGTAGGTCAAGCAGCCGGGAAACGGAAAGCTATAACAACGCCCAGGAGATTGCCATCGACACACCCATCGTAAGCTATCGCTGGACAGAAGTATTATTATTAGCAGCCCGCCTCACAAAGGGGGCGGACTCTTCACCCGTCAAGTCGGTCGACTTGTTTCTGCTTCTGCGATGCCATCAACGGCCCCGCTTTGGGCAATGAACGCGTCAACACTGCAGTAAGCCACTGCTGGTCCGGTCGTCAAGCGAGGCGCCGGCAAAATGAAAAAGCGAAAGAGACGACAGCCGGACTCCATTCACCGTCCAGTATTGGTTCATAAATCCGGGCTGGAAATTAGAGTTGACCGAGATGATGCCACTATTGTGATGGTGGCGGGCCATGACGGACTGATATAACTGTGGCTACCATTATTAGCGGATGTACGATTCAAGAGTGGGATAGCATAAAGGAATCCGGTTTTTACTCACTCTGAATTGTCCTTCATCATCTTGAATGTCATTTGAGCGAATTATGACCAAGCGTTGATTCTATGTTCGGAGTTGAGATGGTTCGTGGTGAGTGTCAAAGTTGTGGGCTTGTTCCGTCGGAGGACTTTATCCCCGAATGAGAATGTCGGTCTTACGGTGGAGCACGCTCTCTAGACTAAGGTACAAACTAGAAGTGCTCATGAAATTGGGCCGGAGATACGCCATTGAGTCAAGCTTTGTGGATTTGCAACCGAATGATGGTAGCCTATTTCAATTCAGTGTTCTAGTGCAAAGCAGGCTTGATCGACATGAACTACTCTTAGTTCCTGGTAGCTTAGGGAAATAGTGGCCTCAAATGAATCCGATACAGAGTGTATATGCTGCATCATCTGTGTTTGATTGAAAACATAATTGATGTCCTGTGGTCGAATCGACTGTCACTGTTGATTTCATGATATGGACAAGCTGTAGAGTCCAGGTCTTGTAATGTACAATCTCGCTAGAAACAATTCATCGCACGTGTCCGTCCTGCATAATTCATGTCGCAATATACCAATCCTGAACACCAGAGGCACCGCCATATATCCAATTCCAATCCCAAACTCAATATATCACATGATTCACATTTCTCGACGACGGGCCTCAATGGCGGCTTGAAACGATCGGATGGTATCTAGCGGTCGCTCGAGACGGGGCCGTGTGGGATTGGACCGGTCGGGATCAGCTGGATGTCGTTAGCATTGATGACTCGCATGCGATGAAGCTAGGAAGAGACGAACCAATAATATTTCCATCTTTGTCGCGGTGCTGCATCGATCGCAGCGAGAACATTGGGGTGCCTGATACGGCTTGATTGACTTTTTCGAAGTGTTAGTATATACACAAGACAAACAGATACAAGGCAACGAACTTGGTTGAGCTTCAGTCAAGGCTTGATTGGGATCAGCTTTGCTGGACAGAGTAACCTTCTTGTAGCTCTCGTGAGAGCCGATGGATCCAGCGCGGTCGCTGGATGGCCGTGAGGACCGAGAGAATGGCATAGTGAGTGTGAAACAATGGGCTGGACTGAGATTTAGAGAATAAAAGATAGTATTATTGATAGTTTGATGAATTGTGGAGATGAAACAACAACTAGAGGTGTCAAGTCGATGGCACTACTGAGTTCTAAATTGCTAAAGTACGCGGGTGCTGAGGGCCTCAGAACCAGGCGAGTGGGCGGCCGTATAAATGCGAGGGCTCATCCTGGCACTTGTGCCTGACTGCCTCAGGTACCAGGTACCGAACCCCATTTTTAGAAGCGGAATGGCCTGTGACGCTTCTTGCACCACAGATGTGAATCATTTGCTCATTTTTCATTGCATCCGCTGACATGTGCCTCGATCGCTGGTGCTCACCATGACGTTGTCTGGTCCGAGGAGGGGCCCTGTTTCACTTCGTCTGGAATGTGAAGAATGTGAATGGTCCCAAATAGGCCAAGCTTTGCCTAATGAAAACCAATCGAAGATTGACAGGGCCATCCAGCCAATCACATGACGCGGATGCCAGAAACAGTAAAACGGGCCACGTAAGCAGAGGGGCTGAGGCAGTGGCAAACGGCAGGAACAGCCGGAGACCACTGGCCAGACTCTGATCCCACAGTAGGCATCAGCATTAGAATTCGTCTCCTTCCTGTTCCTGACAAGACCTAAGACAAGGGGAGGAGACAACAGAACGTATCAGTCTCAGAGTTCCTGACAGAGCATGTGCTCTCCTTATTTCGGCAAGAAGGCTAACTTTTCAGGACACGTGATTTTCCGAATCAGTACATCTTGGGAAGTTTCCATCAATGACCAGATGCAGCTATGAAGCAGACATGATCAATCATCAGACTCGCGTTGGTTGCAAAACTGATGCTGTACAAGCAGACCATCAAAGTACGGTATCATGATGGCTTCTAAGATGACACTCATTGCATCTCTTATTGGATATACTGCACGATCTCTATTCACTCAGAACCGCGGAAGCAAAGAGAAACCCTGAATGTCAAAGTGGCTCGATGATCAAGTTTATATCTCATCAAATGACCTTTCCAGAAGAGTAGAACTGCCTGACTTGATCTATCACGAATCGAGCATCATCCAAAGTCAAGGCATAGTATATCGGCAGGCGAACAAGGCGCTCACTCTCCCTAGTCACCGCATCTTCATCCATAACATGCCGGTGATTCATACCAGGCCCTGTCTTATGAAGAGGACTATAGTGAGGTAACACACTGATCCCAACCGCCTTCATCGCTTCCATGAACTCCCTTCGTTCCGCCATATCCCGGACTTTAATCCCGAACATCCGAGCATTGTGCTCCCGATGCGGCGGTAAAGCCGGCAACCGGATGATCCCCTGCGTTTCCAACCCCTCCAACTCCTTCCAGTAGAGATTCCAGATCCGATGGCGCTGGATCTGAATCGTCTCTGCACCCTCCAGCTGGGCCCATAGATACGCAGCCTGCAGCTCACTGATCGCATAGCTCCCCCCGACCAGCTGCCACGTATCCACGCGTTCATCTGTACTCCGAAACGACACATCGTGCATCATACCTTTGTTCCAAACAATCTCCGCGCGCTCGACCAGCGCCGGGTCATTGACGAGGAGAGCACCGCCCTGTCCCCCAGCGGTGATATTCTCCCCCTCCTGGAAACTAATACACCCCAGCTGCCCCATCGTCCCGACGGCACGGTCTCTGTACGTGGAGAAGAGCCCCATCGCCGCGTCCTCGACGACGTATATCCCGCGTTCGCGCGCAATTTCCAGGATCTCGTCCATGTCACATGCGAAACCGGCGTAGCAGACTGGGACCACCACGCGCGTGCGGTCGGTTATAGCCTCCCGGACTCGCGTCGGGTCCATGTTCATGGTCTCCGGGATGATGTCTACGAATACCAACGAGGCTCCCCGGAGGAGGAATGCGTTTGCGGTCGATGGGTGCGTGTAGCTCGGGAGGATAACTTCGTCTCCGGGTTTGATGTCCAGGATCAGTGCGGCGAGCTCGAGAGCAGCGGTGCAGGAAGGTGTCAGGAGGACTTTCTTGCAGGAGAGGCGTTGCTCTAACCATGACTGGCAGAGACGGGTGTATCGGCCGTTGGTAAGGGTGCCGTTTTGGATGGCGGTGTTGATATACACTATTTCCGAGCCAGTAATGGCTGGGATGTTGAAGGGGATGAGCTTCTGGTGCTTTGGCGGGCTGAAAATGGACATGCTGATGGTTGTCTCCTATGTTGTGGACAGATGGAGAATGCGTTACTTCTTCAGGAGGAGATGATGTCAGTTGAACATAGAGTGCAGTGGTGGAGGCGAATCCATGGTTGACCTAGAGCTTAACCGTTACAAAGTGTGGCGTCCCACATCACTTTGGATTCTTCATTGCGAAATCCCCTGAACAGTCTGACTTTTTGGTTTTAGGCAAGAGGAGGCTGTCAGAGATTGCTCTCTCGTCCGTCCTAATTACTCAGAAGACCAACCATAACGCAAATGTTCATGACCGTCTCGATGTCGAGTTAGAATGCTTTCGACCATCGTCGACGAGGTCTCGTTCTGCATGCTACCTTCGGAATCGAGGCTTAGTACTAGTAAGATGGTCCCTTGCTCTGTATCTGAGCAGGCATCCGTGGGTATGCCGTGTCTGATATTCCATACCGCAGAGGCTTTATGCGAGGGACAACCTCTTATATTCTTAACCTCAATAGAATGAGACAGTACATTTGAAAGTTACCTTCGACAAGGCATTCAACCCAGAAGGTTCTTGTTGAGGTAGGATGACTCGATTCTTTTCAATTGAGTTGCCGATAAATTCCTATATTGGAGTCCATGTGGGAACAACAAGGGCCTTCGAATGGGCTCTACTTTGGCGAATCACTGTCCAATATTGTCGTGCTATTTGCACTCGATGGTGGGAAACTAGTTGTCGGAACAGTCAGGACTGGTTTGGATGTATGCTTGGTGATATGAAATGCTTGGCTGAATCAGGAAATATATCTATGGCTTTTCCTGATCACTGACCTTCAGTAAATGGTTCCAAACCCGAATCAATACTCAATAGTCTCCCTCGATGCTGGCGAGGCTATTTGAAACTAAACCTGCAATTCTCCGCAGAAGGATGCGACTGTACAATTCTCAACGTTGCCCCTTATTCAGAGTGACTATCCGGGTATCTACGTGCTGTCTAAGGAGATCAAACAAGTTGACGGGAATAGCTTAGATACTCTTAAGTTCACATGAACTAATAGCTGATGACCTGATCCGGACCTATTACTCGTCTGTGTCTTATACTTCCTCGTTAAGGCTCTGGAACCGATCTTGAGCACGATGAACAACTGCGCTAAACGGTGCAAAATGGCCAAGGTGCGAGGACGAGCCATTACATTCCATTATGGTGAACGACAATAGTTTAGGGAATTCCCAGTCCAACATTGCCATCGATAACCGCAAGTATGGTCAGCCATGTATTCAAACTCTGAAAAATAGATTGACGCCGAGGGCTCGGACAACAGGACGAGACCGTCATTGAATGTGAAGATTACGGGAAGCACGCTTGGCCCCGGACATTCCTTACATGCCGTGAATCTGGGGATTGACTCGATCTTGCACCGAATCCAGCGCCGGACAACGGACGTGCAGTCTCGATTTGTAATGGGTTTGTCAAAAAAGACAGGTATGAGGGGAACAGGAAGAGCGTTCCGAATCCGAATAGTGTAAACGGAGCTAGGACACTGGCAACTATTCCCATGTCCACTTTACTCCGTCGTCTGCTTACTTCGGACTTCTCCCGCTTTGTATCCTGTGCGGTGCCCAGAACTGTCGGCGCAGAATCGTCGGCGGAGAATACGAACTTTGAACCTTCAACGGCAAAGCGCCCAACTACCGATATTGGTATCCGGAGATGTTAGCGTATGTATCCCGGAAGATTCTAGCATGGTGTCTACTGTCCACGGATATGGTGCCGTCGGCAATTCTCCGGGGAAACCCTAGTTTAGCTGGGGTTTGTGGGGGACGCTTGCATGAATAATACATATCTTGGGAGTCGGGACCTCCGAGTTGACCACTACTCGGTGAAGAGAATTGAAAGACGCTAGACAATGACGGCTAGAGGAAGATGTGGGTAGCATTTTTATCATGACGTGCGGGGAATCGAGCGGGATGGACGGCATCAAGCGTATACTCGGCGATTAGCAAACTTTTATGTAAGTTGGGCCGAGTCGCGAGTTTCCATATGGCCTTGTTCGGTGAGTCTATTTTGACAGCCGACTTATCTGACACGGTCAAGAAGGATGTCCATCTGAAATGCCGCTGCAAGGATGTCGACAGGCATATTTCACTAGACGGATGATACCGAGCTCACTGCACAGAGGAACCCCGCGGGGAAGTAGATTGAGATCGGCTGCAGGTGGAGGAAAAGGACTTTCCCATGCTCGCATAACCCTGTAATCTGCACACGGCACCGACCCCACATACTAGGTAGGTGCAAAAATTGCTGGAGTTTAGCCCTTCCCCACACGGCCACAGCAATTCAAGCTGCAAGAAGCACTAGTGTAGGTTCGCGCCAAGTGAGTCGATATTTATAAGAGCTTTGTCATTTTGTCAAGGGCGGACGACTCATGCAACACGGGAAGGAGCCATGGAACTGTACAGTCCAGGAACAGAAAGAAATGACTACCGGGAGATCAAGTCACCGGAGTCTATGACAGAGTTATCCATGGTCGAAGGCTTAAGCGCTTGAAAAATCCAGACTAGACTGAGACTGCTCTCTTGGCAACTGCCATAAGAAGGATGGATCATGGATAGTTGTCGAGTGAAAAGCCGGAGTTCAGCCGAAGCGTGGTCAGTCTATGGGTTCTGTAGCCGGCAATAGTCCCAATACAGCCATACAGTCGGCCCGCCAAGAACGTGGAGCCCCGCTTTGGCTGGGGATGTGGGGACCCCGCATAGTCAACTGTGAATTGCTGTAGTCGTAGTACGGAGATGAAAGAAAACGAGGCTCAAGCCACCTGCTTTGCTGCATCTTTGGCCAACTCAGTCTCTAGAGGCCAGATGGAGGAAGACGAACCGAATGCCACGCAAAGTGATAGTAGCTCGGCAACATCGGGGTACTCCGTATGGGCACGCCTGGTCCAGTCTTGGTCTTTGCCCGGTAGAAAAAAGATTGGGATGAGCGATATGGGAAGTACTACGATCTGAAGTCGCTATGCAATAATAGCCGACATAGGCGGCTCCTCAAGCCGAATCGCAGCTATATCAAGGCCGTGAATCCCCTCGATTCTTGACCTTGAAGATCAGACCTATCGACACTTCTACCCCTCTCTTCGGAACTGAAGATGAAAATCACGGTTCCCCTTCTTGCTGCTGCCCTGCAGCTGGCAGGCACTGCTACCGCGCAGGATGATGCTGCTATCGCCGCCAATCTCGAAAAGTTTTGGTCGTATGGCCGTTCCGAGCCGGTCTACCCCAGCCGTAAGAGTGAATCCAAGACTCGTGATGTCCCCTATGACTAACAGTACGTTGCTCAACAGCTGAAACCCAAGGCTTGGGCGACTGGAAGGAGGCATACGCCAAGGCCAAGGCTCTCGTGGCGAAGATGACCGACGAGCAGAAGAACAACCTCACTTACGGGTACACGTCAACTACCAATGGCTGCTCCGGTAACTCGGGAGGTGCTCCTGGAGTTGGGTTTCCCGGACTATGTTTGCAGGATGCCGGCAACGGTGTCCGAGCTACTGACCTCGTGAATGGATACGCATCGGGTGTCCATGTAGGAGCTGCATGGAACCGCGATCTTGCCTACGAACGTGCTCACTACATGGGTGCCGAATTCAAGCGTAAGGGTGTCAACGTTGCTCTGGGCCCGGTGGTTGGACCGCTTGGGCGCACGGCGCGCGGCGGTCGTAACTGGGAAGGCTTCTCCAATGACCCGTACTTGGCCGGTTCCCTGACCGGAGAGACCATTCGTGGCCTGCAGGAGTCAGTCATTGCCTGTGTCAAGCACTTTATCGGCAATGAGCAGGAGACCAACCGCAACCCTCCGGTGCTTTTGGAGGGCTCCCACAACCAATCCGTCTCGGTAAACCTGGGCGACAAGACCATGCATGAGCTCTACCTGTGGCCCTTCCAGGACGCCATCAAGGCCGGTGCGGGATCCGTCATGTGCAGCTACAACCGGATTAACAACAGCTACGGCTGCCAAAACAGCAAGACACTCAATGGCCTGCTCAAGGGTGAGCTCGGCTTCCAGGGCTTTGTCGTCACCGACTGGGATGCCCAGCACACGGGGATCGCGGCAGCAGACGCGGGTCTGGACATGGCGATGCCCGATTCTGTTTATTGGGAGAATGGTACCCTCGCTCTGGCCGTCAGAAACGGCTCATTGGCCCAGACTCGCCTGGACGATATGGCGACTCGCATACTAGCTTCTTGGTATAAGTATGCGGAGATCGAGCAGCCGGGACATGGAATGCCTGTCGATCTGCGGAAACCTCATGAGTTGACCGATGCTCGCGATCCCAAGTCCCGGTCCACCATTTTCCAGAGTGCCGTGGAGGGTCACGTCCTGGTGAAGAACACCAACAATGCTCTGCCACTCAACAAGCCCAAGCTCCTCTCTCTCTTCGGCTACGATGGCATTGCCGCCACCCAAAACACAATGGACAACGTCACCTTTGGCCGCTGGATCTTTGGACTGTCCAACACCCTGAACTACCCCAACGGCAGCGCCATCGATACTGCTGTTCAAATGGACATGTTCCTCTCGAGCTACGATCCCACTGCCGAGGGTCCCGGCGTCGCCCTGAATGGCACCCTGATCTCCGGCGGCGGTTCCGGAGCCACCACGCCCTCCTACATCGACGCTCCGTTTGACGCCTTCCAGCGCCAGGCCCGCGAAGACGGCACCTTCCTTGCGTGGGACTTTGCCTCGCAGAAGCCCATCGTCAACCCGGCCAGCGAGGCCTGCATCGTCTTCGTCAACGAGCTGGCCTCTGAAGGCTGGGACCGTCCGTACCTGGCAGATCCATACTCTGATGAGCTCATAATCAGTGTCGCCTCCCAATGCAGCAACACTATGGTCGTCATCCACAACGCGGGCGTCCGCCTCGTCGACCGCTGGATTGAAAACGCCGACATCACCGCCGTTATCTACGCCCATCTCCCCGGCCAGGATACCGGCGGCGCCCTGGTCGAGGTCATGTACGGCAAACAGTCCCCCTCCGGCCGTCTCCCGTACACCGTCGCCAAGAGCGCGTCCGACTACGGCAATCTGCTCCACCCCGTGGTGCCCGAGGGCGATCGCGACCTCTGGTACCCGCAGGTCAATTTCACCGAGGGCGTGTACATCGACTACCGTGCCTTCGAGGCGCACAACATCACCCCTCGGTTCGAGTTTGGTTTCGGTCTCACATACACCAACTTCTCCTACTCCGCGCTCGAAGTCGAGCTCGTCCCCGGGGCAAACACCGACTACCTGCCTCGCGGCTCCACCATCGCCGAGGGCGGCCTCCCCTCTCTCTGGGATGTCGTGGCGACGGTCAATTGCACGGTGACCAATACTGGCACGGTGGAGGCGGCCGAGGTCGCCCAGCTGTATGTTGGGATCCCCGGCGGTCCGGCCAAGCAGCTCCGAGGCTTCGACAAGCAGACTATCAAGCCGCACAAGAAGCAGCACTTTACCTTCGACCTGACCCGTCGGGATCTGAGCACCTGGGATGTCGAGAAGCAGACGTGGGGGTTGCAGTCAGGAAGCTATCCCATCTACGTGGGTAAGAGTGTGCTGGACGTTCAGCTCACCGGTACTTTGCACATCTGATATTGAATGGATAGTATATTTTCGTGTATAGACAGTAATAATGAATTACGATGTGATGTCGTCAGTCTATCCACGTATTGACAATATTAGTACATAACCGTAAGCTCATAATCTACATATCCTCGTCACGATCGGCTACACCACACCTTTGACCTCCCTCTTCTCCATCAGGTTCGTTACCCTCGTACTCTGCCCCGCCAACGCCGACCCAACCACCGCACCTAGCACAAGCACAACCCCAACAAGAAGCTACCAACATCAGCCATGCCTCTCTCAAACGGCCATAACACTCACCTTCGGATCAATATCCCTAGACTCCACAACCAACGGCCCCAAAACCGCAATCGCAAACCCCATCCCCTGCGCAAAATTCTTCGTCACCGAACTCGTAGCCCTCACACACCACGCCACCAGGAACCCGCCGGACGCCTGTAAACACACAAACACCCAGACCAGGCTACTAAACCCCTCAAAGAAGCTGGATCCATCTATCCTGCACTTTGACTTCCAGAGGAACGAGAGCAGCGCGAAGAGCAGACTGTGCGCGGCGAGTTGGGCGTTCCGGACGAAGAAGGAGTTTGCGGCTGTGGTTGTGGTTGCGGCGCGTTTGAGGGATCGCTCGATACAGAGGCCTCCTAGGGCGACGCTTGACCCGGACAGAAGCATGGCGAGGACCCCTGGGAGGGGGTGGGTGTGGAGTGTGGTGCGGTGCTGCTGGTTCTCTGCTGAGGCGTTGGCGCCGGTCTGGGCGAGGATGATTCCCGCTGTCATTGTGAGGGTGGAGGTCCAGTGCTGGAGGGTGAATCTTTGGTTGAGGAGGAAGGTTGCGAGGAGGGGGGTGAGGATGAGTTTTGTTTGGGAGAGAGCGAGGTACGGGAGGAGGTCGAGGGAGGAGGCGCCGATGCTCTGGGCGAAGGAGGCGGCGGTGTAGAGGAGGGCTGGGAGGGTTGCTTCCTCGTGGTTTGTTCTGAGGGTGGTGAGGAGGGATTTGTGCCCATCTGCTATTTGAATGATGCAGAGGAGGGAGGTGGCCAGTTTGAGGAGTTCGGAGAGGAGGATGCCTGTCAATGGATCGAAGTGCTTGTTCTCGGTTGTGGACCGGGACTGGATTTTGTGTTGCAGCTATCATAATCTTTAGTGCTGGTCTTGAGAAAGGAGTTGGGCACATACAATGATTGATGCTGCATTTTGTAGGACGAGCTGATCGTTTAGCAGAGTACAGTCATGGCAAATGGAGAGAAACATACCAGGAAAAGACCGATAATCGTTGATACTTGGACTTTGCTATGCCCTATGAAGTTGAACCTGCATGCTGTCACTACCAGAAGTATACGCATTGCGTCTGTCTTACATGTCAATAGCAACTACCATGTCACTTCCTTTCAACAACGAGGATAGATGATCATCGCTCTACACATCGTTCCCCAGAAGTTAACCTCAACTAAGCGAAAGGGCCAGGCGCCCAGGCTGATTTAGGTATGGATTGATCCCTGAAAGTCAGCCTCATCGTCGGAAGTCGGAAAATTGCGGTCTGCCATTCCCTGGTCCCATGCGAGAGGTCTCTGGCATGAGAATCTACAGATCCACTCCAAGGAAAATGTCGCATTGAGCCTTACAAGAACCACTAGGACTTCTCAGTCAAGGAGCGAAACAGCGAACTCACGCATGATCCAAACGCAGTTAGCGCATGCGATGGAGGGATACTATTCAATCATGGTTAGGGCTATATGCACAGTAACCAAGCGGACAACGCACAGGCAGAAATAATAGTCAAAATAAGTGCCAACCGATCAGTTTAGGCAGCCGGATTCTCAGTATCCAACAGGAGACAGGATGCCCTCGGATAATCTAACCTATATTCTCCCGTGTCTCGTGTGAAGTTGCCTTGGCCCAAAGTATGACTGGCATGGAGCCAATCAATGCGCCCGGTGTTGCTCACAAGACCCTGGCGCCTGAGACGGTCGTCGTATAATTGGAGGATCCATACGCCAAGCTCGATTATCCGTGGATCTACAGAGCTTGTTGCATTGAGGCCCCACGGTTGGAAAGGGTCCAAATTTTAAACATAGTAGCCTAGCCCCTGGTGGAAGCGTGAGACGGATACGCAAAGGGTGAAGACGAGAGAGAAAACCGAGGCACGGCTCCTTTTTCCATAAGCAACTCTTGTGATTTGCCAAGATTACAGGAAACATCCATGGACGCATCTGGAATGGAATGACCGGCCGGAATGCTCGGGCCTCTCTCCCAAAGCAGCCTCGTATCGCTGCTGTACTGTAAGATACACGACGGTAATATTACGAATGATTGCCCTTATTCTCAAAGACAGACAGCGCTTGTGACCTCTTACCGCTTCTTGTGTTTAACTTTGTAGATCAAGGCATATTACTTAGTATCTCTATTGGCGACTCCTGTGTACATTGGTGTGTTCAATATCTTTGTATAGCCCAGGCCAGACTTTGACGGCTAGCGAGGCACAGCGCTGGCGGCTACTTTCTTGCAAGGATTGGCTATGAACACTATTATAGCACGGTCAAGCTCTCATAAGTCTTCGCTAGAGCGGGCTACTCCGAATAAGTGAGCCGAGATATGATACGTCGAATGGTGGCAGTCAAGCACCCACGAACAAGTCCTCCAGTCGGAATCGATGACCACATGGGAAGAGCTTAGACACGCCCCGATTCAAGCTTCAGGTGGTAACCTGCATGAGCATAGCATATAGGGAGAGTTCCATCTATTGGGGACATCGGATCCGAACACGCCACTAGCCAGCACAAGGAGAAAAGTTGGGTCGCTTAGAATACACTATCCCACAGTAGTACACGTGATATATGCCGCATTAAGGAGTACCGTACCTGATCTCGTCTATTACCTGTGGAATACATAGGAGTCATAACGTCATCCCTTGTAATGCCATCCCTTGTCCCCTTGACCAGTCGATGGGATTGAAGCATATAGCATGAAACAGGCAAAGAAAAGAAAATCAGAAGAATAATAAATTAGTAAAAACACATACAGACGGCCAGCTAGTACAAATGACAGAAATACAAAGTCAGGGACTTCATACAGGGTTCAGCGCCACAATGTCCCGTCCGCCTCTGCGCGTTGCCAGTTAAGGTTCCCGAATAATTTCCAACAAAAGTCTCGCAGTTGGTTGGAGGGACCCGCAGAGATCTCCAGGCAGCAGTACCTCAGTCCCTGTACTGTGTAGTGTCTGGAATTTTTCCAGGGGCATACATGTAGATATTGCGAAGACCATCTGCAATGCCATGAAAATTGTCCGCTACTAGAGATCATGGCGCGCAATCGTCTCCGATTGCTTCTAACCATTCTTCTGGCGCTTTTGATCGCCGGCCTGTTCTCCTCCTCGCTTCAGCGATTATACTACCTCGTTCGACTCCCCTTTGTTTGGAAAGCCTCCTCCGCAGCCGCAATCATCTCGCATGAACATGACCGATTCGACGTCACATTCGCCGCCTACGAGGCCAATTACTCGACTGCCAATGCGGGACAGGCCCCCCTAATACCTCCCATACTGCATCACATTCACGTGGGCTCCAGACCGCCACGAGCGGAGTGGCTCGAGGCGCGCGAGCTGTGCCTGAAGCATCACGCGTCCTGGAGTACGTTCGTCTGGACCGAGGAGAGCGCGGAGAAGCTGGTTCGCGAGGAGTTTCCTCATCTATACTCGATGTGGAAGAGCTATCCGTATATGATCCAGCGGGTKGATGCGCTGCGGTATATGATTCTACAGAAGCACGGTGGTGAGTCTACTACCTGGGCAGCAGTGTGATGGAGCTGACTCAACAGGCGTCATCCTCGACTATGACCTGGCGTGTAAACGATCTCTCGAGCCTCTGCGGCAATTCGACTTTGTCGCTCCAGCCGCCCACCCCGCCGGTCTCTCCATCGGCATGATGCTCTCCTCGCCGGGGAATCCGTACATCAAGGCGCTGGTCGACAACCTCCCGCTGTACAACCACCGGTGGTTATATCTCCCGTATGTCACGGTCATGTTCAGCACAGGCTGCCACTACGCTTCGTAAGTTTTACAACAACAAATACTGTATTCAAGTCTAATGCATACAGAACAATCTACACCCTCCAGTCCAACCGATCCTCTCTCCGCATCCTGTCCGGCCCGCCCGACGCACCGCGCATGCACATGCTGAACGGGCAGGTCAACACCCCGCTCTTCCGCCACCTGGGCTCGTCCTCCTGGCATAACCGCGACGCGCGGCTGATCTCGCTGTTTAAGAATCTCGATCAGCGGGCGCTGTTCGCGGTATTGGTTTTTAGTCTCTTTGCTGCCACGACGATGATACTGTGCTGTGTGCACCGTGCGCGCGGCCGATCTTCGGACGAGGAGCAAAGCACGCCTGTCTCGAAGTCGTTGACCAAGAGTGCTTAGTTGGCGTCTCCATTATATACCGTTTTTTATCTTGTTATGTATCTTGTTACGCATGGGCTGTCTAGAACCATTGTTTGTATATACTTCTGAATCGACATCAAGCTACCAGTTTATTCAAATTGTTAAACCACATATACCGACTAATCACCAAGTAAAGCGACCGATCCCACGAGTACTGGCTCGCGTGCTGGCTGAATGCCGCTCGCGAGACGAGGTACGTCCGCCAGGGACTCACCAGCAGGACCTTGTCGTTGTATGCATCTAGCGGAGAAAGATCATGGACGCCGTCTGCCGCGCTCGCTGCGGGAGAGGTAAGGATAGCTTTGAGAATGCGCCACGAGAACGGGATAGCGGTAGGGACGAGGTCGATAAGCGACGAGTATTTGCGGAGGAGGAAGGTGCTTTGCAGTGCGTATGCGGGCGGCGCTTGCGGTGTGCTTGCGATGTATTTTCTGGCCTGTTAGTTGCATTAGGGACAGGTGGAGATGAAGAGAACGAACGAACCGGACACCGGCGCTGACAGCTCTGTGGTTGACATGGCCCGAGACGCCTCCATTATCGAAGGTGATGATCTAGAAGATGAGTACCAGTACCAGCACCAGCATTCAATTGCACGGCAAAGGACATACCAAGTCAACATTCCATTTCTGGACGTGCGACGCAACAAGGTCCTTGACCAGGTCCTCATTCCACCATTTCTTGGGATTATCCTGCAGCTCGGCATTGTCCAGTACGACGCAGCGATCGGGGACGATGCCCAGCACGGAGCAGCTATCGTGGATTTCCTGTCGGCGACGCTCGCCTATTCCCTCGTAATTTCCTAGGCGAGTAAGCATTAGACGATACAACTGATGTTCAACGTACCCGAGGATATCACCAGCAAAGCCCGCTGCACGTGCGGATCATCGCGTCGGTAGGTGATGCTCGGACTGAAGAAGAGCGTCTCGTCGTCCGGGTGGGCAGTTACGAGGAGGATACTCCTTGCGTGCTGAAACGCGACGGGCACCAGCCGCGGGTCATTTGCCAGGTAATACGCAAGCAGGACATAGAGACATAGGGCAGTGAGGGCTACAATGAAAAAGAGAGATAAAGCTACCCGGGCTAGTTTTCGTCGTTGGCCTTGCCGGCCGAGGCGCTGGACTATCCAGACGAGCTTCATGTTGTATCGATGATCATTCGGTTCCAGCGCATCAATTGTACTTGGGAGTTGTAGTCTGACTAAATTGACACCAGATGATCGCGTCATTGCAAGGCCAGGATGAGTGTAACCTGGTTTGCGACTTCCAGGTTGCAAGACAATAAGACAATACCAACGGAATACACGGTTATACGGTTATACCATTACACAGCTGCCCCCACAGCTCTTGGATTTGCGTCTGGCAGCTCTGTTACCTCTGGGCAAAGCTTGATAAGTTTTGAGTTAGCGTTTCCGAATGCTCGTCGTTGCACCAATCCAACTGCGCAAAATCCGTCTGCCTACAGGACCCTGGTGTTTGCGCAGTTCTAGTGAAGTTAATCCGTGGTCCTCGATCGGTCTCGCGTATTTTGACTTTATGGCGTTGGGCACATAACAGACTAATAGCATCCTGACAATGTGACTAGAATTGTCTTTTCTCTAATTAGAGAAAATATCGCGCATCCTCTGTGCTCAACCGCCAGCCATGTCCTGGGTGCGCGCCAAATTCCTGTTCCTGGCCTCCAGGCTACTCCGCCTCCCCTCCTGGTCAGGGTATTCCGTGCTTCCCCGATCGTCTGGCCATAGTAGAGCTATCTTTTCCCGGAGTCCGCGGACCCCCTACCGCCGTATCATCCTGCTTGTCCGGATAGCAGTAGCAATTCTTGTGTGCGATATCATACTGACGCCCATCTTCTGGCCTTCGTACACGCACCTCCCGCCCTGCTATGAGAACCTCAGAAAAATAGTTTCAACTTCCGGCCCCCCCGGACGAGGAAACCCCCACAATGAAAAGGTATTCATCGCCGCCATCTTGTACGATCGCAATGGGGAGCTCGCCGGCGGCCAATGGGGCGATGCGCTCGTGCAGCTGATCGACCTGCTCGGGCACGACAACGTCTTTCTCAGCCTGTACGAGAACAACAGCGGGCAAAAGGGCCCGCAAGCCCTCGACGCTCTATCGCAGCGGATCCCAATCAACAAGTCCATCGTGGTCGATGTCGACGAGCACACCACCTTCGATACCTTCCCCCGCGTCACGCTCCCCAATGGCCAAAAACGCATCAAGCGCATCGACTACCTAGCCACACTGCGGAACCGCGCTCTGCGCCCCCTCGATGAGCAGAACCTCATCAAGTACGATAAACTCCTCTACCTCAACGATGTCTACTTCAACCCCGTCGAAGCCCTCCAGCTCCTCTTCTGCACAAACGCTCATTCCCAGCGGACTACCCCGGCCTACCGCGCCGCCTGCGCCGTGGACTTTAGCAACCCCTTCAAATTCTACGACAGCTACGCCACCCGCGACCTGGCAGGCTACGGCATCGGCCTCCCGTTCTTCCCCTGGTTCACGACAGCAGGGCACGGACGGAGTCGGAACGATGTGCTGGCGGGCCGGGACGCGGTGCGCGTGCGCAGCTGCTGGGGCGGGATGGTCGCGTTCGACGCGTGGTATTTCCAGAAGGAACGTCCGGTGCGGTTCCGCGCTGACGACGAGGTATTCTGGGATGCGTCGGAGTGTTGTCTTGTGCATGCGGATGTGCAGGATGCGCCGCGCGATGTAGACGAGATTCAGGATACCGGGGTGTATATGAATCCGTTTGTGCGGGTTGCGTATACGCCGAGGACGCTGGCGTGGCTGGGGACCACGAGGCGGTTTGAGCGGTTGTATGCGCGTGTGCATGATCTGCTGAATAGGGTTGTCGGGCTGCCGTGGTATAATCCGCGGAGGGCGGAGGTGGCTGGCTCAAAAGTGCAGCGGGAGGTCTGGGTGCCTGATGAGGGGTTACAGAGTGGTGGTTCGTTTCGGATGGTGGAGGTTACGGCAGGGAATGGTGGGTTCTGCGGCCGACGGGGGATGGAGGTGGTGGTGGAAGATAGAAGACCGGATCAGGATGGGTTCGAAGCTCTACCTCTTCCGTCTCAATAACATTATATACATGATTAGAATGATGATGTATGAGGGACCTTGGTCCACTCCCTGCACCGACCAAACACCGTCCGACAGAATTTTCCATACTCCACTATAAGGTCGAATTTTCTCCACGAGCCCTGCGCTCGATGGAGTAGTCGCGCAGACGGATCTGTCGGGGGTTTCGAGCCCATATTGCCATATTTGCCTCTCCCCGGGCTGAACCCCGTAATCGGAAGAACCAAGACATCCTCCACAAACTTACTCTTGCCCCCATCATGCAATCCCGTCAGCGCATTCCACCGGAGCCCTGTAGTCGCCATCAGCCAATTCTGCGCCGCCTCGGTGAACGCAACCGGGCCGGTCAGAATCAGCGGATCGACTGTGTCTTTTGCGGCCTCACTCGACACCTCCTGCATCGCCGCAGAGAATCTGTCAATAAACATCTGGAGGACCGGATGCCCCGGCCCCCAGGCAAAAGCCCATTGCGTTAGTTGCACGGGGTAGGTATACCCCATCCGCCAATACAAGTCGCTGTCAGGAGAACAATCAGCCTCTAGGCCGACGATTGCGCGGACAAGCTTGGTGGACGTGTACACGTCGCCTGTTTCCGGGTCGCGCCAGGGCTGGATGTCCGAAGCGTTGATCCAGTTCTTGGGCTTGCGGAGGGGCTCAGTATCCATATCTCCGTACTGGACATTGATTAATATCCGCAAGTAGATGAGAGACGGGAAAGGGACGTACCACACCGCCGATCCACTTCGAAACCAGAACACGAAAAACATCCGTTCGTTCGACGTTGCTAGCAAGCGCGTAGAACTGCTTCTCCAGACCGGGCTCAAAGTGCTTAATGAACTGGTCGATCCCCTCGTCCTCCCAGAGGAAGTAGGCCATCTCATCCTCTTCGACAGCTCGGAGCCATTTCTCCGTGCTCTGCCGGATTGGCAGAGGCCATGTCTGCAGATCGGTATTCTTCCATGTCTGATGGACGATCATCGGGATGCTGGAGTGAGGTATCTGTCTTTGAGGCGCTTGCGCTTTGTCGGAAGCTAGTTTTGCTGCTTCGACAATGCTTTCTGGTCCAGTCGTAGCATTTTCCAGCCACGAAGGAGGAATATACCATACTACCTTTGTTAGTGGACGTGAGACCCGGGAAACTGAATCTATATCTCACCACCTCCTTTTCCACTGGGCGGATAGACGTATTTTAGTAGTAACGGCGTATCACCGGTCACTTCCGCATCCTCGTCTCCGAAAGAATGCAACAACCAGAGGACCGTGGCGACCAGGAGAGTTGCGACAATAGCCTGTCGCGTGAAGCGCCTGCGAATTCCCATCACAAATCAAATGGACTATACCAGTACCACAGGAATAATCTCAGATCAGTTATCACATAGCTAGTCGGCGGGGATGTGAAGAACAGAGGTTTAACAGGGGCTCACAGAAAGCTAGGGCCAATCATTTAGGGTTATACTTTAGTGCAACAGCCACGCCGTCCAGGCAGCAAAAATGAGCACTTTTACCCATGAAACAATTCTATATCAAATTGGGGTGTGCTGAATTATGGCCAGCTTACTTTAACCAGGAATGGACCGTGGTGGAACTGTCCAAGTTATGCATCCAATTACATCCATATGACGACTTACAAGATAGTCATTCCAGCAAGGAAAATGTTCAAGCCTTGCCAAGCATTCTTTTCCTTAGCCAAATTCCTGCCAGTTGACCCGGCATAGCATTAAGCTAATAGTGCTCAGCAGGAAAGCACTAGAACACGGCGATCCACCACCTCTAAGCAAGTCTATCCACAATTCATCATAATTCTGGGTCTACTAGAGTCTACCGTTCGGCAAGTCTATGACGCTATCCAATGACAAATCGCAGAAGATGAAGACACCGATGTGATTGACTCAAACCGCAAGCCTGATTGCCTGCGCTAAATTCAAATATCACTAATCCGGCGGAGGAGTGAACTGGGATGGTTCTCCCAAGTTCGCCGTGCATGATCAAGCAGGATACTCAGCCATGGTGTTTCGGATGGATAATGGGGCTATAATGTTTGGCTCTGTCAGCTGGATTGTTTTATCAAGCCATGAATTGGTATCGATATGATATTGGAGATGGCTGGTGGAATAGCGCAAAAGATGGAATATGTTCGGTGTAGAGGAAGATACGAAGCATCCGTAAGAATATACATATTATCCAGTATCATAAGATGTGCAGACCTGGCGGCAATGTCTCTATATATGGACTGATCATACAAGCCGGTCAACCAGAAGGATATCTCTCCGCTGGCAACTCGGCAATAAAAAGATCTCTATTATGTACAGTCGCATCGACGTCGACGGTTCTCACGGTCAGACTCCTCCCCAGGCCCTTTAGCCTATCCCCTGGGCTGTCCGTCATTTCTTCCAATTTCAACACCATCCCAACCGCCTTGTGGTCCTCCGTGAGCTTCGGGTGTCGGCGGGCAAAATATCGGGCATATTTGACTAGCGACCAGTAACAGCTGGCGACGTTGGTCAAGGTCATGAGGAGCTTGTATGGCATCTTTTCCGGTCAGTACCATGCAGAGAAGAATGTAGAGACAAAGGGCGACGGCAACGTACATAATACCCAAGGACAACCTTCCAGCAAATCCGCTCTTTCTTCAGACGCAAATGAACCTCGTTGAATATGATGACGTGAAGTAAATAGAGCCCCAGTGTCGACATTATAAGGGCAATGCAGAACTCGGGTCGTACAATTAACGATATTGGAAGGGTAAATGGAGTGAGGATGTACAGAAGCGTCTCGTATATCTGTCTAGTCAGTATCGAGTCAAGCAAAGAGTAAAGGTCGAAAATGCCTACCTCTTGAAGGACCAAGAGCTTTGTCGCGAATTCCCACCGACCCAGCTTCCACGATGCAAAGAGGTACGAGAGGTTATACCACAAGCCATTGGCGACAAAAAAGTTCCACCGCAGGAATCGCTGCTTGAAGACCGTGGGCTCGCCGAATCCGCCTCGGTCTTCGTCGATTTCGCCAAACAGCACACTGGCGGGTGTCGTGGTCTCCACGAAGACGGCGCTACACATTTGGATTCGTCCCCCTAAGCGCCGACAGCTATCACCCAGGAACCAGTCCTCGCTAATGGAAAAGCCAGGGTGATTGTGGAGGGTCCGCTTCAGAAACGTCCGTTCCCATAGCGAGATGGCGCCGTGGGGGAACGTCGCGCTGCCGATCCGCCCTGCAAAACACCGGGTCAGGCCGGACAGTTTGTACTCGAGGTCTTGTGCTTGCTGGCAATACGATCCGCGCGAGGAATCGGGTCCGACGGATTTGATCGTGTAGCCGATGCAGCGGACTTCTTCGTTGAGGCGGGACACGACCACAGGGAAGTTGGGCGGGAGGATACAATCGTCGTCGATCAAGAGGACATTGCGAAAGTCTTTGACAGCGTAGCAACCGATGAATATCGCAATAATCTTTGACCCCACGGGTGACCATATGTGATTGACTCCGTAGCTGCGGCAGATCTCCTCGGTGTTGTCCAGCGGTTGGGACGAGTTCCCGTTTGCAATAACGTAGATATGCGACGCCGGGAAGATTTGGAGCGCGGCCTCGAGCGTTTTGTCGATGATGGGAGCCGATCTGTAGCAGGGGATTAGGAGCGCAGTGTCCGTGGGTTGTGGAGTAATCCGGCGCTGTTGGAAGAACTCTGGTCCAGGGGAGGTGTCCTCGAATGTGGTAAGAAGGGGGGTATACGAATAGCTACCGTTGTCCGACTGTGAGCCGTTGTTCATTGAATTGCGCCTTCGCGTCCGAGGGAGACTTACAACACGAGAAGACCGATGACAATCGCCCAGCCGCCCTGAAACACTGTTTTATTCTGCATGATCCAGTGAAGCCACCATACTGCTCCCTTCCACAGAGGTACCCCGATCAGAACAAAGTACACGAACAGTACAAGGACCGTGTATACTGCATACTCGAACAGCATCCGACGCCAGTATCTTCGCTGATGCTTGATCTTAACGAGGGCGGCCCTGTTGTACAGACTTCGGACGCTGCCTGTCCGTATGTCGCGCGGCGTGCTCCTTAGGGACTGGCCTACCGGTAGCGAGTTCCGATAGCTAAACCTGTTGTGTGTGCGTGGGTGAAGAGACGCTCGAGTATACTGACAGCCCTGAAGGTCCTGCGACGACGCTGCATCGTATGAAATGTAAACAGGATCTTCTCGAGAGATCGATCCGGTAGAGGGGCTGGATGGACCGTCATTCGTCCTGCCGTTTTCCGAGAGAGATACGTCTTCCCTTCCTTCTTCAATGGCGAATGTCTCGCTAAGACGACCATATTGTGTCGTGGGCTGATATGCTCCGCGATCCGCCCAGCTTATAGTTGACACTCTCTTCTTGGGAACGTGAATCTCGTACTCCGAATGGTCCTCCTCGCCTATGGAAAATCTTTGACGGTTGCGATGATCCTCGTCGTCCGTCGCGGAGACCGACGCCAACAGATTGTCCGGAACATATATCCTTTCTGCGATGCTCCCGTTTGCACTTGTGAGCATCTTTTCCTTGGTGCTTGTATATAAGCTTTCGCAAAAGCCGCATCATTTAGGTTCGAAACTCTGTGAGGAAGATCGAGGTCATATGAACGCAGGACGACCCGCCCTTCTTTCGAGGGCTTGACCATATTTATTTGGTTGGTCGTTCGTTCCTGCAGTAGCACGCTTTGGACGGTGTCATAGCTTCTAACTCGCTGGCCAAGGTATTTCTGTACTATCCCACAGCTCCTGAGATATGCACGGAAAGGACTCTGATCGGTGGGCCGGGCCGATCTGCTCCATGGTGAACTCGCATAGCTCATATGAGAGCATTGCTGGATTGGGAAACAGTCCATCTCATTCTGCGAGCCTCTCTGGCAAACCCGGAACCAAATATCAAATCAGGGGGATCAGAGGCCGTTTTTTCCCTTAACGGCGCGGGCCCGTCCTCGTCTCAGCAGCCATGGTTTAGAGATATGCAAGGGACAGTCCCCCGGAGCTACGGACCGCCAATAGGTGACATATTTCAGTGGGGATATATCTTCCGTGTACCCGTGGAGCTTCTCAATCTGACATTCCTGTCACCTTTTCGCCAGACTCTATCCCAGAGGCTGGCAATGGGATAGCCCTAACAAAATGGCGTACACAAGCTCAGTGGGGTTCTCACAAAGAAAGGACTGGGGCACCGCTTGCTGGGATGGATGGGATAGGACTTTGTTGCGGACTCTCAGAAACACGTTCGGTCCTCTTGAGATGTTTCCATCCAGCATTCCGATGGCGGCGTAACATGCATAACCGTTAACAGGCCGTCCCGCTGGTTGGGTGGATGTTACTTCCGCTCACCGTAGCACATAGTTATAGATTTTGTTATTAGGCTTTAACCATAACAAAAGTGTAAGTAAGCATCTAAACACCTTATACCGGTGTCAGGACTCCTTTCTCTGGTTGACTTTCTCACCACAATGCTACACTGTAGTCTCTCATATATTGGTGAAGTGGAATAAATTGGCCAAATATCACTGCTCATAACACTATGTCAACATCATATTAACAGTAATAACAAGGCCGACTGAGGCAGTTGCCTTGTCTCCATTGAACACGCCCATACACCAGATAATGTGCCTTGTCACACCCTCCTCAACCATCAATCCCTCTGGCAATGAATGCATTAACGCCAAGGGGTAAAGGCTCGCGCTTTGACACTGCCCTTGCTCTTGAGATTCCCCGGCCCGCTGCAGTGGAATGATTGTGCGCCCATACAGCATGTCAGGTTTGCACACGCCCTCGGAATTTATTTTGACAGGTGGAGCGCCCTGGTGCCTTTGTTCGCGCGTTGAATAGCATTCTAGCTCATTTACTGGGTTGTACAGGAATCGAGTCAAATCTGCTAGTTGCCATGGACATTGGGACTGTACACTTTGTGTCTGAGACATCGTGTGTCGGTGCCTTGTTCCGTCCAACGGCCGAGTATTTACAAAGGAACACATTCTTTTTACCCACATCCGCCGCAGCTAGGGAGGGAACACCAAATAACTCAGATATCAACTACTATATAGCAGGGATATCAAACACTAAGATGGATATTAAATCCTTATGCACTAAGGTAGTACGCTGTATAGTTAGAATTTATAGAAATATAGAAGATATAGGGGGGTACTCTGCCACTAGTACTGCATATTCAAATACATCTATACATATCAAGGTACGTTGGTAGCACTATCCTATTATAAGCATTTAATGTCCCTACTTATATGAAAATCAACGTTGATACTACTCTGTATATAAGCTTTAATATACTAAATGTACTCTATCCCACATATGGTTTGATATCCGTGGGGCTGGTGGCATGTAGTGACTCCCTTTGTCCAAATGTCTCCCCTGGAAGGGAAAAGGTACCTCATTCTGTTCCACGGAAACCAATAGAATCATCCGCTGATGACTGAACAGATACGCTTTTATTCTTGTTGGAATTAACGTTGCAATAGCAGATAGAGTGTATTTAGTCTGCCGTTAGAGCTTCTTGATCGTCGCTTGGTTCCATGGGTCGCTGTTATCCCTGTTCTACGGCACTAATCGGTGTTCCACTGTCATTCCTCGGGATTTGGTCGGCCGTGTCTGCCTTAGGACTGTTGTTCGTTCATGCTGATGAAACACCTGAATAAGACTTTTAGTAGGCTCTGACATGATTATGTGCATCTGGTCAGTTTGTTGATCTCTTGGTCAGGATATTATCGTTGCACTTGAGTGCTTTGCTTCTGGGTGGCGTAGGGGTAAGGAGCAGATATTTTCTCTGCGTAAGAATTAATTTGTTGTCTTTGTTTATTGTCCATTCTAGTAAATATGGGAGGTGAATTCTCGATGCCGGGGTGTTTGACCCTCACAAGTTATATATATATTAGCAGTTGCTAACTTTTGCTACAACACAGAGTAACCCACGCAGGTGCTGTAACGCTATAGCTCTTGAAATTTGATTATAGAACCTATTAGTACAATTGCTAGTCTTTTTCAAAACATTGTATTAATATATTGAGCACTCTGTAGGCTTAGCATGTACAATACAATCAGTAGCGCTATAAGACCCAGGACTAAGTACTATTCACATCGGTACCCTATCTTTAGTGCTTGGTACTAACTGCTGCTATACAACCATGGGTTAAGACATGTCATCATCCACTAGATACCAAAGAGAATATAGCCAAAATCTCCTTGACGGTCCGGCTACCTCAAACAAGCTCCTTCCCATGATCATTCTTCACCTCGGCAACCTCCATGACTTCTCCGTCCCCATCCGCAAACGCCTGGTCCCCGAATAAGACGGCAATTTCCTCAAGAGTATTATTTGCAGTCTCCACATAGTAAAAGTGAACCAGGCCCGCGGAGAAGAGACAGAATCCCGCAATCAGCAGGTAGAAGTACCCATGGATACCTGCAAACGCATCCGGAGACACCATGCCGATGATAAAGTTGAAGATCCAGTTGCTCGTGGTAGCCAGCGCCATTCCCTTACTGCGGCCGCGCAGGGGGAAGATCTCCGCGGGGAGAAGCCAGGGCATCGGGCCCCAGGTGAAGCCGTAGACGATGTTATAGAGCATGACGAAGGCGTATTGGCCGTTGGCTTTGACTGTGATGTCCAGATTGGCGTCGGTGAAAGCGCAGACGATACCGAGCAGAACTGCCATGGCGAGGCCTGGTTGATAAAAGAGTTAGCTGGCCGTATGGTTTTGGCAAGGCACTGTGAGACTCACCTCCTAGAATGAGCAAAGGTTTCCGCCCCCATCTATCCGCTAACCACCATGTTACGATTGTAGCGGCTGTGTACGGAAGCGCATTGGCAGCTGTGTACAGGAGCGATTTCCGATTGTCAAATCCGGCGGATGCAAGGGTGCTCGGAAGGTAGAATGAGATGATGTTGATTCCGTTCAGCTGGGCGAACATCTGGACCGTGATTCCAACGATCGTTCGTTTGCGGTAACGAGTAAACATTTCCTGTTCATCGTATTAGCGAGATTGAACCTCACAGAGTCGTAACAGGTTGTCAGGCCTACCTTCCAACTCGACTTTCCAAGGTTGGTTTCGTATATGACTGCTTCTTGGATCTCGAGAAAGACCTGCTGCACATGTTCTGCCTCTGTGTCACCTCCAGAATGCAAGTCCGCAACAGTCTGCAAACTCTCTTGCATAAAACCATTCTTCGCCAGCCAACGAGGTGTCTCCGGCAAGAAAAAGGACATGGCCAACAAGATAAAAGAAAGAATGATTTGAACGATGAACGGGCCCTGCCACGACATATGGCTCGGTAAAAGGAAATTGAAGCCGTAGTCCACCCAGCACGACAACATGTACCCTGCAATCAGGAACGTATACTCGATTCCTACCATAAGACCACGCCGATGTGGGGCTGCAATCTCCGTCTGAATAATAGGCACGGTCATGGACAGAAATCCGACTCCCAGACACTGGATGGTACGGCCGGCAATAAACGTGGCGAAGTCGGGAGCGAAGATTTGAATGAATGCACTGAAGAAGTAGATGAAGCCGCCGATGCGGACACACTTCTTTCGTCCGATGATGTCGCCGAGACGCCCTGCAATGAGTCCACCCACGGCTGCTGATGCTTGGAGACATGCGACTGAAATGCCCGTGATAGATGGATCGACTGCATTCGTGGTGCCGTCTGCACCGCCATAGTCTTTGAAGAAGCGAGACACAAAAACGGGATTGACCAACAAGCCGGACATAATACCTATTGCCGTTAGTATTAGCACGTCCAGCGTCCAGCTTGTAGGTGGTTATACCAGAGTTGTATCCAAACAATGCATCGCCCAAACTTCCAAAGGCACATGTCGCATACAGCAATGGAGCTCCCTTGAACGGATATCTGGCAGTGACCTTCTTGGGCTTGAGCTTTCTCTCCAGCCAGCCTTGTTGCTCTGCAACCTGCGCAGCCACAGCTTGCGAGCGGCCTTTGATGGCCGCATTGTGCGCCGTCGCAGACGTTCTTCTGACACTCATGGTCTCGAGAAAAGAAAAAGGAATACAAATCAGCTGTTAGATGCCGGTCATTGACAATCAGTCCCAGCCAGGTGGCAGCGGCTCTATTTCTAGTTTTCTACCCCGGAGTGTGGTCCCATGGGGAAGTTAGACTTTTCTCCAGGTCAAGGTGTAGGGCCGACTTGCAAGCATCCCACAACGCCATGTTCAAGTCTGCCCCAAACTCCACAATTCAGTCTCATCACGGCACTTGGTCGGAGATCTCGTGTCTCTGTCTTGGAGCCGAATAGTCTTTCAAGAAAAGTTCTCAGGCTCGGGATTTGTATGTAAGACTTACTCGATGCAGCCAATCATTGTGTAACCATGACCCGCAGGCACGCTCGAGCACAGGTTGAGTCCAGAGGTCAACCGCAATGATTGGCCAATGGCTCCTCGAGGCCTACCGGTTCCGATGGACGAGTAACCCGGACTATTCAGTGGCTTCGGTTCCGTGCCCACAGTAAAGTCAATTGGACTCGCCAAGTCCAACTCGGTTTCGGTAGGACCAGACAAGTCACGTGTTCACAGATGCAAGGCAAGGGTTATAGAAGTTTTGATTGTAAACGATGACAACGTTGAAATTTGGTGCTTGTGACTTCGGTTAGCAGGGACTCACGAAATAATGTGTTCATAGAGCGAGTTGTCGCTATGTTGGAATGTCTCCTCTCGGCCGGATGGTCGCAAAGAGGACGACTTCGGCTATCTACTACACAACCACGAATCGTTGTATTCTATCACAAAGCGCGCCATTTTAGTCAGGACAGACTTCAGACGGAACAGTAGACGAGTACACAACCATCTGGAGTGGGATCGGCCCGACTAGACGGACCCGAATAGGGACAATATCCGCCGGAACCGATGCGCACGGAATCGGTACGTCACGGGGTAGGATACACCAACCGCAGGATGAAAGAATTTAAAGACTGGAGGAAACCGTGAAAAGTATATTCCATTGAACACACAGTTGCAAGTATGACGGTTACAACACCGAATCAGGTTGGTGTAGTCTTGGTGTCGTCTTTGTCCTCTCACTCACCTCAAATCACCCAGGCGGTAAATCAGGCCTTTGTTTTGCATCCCGGAGGATCATTCCACTATGAGCAGCGTGCTGTACCTACGCTGGGATCAGATCGAGATGTGCTTGTCCGAATTATAGCAACCGGTTTATGCGGTTCAGATGTGGGTGGATCGCTTCGTTCATGGTCGGAGATTGCCTGCCAACATTGAAAGCTAAGTTGTCGGATACATAGGTACATTACTGGCAGCACGGCCGTATAGGACGATATATCGTCGAAAATCCAATCATCTTGGGTCACGAGTCATCCGGCATTGTGGTTGAATGCGGAAGCAAATCAGGTTTTGCTGTAGGGGATCGTGTCGCACTGGAGCCTGGTGTCGCGTGCAATATCTGCCGCTATTGCCGTGCGGGCAGATACAATCTCTGCCGGGAGATGCGCTTCGCCGCCACGCCTCCCTATGATGGGACACTTGCGACTTATTATCTCGTCCCAGCAGAGTGCTGCTATAAGCTGCCCGCACATGTCTCGCTACGGGACGGTACCCTGGTTGAGCCGCTCAGCGTGGCTGTGCACAGTTGTCGACTCGCAGGAGATATGCAGGGAAAAACAGTCGTCGTCTTCGGCGCGGGCCCGGTCGGCCTGCTCTGCGTGGCCGTGGCGCGTGCTTTTGGGGCGTCAACTGTGCTCGCTTTGGACGTTGTGCTCAGCAGACTCGGCTCTGCGCTGAAATACGGGGCCACGCACACATACCAGATGACACCTGAGTCCCCGGAACAGAATGCAGAGGACATTCTAAATACGGTGGAACCGGAGATAGGCGCCGACGTTGTGCTGGATGCCACCGGTGCGGAACCTTGCATGAACTGCGGTATTCATATCCTCGCTTCTGGAGGAACGTTCGTCCAGGTGGGTTTGGGGAAGCCGAATCCCTCCCTTCCGGTCGGTCAGATCTGCGACAAAGAGATCGTCTTCAAAGGGAGTTTTCGATACGGTCCGGGGGATTACCAGACGGCAATCGAGCTGCTCCACTCTCGTCGGATTAGACTAGATGGTCTCGTCACCCACGAGTTTCCGTTCACACAGGCAGAAGACGCGTTCAAGAATGTCGTCAGCCGAGCAGGGATCAAAAGTGTCATCTACGGGCCTGGTGTAGACGAGCATATAGCGAAAGCCACGTTGACATAGAGTGACTATGCGCCCGTTGCTGTAACTGAGGTGTCATTTCCTTCTGTTTCCTAGAAAACGGTCATATGTCTGGCCAATGTATAAAGCCTATGACTCTGTTCCATTCCATGACATATCCCATAGCCAGTACAACCCTCGTTCACCCGTGCCGTAGGTTGCGGATTCCATTGTCCCAAGAGAAACGCTGGGGTCATGCCATTCATTCGGGGCAGACTGCTGCCATGCATGGTCTGGTTGTAATGTGTCCTGAATGGTACCCCGAGCTTGGTGAGTGTCACTCGCATACCAGTTGAAGGAAGGATCATCATTGCCGGACGGAACGACTAAAGAGAAAGCCATTGATCAGCATTTCCAGTCGTGGAGCTACTTGTCAGAAAGACGTAAAGTCACTCACCGAATTGAACAGATGCTAAACTTTCGTTCAGACGCTGAGCCCTGCTCTGGTCTGGCCATGCCGGTCGTCGCGCCGGGGCATCAAAAAATTCAAAAGTGGCGTCGAGAGGGAGTCGGAGGGTGTCTTCCACAGACATTGGTGCAGAGTCTACTAAAGACTGGTGACCTTCTTGCTGATTGTTTGCCGTGATTGGAGCCAGAATAGCCTCTGATTCACGGCGGAGAAGCAATGTGACCACGTTCTTCAAAACTGTCGTACTTTGCTTCGATAATGCAGAGCGCTTTCCAAGAAGATCCTGCAGACGCAAGATACGAGTGATTGTCCGCTTCACGACCTGTGCTGTGTCCGAGAGGGGATCTGACAGAGCCATGACCGCCAGTACAATTGCCGCGTTGAACATATTTATGGCCAAGAAGGCAACCAGATGACTATCCGTCGCAAGCTGAGCCAGGACCGGTAACTCAGTCACTCGGGATGTTCTCAAGGCCGCATTCCACCAGTGTACCGGACTTGTGGCAGACGCATTGGGCGATACAGCATCGAATGCTGGGTCCCTTTGTGCTGGTGATGGCCCGCTCGGATGGCAGCCGGGGGAATCTATCCGGCCGCTTCTGCTAGAAGCGTGCTGATTTGTCGATAGGTGATCAACTTGCCTTGCCAGTAAAGGTCGGTGGAGGACAATGAGAATATTATCGTAGGTCAATTGCAGGGACAATGATTGTAAGGCATGTGCCCTGGCACTGAGCCAGCTGTCGGGCGGGAAGTCCCTCTCGAGGTCCAAGACTAGATGCTCAGGTAATTCATCCCGCCATCTCTGGAGATTTTGAGTCACTTCTTTGACGAGCGCAACGTATGCGTCCCCCGCCAGTTCCTCGGACGAGCCTGACGTCCGCGAGCCGAAAATTGCCTCCAGGGCAGTGGATGCCATGAGGTAGAGCCGGTTCAACTCCCTTTGATATGTAGAGTAACAGACGGTATATCCCTGCTCTGATCTCGGTGCAACAAAGTAGGGATTTTCGAAAATATCCGCTGGCATGTTGAGATTGCAGTCCTTGTCGTTTATTCCCAGTGGTCGGCCATAGGTGATTGACGCAAATCTATCCCAGGTGTATATGGTCCACCATACACGTTTCCTTTCTTCAATATCCTCGAAGTTGCCCTTCGAGGGTTCACGGTGCAATCCTGCCGCTTGGGATATCTTGATAGTCGCACCGAGTAATGAAAAGGAGAGATTGGGACGCCCGTGGTACACGTGGTACGACCCGAAAAGGATACAAATCTGGGCTGCTGTAACAGAAGGTTGGTCCATCAACTCAACAATGTGCGATTCGACGATCTTTAAGAGGTGTGAACTCAATTGTTGCCAATTGCCATTGTCGGTCAAATCAGTCGTCCTCCTTTGGGACCGATACCACGCCCCCATACCCAGTACAACTGCAAGGAGCAGTAAGAATGATTTCTGGGAGGGATAGGCAAGTCCGTCGGTTACGGACAAGAGTTTCCTGCGAAAGGTATGTTCATAAATAGCAAGAGAAAACCAATGGACTGCATCAAAGTAGTCCTCAAGCAACAAATACATCACCTCCGTCGGCGGTAAATCCTGACCTAGTATTGAAGAAATGGGAAGTCGTTGTCCGACAGGTGCGGTGCGCCGCTTGGCAACGCTGGTGCTCGCTCGGTAGCCTGGAATGGCAGACGTGGCTTGCTCATCGATATGCTGTCTACCAAGTTCACAGATTTTCTGAACAATTCCCATGGTAGATTCCGCTTCACCGTAGTCGATTGCCGGATGTGTAACACGGCCGTCTGTAGATATACGGCGGTCATTGTTAGTACCTTCCACTGGTGGAGCTTCGTTACTGGAATCATCGAAGCTCTCTGTAGGTTGGTCAGCGGTGGCTGTTGATGTGGTTCTTTGTCGCTGGTGACTTCTCAAAGTTCTCTTTGATCTGCTACTCGTTAGTAAAATTAAGAAGAATGAGAAATTCCGCTCAGAAATGATCTCGTCCCTAGCGACTTACTTCCGAGTGCTATCCCTGCGGGTCCGACTAGCAGGAAGTGGTTGGCAATCCACTTTTGCTCGTGCACAGAGTGAGCAAGGTCGGAAAGGATCACACTGCAGACCAAGAGGTTGTACAACGTCAGTAACCTTCCAGAAAAGAGCATTGGAACCTTCTAATGGATATCCATACCCGAGTTTTGTGGCGGCGGCATCTCTCGCACGCACTACTGACTCGCGTCGGCAATGGTGAGCGAGTATAATTCAAGTATCTACCGGACTCTAAACGATATTCTGCACTGAGCTGTTCTGATGGATGTTCAGACATGATTCGAATCTGGACATGAGGAAGGCCGATGCCGGTAGCGGACCGCAGATTGGAGAGGAAACAGGATCCGGCGGAAATTCACACGTTTTTCCCCAGTTTGTGTCTGTCTGTTCTCCGCACCATGTGGTAGCCTGAGGCATATCAACTTTCTGGTCATGTGACTCTTCATCGTGGAGTATACCTTCGAGATAATTGGAATCAGGACTGTTGGAACAGGACAAGAGTCCCATCAAAGCGGTCTTTGCTCCATTTGTCTATGGTCCAAAATTGATTCTAGATATTTGAGTGGAGAAAAGAGTATCAGCTTCAGTTCACCAGACGTCTATCCCAACGTAACTATATATAGAGTACTCACATGTACACCCAAGCAGCTGGATAAAGTGGCCTAAATGATAATATGCTGCTAGGCAATATTATCCACTCTTCATCATCCACCCTCTTTCATATGAGATCAAGGTGAGGTTTGAACTATGATAAAATTGTGTCCTACTTATACTATGCACACATGAACACTACTGCGCGGCTGCGCCTTATTTATTCTACTGAACTTCACACTCTGGCTGTTACATTCAACAGGGTTGGACCATGGTGAGACCATACAGTGTTGATACCAGAGATTGATTTGACATACTCATCTGAGTGCAGCAGAAAGGGCCAGATGCCAGATATGTGAGTAGTAATGAGAAAATCTAAAGAAGGCCACTTGCCTGACCTCACAACCAAATGCAGAAGTAGCAAGTGAATGAGATTTGACCAACATAAGTGAGTGACTTCCGCCTCAGGTGTGTCTGACAAGATACTTGTTTGTTTACACAACACTTAACAACAACCAAGCTCCTTCATCTCACACACTCGACGGGGTTTCCTTTTTCCTTCTCTTCCAACTATCACTGCTGACCTTGACGTTTTACCCAGAACCTTTGATCATGAATCTTCTGTCCTTACCCAACGAGATCCTGCTAGAGATAGCGAAGCATCTCCAGAATCAAGCTTGGCTTAACACGTTCACCCGCACCAACCGATTTATCTTCGGCGTCGTAAACCCATATATGCACCGCTACAACGCAGACTACCAGCAACACACCGCTCTTGCCTTTGGTGCTTGCCGTGGACTTGAAAATGTCGTCAGACGAGCACTGGCTGCAAAGCCAGGCGACATCAACGCAAAAATCGGCTCGACCGTACCGATCAGCGAGGAACCGTCCCACACTCCCCTTTGCTACGCACTAAGATATGAACAAATGCGAGTGATCGAGCTTCTACTCGACGAGTATGGTGCCGATATTGAACAGCACTGTTGCAAATCAATGACGCCGCTGACCTGGGTTGCACGTCTGGGAATGCCGGAACTGACCAAACTACTAGTTAGCAAAGGTGCGAACATCCATGCGGAGGACGGAGTTGGGCACATACCAATTCTTCATGCTGCTTTGTCGGGTAATGTGGAATGTATGGCGTTTCTTATCCAAGAAGGCGCTGATGTTTATCAGACCGCACCTGGTGCCGCCCCAGGCGAAGCATGGTCCTGCCTTCATTTCATGGTAATACGGGGGAAAATGGAGGGAGTCAAGCTCCTAGTGGAACACGGGGTCGATATAGACATGGTGTGGGTTCGAGGAATGACGCCCGTGAGAATAGCTCTGGAATTTGGCCACTTTGACATCGCCTCGTACTTGCTTGAGCACGGGGCTAAAGTTCCAGAAGATCAAGACTTCTTCGTTTCCTGCGCCACCCGAGGGTACGTCAAGGGCCTTAGATTGGCCTTGGATAAGGTTGTTTCAATAGACGACGAAGACTCGGAGGGCTATACAGCCCTCTTCGAAGCTGTGGCACACGGACATGTCGAGGCTGTCCGTGTGTTGTTGGATCGAGGCGCCAGTGTTATCATCGACAACGAGGGCTCTGCTATACCTATGGCCGCCGCACATGGCCACCGTCGAGTTTTGGAGATGCTTCTGGATCACGTTGATCAATCTGGCTGCGACCGGACGATGAGCCATGAAAATGCATTTCAGCTTGCGATGCGGCACAGAAACTGGGACTGCGCCAAGGAACTCTTAAACAAAGGTGCGGAAACGAACTCCAAGATCGATGATGAATTGCCCATATCATACGCGGCAAGGCTCGGTGAGGAAGAAATAGTGAGAGTTATCCTCACAAAAGGCCCTGACCAAATACGGCCTGGCGACGATCCCACTCTGCTGTTTTGGGTCGTCAAGAACTTGAGCATCGACTTGCTCAGGCAACTCCTCGAGCTTGGTCTTGACCCCAATGCATACTCGGAAGCCCTCCAGCAGGGTCTCCCGTCCATTCGGAATCGTTCGCGGAAAGGCTGGTTGCTGCCTCCTCTGGCATGCGCAATGAGCCTGCATTTTTACGACAAGGCGGAGCTTCTCATAGACCATGGAGCCGATCCACGACCCTTCCAGCGAGGACGGCAACACGTTACTTTGGTCAACGTTACTCGGTCGATCAAGTACACTTTCATCGCCAAGATGCTTGATCGGGGCTTTAATGTGAATGAGAAGAGTGATGCTGGCGAGACGCCTCTCTCAGTGGCTGTGACCGCTGGCAACGCGGAAGTCGCCGAGCTTCTCCTCTGTCACGGGGCAGAACCCAATATACGCATAGGGTCCTTTCCGTCTGTTCTATCATTGGCCATCGCAAAGGGACATGTTGAAGTAGCCGACGTTCTTCGGAAGCACGGTGCGAAGGAAACGTGCGAGGATATGGATGTTGATGACGAGGACTATCTGGCCGGTGTGGTCGAATTGCTGTCGTCTGCGTGATGTACCATTGCATCATATCTTTGTCCTGCCCTTGCTTGTTGTGAGACAGCAAGTGCATCAGAACACCTAAGCTCATGTATGTTTACAGATGTCATTGTCCACTTTGTGCAATCTCTAGAACTAGGATCTCATGCGGCAATCACTATCGGACTTGCCTTGATCCAGCACAATCAAGTCATGAGGAAGAGCCAACTGCGCGATAGAGCACAACTATGAAGATTATCCATTGTTACTCTCTTATTAGAGACTACATTAAGAATATAAAACGCTTCCTCGATAAAGGGTCTCTCAAATACTCCTCCAGCCTTGTCTTTAAAGCGAAATAGCGGCAATCTTTCCAGGCTCCTTGTAAGTCCCGCCCACCGGCGCCATCAAGCCCCCATTCGTGCCAACATACAACGTCTGTCCTTCTCTATCCAACGCACAGCATGTTGGCCCAGGCAGGACAGTCGAATTCTTGCCTCCAGCATAATTGACAATCTTGCCCTCAGGCGTATACTTGACAATCGTATTCTCCGGATTCGTCGCAAAGTACGCCGTCCCATCGTCCATAATATCAAAACTGTCCGGGTTGATCTCCGCCGTAATCAACTCGAACGGCCCGGCCGCATTCGCCATCTCGTCGATCTTCACCCGCCGATACTCCTTCTTCGTCACGCTCACATAGTGCAGATACTCCCCAACGACATGGATCCCATTGACCCCCATCGGCGGCGCATTCGGCGCAGGCAGCATCGACTCATCCTGCATTGCAACCGCATACTCCCCGGAATCCAGGTCCACCCGCCAGATCATCCCGTCGGGACTATCCGAAATAAGCAGGTACCGCGCCTCATCGCGGGGCCGGTACAGCGTACTCGCGCCCAGCGCCTTGGCCTCGGGGATGTCGACGATCTTGCTGACCGCGCTGGGGGTGTTCTTATTAAGGCTAAACTCCCCATCAGCCCACCAAGCCGGCACCTCGAGCACATCGTAGTTGCCGTCGTCGTTGAAGTCGAGTCTCCAGACGCCGAAGGAGCCCTGCTCGGCGGCGAAGCCCTCGAGTGCGAACTTGCCCGCTACGACGGCGAAGACGTCATGCTCGACTTCGGTGATGCCGAAGACGGCGGTGATGCCGCTGCTTTGCTTGGAGAAGGAGTAGGCTAGGGTCCCGGAGCCGGTTTTGGGGTCGACGGACCAGACTTCTGGGACGTCGATGCGGGTGAGGAGGAGGGTGCCGTCGGGCCGGACGACGACGTTGTCGACGAAGGAGCCGTTGTCTGGGAACTGGAAGACGTCGCGGACGGTTGGGCGGGTGGGTTGGTCGTCGCTGATGGCTTTGTGTGCGGTGGAGGGTGAGTTGGAGTTGGGGATCTGGAATGCGAGGGTGGATGTCGCGAGGGACGCGAGGGTGAGGCCGTGAGTGAGATGCATGATGGAAACGATGGAGAGTGCTGGCGATTGAAGCGGACGGAACAGAATTGCGACTGTGCAGGGTGTATTTAAGCGGCGTTGTAATCAAAACATTGGGTCGATCACTGCTCCATGGGAAAGCCCCTTGCATTCCAGACCGCAACGGGCAAACTGGGCAGACATTCCTCGGAGAAAATGATTGACATGATGACATCCACTCAAATTAGCCCCGCGGAAGTATGCATGGCACAGTGCTCACAGTGAGGTTTATGGAAGATAGCACACATTGCGGCATCAAACCTGACGCAAGGACTTGTATGTATCCCTGGCGTCAGTCTCCTGTCAAATGTGACCGGTCGATCAATACCGAAAGAAGTTGGCAGATAGAGTGCCTACGGACTAATTGCGGAACTTCGGGACGGGTAGACTTGAATATGTCCTTTATTATAGAATTATGTACTAAAATACAAGGATCCACAAAGCGGAGACACGAACAGAACACTCGCTTGACAGAAGCCCACCTGTCATAGACAACTAGCAAGAGGCGCCAGAAGGAACGTTCTTGCACGAGGTGCTCTTCTTGCCGCCAGTGACACTATTGCCAGACCACGTCCAGTTCGTGCAGCTGCCAGATCCACAGAGGATGTAAATATCAGTGGCGGAGCTGGTCACGGTACCGGTGACCTTCTCGAAGGTGATATCAGAGACCTGGACGCCGTTGGTGGGAGTGCCGGTGGGGCTGCCGTTCTCGTAGTCCTGCTCGACGATAATACCGTACTTGGTGATACCATTGAGGGTGATGTCCTGGAACTTGACGCCGGTGACGGAGCCAGTCGCACCGTAGACGGTCTTGATACGAGCGCCGTTCTGGGAGTTGATGACCTGGGAGTTGGAGATGGTGACGTCGCTGACGGTGTTGTCCGAGCGGCCGCCGACGGAGCCGATGGAGAGACCATGGCCACCATTGCAGTAGCCGTTGGTGAAGGTGATGTGCTCACCGGAGTTGATGGCCAGGCAGTCGTCCTGGTTGTAGACGGTGGCACCGTCAATGGTGATGTAGGTGCTGGAGCCGACGTCGAAAGCATCGGTGTTGTGGCCGAGCTTGGTACCGGCGGAGTTATCAATCAGGACGTCCTTGATGGTGAGGTTGTCGGACTGGATGCTGAAGCCCTGGACGGGGGTGTTGTAGACCTTCAGACCGGTGATGTTGGACTTGTTCAGCTTGTGGGCAGAGAAGAACTTGGGCTTCGTCTTGCCGCCGTTGCCTCCCTTGCCGTCCCACCAACGAGCACCATCACAGTCGATCTTAGCACCAGCGTTCTGCTTGACGGTAATACTGGTTCCGGACATGGAGATCAGGGGGCCGGCCCATTCCTTGTAGCCGAAGGTGGTGGTGCCATCGAAAATGACCTTTGTCAACACGTTAGTCGATGGCATTTAACATACCGATTACTAAAGACTTACGGTGGCACCAGTCTTCAGGCCAGTGAGGTCCAGAGTCTCACCGGCGGGCACGGCGATGTTGCTGAGGGTGATGGTAGAGCAGGAGGCCTTGCCGGACTGGGCCGCGGCCGCAGAGGTGAAGGTACAAGAGGCACGAGTCTCGAGATCAGCAGCAGGAGCAGCAGCGACCAGCGCAGCGCCCATGGTCGCGGCCACGAGGGAGGATTGGAAGAAATGCATGGTGAGAGAGCGGAAGTCGAGTGGTTGGAGGGTGTTTAGAAAGATCGGACAGGTTCTGGTCAACAGATACCCTAAAAGTGGTAGTTACAATAGAATACGAAAGACGAAAGGAGCGTGGATGAGGACAAACACGGATCCATGGTGAGGATGTCTGAAACTCTATATATGGTGTTGGTCTGGTGTACGGAGTACGGATATAGCAGATGACAGGGGCGTCCAGGCTTCCGTAGGGGCTCTGATAAAACGAGTCAGACCAAAGAGAAGTGCGCAACTCTGAAGGAACAACCTAAATTGCTGTCTGACCTGTACAGGGTCAGGAACCCCACCTGGTTGGGAATTGAATCGTGAGACCCCTATAGTTTTAGCAGTTAGCACGCTGGCACCAAAGAGGATTAGATTGTTTAATCTCTTCCTAAGCATATTAGGGACTGTTTTCGGCCCTGCGAGACGTTTGAGAATGTCTTAGTGCCTCGACCGATTGAGTATAGACAATATCCTTTTAGGGCTAACACAGGCTACTTTCAGCCGTGGACGCCACAAGTGTTGCAAGTAAACAGGCTGATCAACCATGTTCATTAAACCTCAATCAATTTTGGCTACGTATCCGTATCCATCCAGAATTCAGCCGGTCTTGCACCGCTACTCACGCTGCATGACGTTCAGGTCGAAATGGATGATACTGATAGGCGGATTATATTGATGCATTACTTCCGCTTGTTCCAGTTTGCGGCAGTCCTCCGTAGCCCCCCTGAATCCACAGGAAAAGCCCTAGATCTCTTAGCTTTCTTAGCTCTCTCTCCACATTGTAATTGGTCCCTTGTCATCGGGATGATGATATAATCTGAACCGAAAGCTCTGGAGAACGGAGTCCTCGGATCATTGAAGGCAATACGGAGTAGTTTCAGGGGCAATCTTCTGACTCCACTCATAATCATCTTCTCTTTAGAAACTTTTTTTTGATAGCCGTCTATATTTGACGACTGGTTTTGACATAGTAGGCGACAGACAAATCACAGAACTCCAACGAGTCCGCCGTATGCAGGGCTTCAGGGTCCGTAAACCGTCCAATCAAGACCATCATTCCTCTTAATTCGGGGTGGATGGAGCCGAAATACATTTCCCTTTCAGGATATGCGCATATTGCGCACTGCGTTTGACTGCCTAGACTTACGCAGGTCTCACTTCTTCTGCGCCCAAGCACTCTTCATAGCCTCAACACGTGGAAAATCTTGGCATGAGAGCCTATGACTTTGGAATATTTCCAACAGTCTGCAGTCCTCCCCGTATTTCTCCAGCTTTTGTCTGGACCTGCATGAGCAGGGTTATTAATGGTCAAATATGGGATCACACCGTCACAGTTGACTTCTGCGGTGATGCCTGAAGCTTCCAATATACTGCTTGTATCCCGACGATAATGGCCACGCTTACTCGCTAGCCAATCCACCAACTGTGGAACAATTTCAGAATTGAGGGTCAATGTGGGCACAGGCTTTCAAAGTCGATTCGAATATATGACTTGATGCTTTATAATATCAACACCAAATTAGGCAGCCGGATTCTGCGGGTTTTGGGCTGGCCGGAAACTCGGCAATTACCACGTCCTTCTCACGTTTAACAAATCCACTTCTCATTCTCCTTCCTCTCACAGTCACTGATTACTTCATCCACCATCGACTCCACCGCCATCTCACACCGGTGACAATTCGTAAACACCACGGCCGCGAACCCGACAATCTACTACAAGAGCATAATAGGCAGTGCATGGTACAGCTGGTCCTTCCAGCCGTATCTGCACGAGGACCTGGTACACCTTGTAGTATGGAAGCGCATACCTCAGCGGAAGAAGCCGGGTTCGACTCAAAGGGACTAATGGTGCTGGCGACGTCGATTATCCCCCATTATCCTGTCTGACAGAGGGTCGCGATGAAGGTACAAGTGATGGAGAGACACATCCAGAGCAGACCATTACTGGGAGGGCTTAGCGTTGTCAGGACGTGAAACTTAGCTGCGATGCTGTTCATTGACGAAGAACAGCTGCATGGTCAGTATCACCATAGGGGACAGTGTTGTACAAGACGCACGCGCCCTGCTCGGTGGTCTTCATGTTGATCTCCATAACTTATATGGCTTCGTTGTTGACAGTGGAGCTGACGCCGCAATGCTCGACGCATTGCGGGCATACTATGCCGACCCTTTCGTTCCCACCAGAGTAAGGATGTGGAGCAGCCTGAACTCTGTGCGAACGCTGGGCATCTAGCCCATTCCACGCCTAGGTGAGCATGTTTCCCATGTCCGTCCCACTTGCTAGAGCCGACGACAAATTCTCGGCGCATGAGGTAGTGGATGTGGGTTGTATCCTGTTACTGAGTCGCATAAGAGATGACATGTTTCCGAGGTATTAAAGCTGTGGCCCTGTGGGAGAAGAAATCCATGGATATAGGACCAGACCAATCAGAGAGGTGGACTTGTATGGCTCAGCGGAATTACGCATTGTTGGCGATTGGGCAGTTAACAGTTTCAACACCCCCGACCTCCGACTTTGTATAGCATCATCGGCTGTGTTTACTCCTGTCAGGGATACGAGGGAATAAAGTCCATCTTTGAGAAGTTAAGTAATCCTTGCCGCCATTTTGACGATCAGAGTGTTTATGGTAGTTCCAAACCCACTGCCGTTGCAGGGTCTATTAGGGACGTATATTCTGGGCCTCTCTATCTCGATTCACCGAACCGACAATATATAGTCCAGGGTTGCAGAGTCTATGATGATGATGATAAGACTAATCTAGATGGCTGGCGAATCAATCCCAAATTCATAATTGCTCAACCCCCAGCCCGCAGACCACAGTAATGTTGCATCGCTCTATAAGCCTCACTACCTCTTCCTTATCATGCCATGCATCATTATATGCCGCACTCAGAGTCAACACCCCCTTCCAAGTCCCTAGGAACAGGCCGAGACCCGTCCCCAGTTCCTCACCGGTCACCCAAGGGCTATCCAGCTCGAATGCCCCATGCGAAGGGCTGATCACCTTGTCCACCACACCCAAGCTGGAGATTGAAACCGACGGCGACTGATTCGGTTCTGGGACTGGTGGCGTGGCGTCGTCGTGTGGGTAGGGAATAGTGTTGCTGGCGTACCACAAGGGTATCATCTGGATGTGATCCTTGTCCTTCCGGATTCCGTCATAGAACTCCCTGACAGTCTTGGCGACCCTTGAGAACTCCTCTCTGCTCACCTCTGTCGGAGTCGAGCCGTCAGTTATACTCGGAACTTTGGTATCAACAATGAGCAGCCTGCATGAAACAGAGTGGTAGACCGCTGCTGCATGGAGAGGAGTATCGTACGGGCTCAAGCAATGTCCGCGCTCGTTGATCAGGCTGTAATTGATGTATCTGACTAGGCGTTCGCTATCGCGCCGTTCCTGAAGATCTCGCACCGCCATCGCAACCGCTGCATGGTACGCATGCGTCACACTCAGACCTAGCCGGCGACAGGCGCTGAGGATGGCTGTGGTTTGCTGAGCGGGAAGAGTGACGGCAACCCTCTGATGTTTTCCAGGGAGGTGTTCTCCCCTCTTAAATGGAACACTGGCAACCTCTATACGATCCTGCTTCATAAACGCGTTGTATGCCATGATCGACTCGAATCTTTCCCTCTGCTCGGGGGACATGCTGGGCTGCAGCGCCGCAGCTACAAGGAACGGGGGACTCAGGTTTGCGTATTCCGTACCAAAACACGGGAGAGGATAATCCGACCCTCGTTCATAGGCTCTGGCCGCGTGGTTAAAGAAATTATCGAATAACATCAGTGTCCCAACGCCGTCGATAATGTCGTGATGAGCGCGGAGCACAAGATCACCCTGGAGTAAGCCTTTAACGCGAAGAGATGACCATATCAGAAAGAGAGTCGGTAGCTTCGGCACCGGAGGATCCGAATTGCACCATTCAAACCCGGAAATGGCGTCTGACACGATGAGAAAGGTGGATTCTAGCCACGACTGAACGGCATCTTGGCCGGTGGGAGATTCGTATATCTTTCTGCAGCGCTTGCGCTCGGTGTCCCATTCCACCCACGACGCAATGGTCGGGTGGTCGAAACGCAGATGCACCCATGCCTTGCGCAGGGCATCTTTAACCCTTCCTCTTGTCTCCTCTTGGGAAACACCGTCGTCCGCCCTGACAGAGAAGGAGACGAAGCCCGTGATGGCGAAGAAGGTGCGCCCGCTGCCTTGGTATGATTTCGCCAGGGAGGTGTAGAACTGTTCAACCTCGTCGATGCCACGCTCCCATCGACCGGGCCTTACCTGTTGCCATTGAAGATCTGTCTGCTTGGACATTGCGATGCGGAGCGTAATTACAATGTATAGCACTAATTGACAGGGCACGTCAAAATGCTGGATCTGGTCCCCATATAATAAATATATGGACAGATCTGAGTAGAATACTCGGGAAACGGTCCGAAATACCGCCCAGCGAGTCAGGCAAGGAGGAGTAGTCAGTGTTGACGTGCAACGAGGCATCTCGTGCGTTATTATCGTGTCGGGATAACCTCGGCGGTTTGGCCACTTTCCCAATCGGGTAAAACATCCAGCAGACAATGGCACGGTAGCATGGCACAGCATAAGCATTTGTCATTTCCATGATCATCATCTCATATACTAAGATGCTATTCTGCCAGAAAGATCTGGTAGCATGCATACCGGAATAGAAGTATGTTTACTTCGTTTAAAGTCGCGGGTTTATGCATTACTTCAACTAAGACCACGATAACTCCTACTTGACCAATCTGCATGAGATATGATCGCACAGTCAGTGAAAAAGTACGTGCTGAAGTGACTGCATGTTAGAGCCTAGAGACATGTATACCAGCACAATAACAACATCGAAAGCACACAGCCCATTGACATCTCCACCCTCATAAATAAGATACGATCAATGCCCACGCAAAGTAACCATACTCTCAGTCAACGCCCCCGCCAGGATAATCTCCAGCAACGTCTCCTCCACCCCCTCCGCAACCCTAACCTCTGGATAGCGACTCATGAACAGCCCAGCCCAGAACGGCATGATCTCACTCGCGAGAGCAGGCTTGACAGTCTCAAACTCCGTCACCGTGGATTTCCGCTTCTCCACCGTTCTCGACGAGGAGTATTCATAAAGCCCGGTCTGCAGCCCCTCTTTCAACCAGACATACTTCCTCCCCTTGAACTCGAATTTCCGAGGTCGCCAGTACCCCGTTACCGGCACTTCGGTGACCACAGCGCCTGATGATAACCGGTGGGTTAGAGGCCTGCCGGTTATCGAGTCTATGTCTGAGTTACCGGGGGTAATAGGCGAGATGAATGTCTGGACACATGTGTGTTGGGGAAGTGACTCCCGGCGAAGAGTTGTGCTCGCGATCTGGGATTTGTCGGGCTTGATGCCCTGCATTATATACTTGGTCTCGTTGGTCGCTGGGTCCTTGACCTCGAAGGTGATGGTGTTCTCTTTCTTTTCTCCATTTCGGGAGCTGCTGGCATAGCAGTAGAAGGTTCTGGGTTGTTGGGAAATAGTAGGACTGGCCATTATGTTTGTCATGGGAAAAGCGTGGATGAACAGATTTATTTTCAGGAATATGAGGTTATTGTCAGCTGAAGATACGCCAAGCTTGGATACGAGTCTGACCGTCTGACGCCTGAAAACGTGGTAACCTCGGAAGAATGGATTGGTGGAGAATACGATGTGCACAACAACATTTACATGTAGAGAAGCTATAGACTATAGTCAAAGAGAATCGAAAATTAAATACATAAGTTCAAGTAGAAGACGGAGAAAAAGAAGAAATAAAGTGTCCACGTTCAGCATGCTCTTCGTTTAATTACGAGCATCCGCATCTCCATCTTTATCCCAGCTACAGACACTGAGAATAGTACGCGTTCTGCACCGTGCAGGTGTAAGGCGAGGCGCAAGTAGTCGGGCCAGTCCAGCCCTGGCCACCACATTGGCCATAGTGCTGCGCCACGGCAGTCGAGGTGCTCGTCGCAGTAGTGGTGGTCTTGGTCGAGGTGGTCGACGTCTTAGTAGACGTCGAAGTCGAGCCGGAGCTTCCCGAGCTAGAACCGCCGCTGAAGGTCGATCCGATCGGACCAACTTTGATGTTCGAATAGATCACATACGAATTAGGACTCGCGGATTCAATAGTGGCGGGGACGCCGGAGTCGGTCGAGCAGGAGCCACGGACAGCGCCTGGGGTCGATGAAGACGCATTGGTGGGATAGGTGCTGTCGAGCCAGAGCATATCCGCGTAGTAGTCGTCCCAGAGCGACATGACCAGTACCATGCCGGTGGACATGGCCTCGGACATGGCGGACAGGCCTCCGTGCTTAGCAAAGGTACCCGGTCCGTCAAAGACAGTGTTCTCGGCAGTGCAGTAGTCGGCGTTGATGGCGTTGCCGGTAATACCGCTGATGTCCGAGTTGGGCTGGGCGTAGGTGACGCCGTTCTGGACGTAGTAGCGGCGGATTTCAGACAAGGTGCCGGTATCGGTGCCGTCATCCGTGATGAACTGCGTCACGACGGTGAAGGGCGAGTTGGTATTGATTGTCTTGCCGGGACCGTAGAACGTGGTATTGCCCATGCGGTAGGGATTGAAGTCGCAGCCATCTGGGTCGCAGGTGCCGGCATACCGATCACTGCTGTATGTGCCACCGCAGGCATCACCAGTGCACATGGTTTCAGTGGCGGTATCACATGGATGGGGGGTCAGAGCCTGAGAGATGCTGTTGGATTCCCAGATGTCCAGTTCGGCACAGCAAGATCCATGGTTGCCCAATCCGGTGTTCTTGTTGTTGGACGACGGAGTCCAGCCTTCCACGTTGGCCTGGCCTTGGATGAACTTGAGATCGCGGGGACATTGAGAATCACATTATCCCACTCCGTATTGGGCCCCGGCCTTGTTGTTGGCGTATTTGGAGACACCGCCATCCTCATCCATGGTCACAAAGTAGAGGGCTCCGTTCAAGCCACAGGGGAGGTTGGACACGTCCACGTCAAAGGTGAACTCCTGGTTGAGTAGCTTAAACATCTCGTAGTGTGTGTTATCAGCCAGCATGTAAAGACGGGAGCCAACATTGGCGCCATTTGAGTTCTCCGTCACAAAGTTGAGGCGCAGCTGGCTGCCGCTGGTGGTGACTTCGTAGGTTGATTCATAGTCGGCTCCGTCAACGGCACATTCAGTGGCGCAGGTCGCGTCGGTACTGCAGATAGATGTATCCCACGTATTGCCGGTATAGCAGTTGGTGGTGCTGCCAACCTGGTGGACCCATCGCCAGTTTGCATTCATAACGACAGAGCCCTGGTTTGTGGTACAACTTCCACCGCTGGTGCAGGTCTGCCATGTCATCGAGGGATGGGTCTCAGTGGTGTATGTGCCGATCTGCTGCGCCTGCGTAAAGACGACAGGAAGGCAGACAGGATCAATGCGTTCCTGTAGATTCGGTAAGAAATTGCGGACGCCATTTTGATGGTTTGATGCTCTTTGGACACAGTGAGATGATAGACATGTCTGTGCAAGCTCCGGGCTGCCCTTTTATATCTTCATTCGTTCCCTGCGGATGCCCAAGGATGGTAAGAGCATCTATTGAGACGGTTAACAGGACCGCGAACCTGGTGAAAACACAGGCTGTAATCGCTGCTCCTGATGCTATCACCGCGATGGATGCGGTTAGATGTTTATACTTCTCTATCTGCACAAAAAAAAAGCATATTGTCCTCTCGCCTGCCGATCACTTCATGTAACGGGACTCACTGCACACCTGCCCTTGTCGTATCCGTGACTAAGGCTCACCCTCACCGCGAGCCACACCGTAATCGTCAACCACAGCGTAATCGTCATGTACCTTTTATATGGTATCACCATATAAAAGGTACATACTCCCTAAGTCTAATATCTAGACTATTTACTAGGGGCGACTATATTTTAGATAGTAATATTAAAATTTTCAGAGGAAACATCTTATAATTAAAAGTCTTTTAGGAGTTTTACTAAAAAAAATTAGAGATATAAGAATGTATAAAATTTCCCTTAGAAAACTCTTTCTTAGGGAAAAGGATAAAGATAAATTATTTTATCTTACCACTATAATTTTCCTTTCTAATAATAAAGATAGTAATAGAAGATAGACATTTATATATCTAATTAATGATCTACTTTAAAAACTAAATGTGTGTACATACCTAGATTAAAAAATCTATATGTACCATTTATATGGTAATGCCATATAAAAGGTACATGACGATTACGCTGTGGTTGACGATTATGGTGTGGGTGTGCTGCAAAGACGGATAACAGGCAAGTGACGGGAATCCGGAGCGATATCCTGGGGTAATTCTTCACAGCCTAAATAGTCTCGATCAGAAAGGGATGCAATTTGGCAAGGCGGCGCCATGATTCGTGCAAAAACAGGCGACATCGTCCAGGAATCTGTTGGCCAATATTTGGGGTGCCTCGTTACGCCTCTCAATTTGCTAGAATCATGTCCGAATCCTCCTTCGAGGGTGCATATCTGCAGGTGTACTCCCGCACCTGAAAGGGATTCGAGTAGTAGGACACAATTTTCCCAGGTGACTGCGCTGAATCAATCTGCGCGCTAAGACTCGTACGTCTGGGGAAGAATAGATTAAGCTGATATTGCTTTCTGCATGGATGACGCGGCCCCCTGCCAGAGGGAATGCGCGGATGTGGACTATGATATTAACCCTGCAAGCAAAAGGATCATCGATTGGACCAGCTCAAGTTCGCCAAGCCAAGCCAACTTAAACCCGAGACCAAGATTGCTTGATCCTGCCGGCAATTAGCGATTACGAACCCGAGATGATTTCCCCGTACAGATGCGATACTCCATGCACTCCGTAGTCATATGGGGAGTAATGTGATCAAGATTTATGTGAAACATTGTGAAACATTTTATGGAACTAATAATATGTGAAGAACTCTCTTGCTCCTCATTTCCAGAAGTCCCACGGGCTGTGGGCCGTTGTCTTGAAGAACACCTTGCTGACCTGCCGTTCCCCCTATTCATCTGTTCTGGATTCAGCCACAATGAGACGAAATTAGATCGTAAGAATCCCTCAGCCTCGCGTTTAGCAGATAATAGCCAAGAAAGTTTGACTATGTCTCCGTGCCGAAACGGGACAGGAATACTTGCTGGAGCCTGGACCCGACCTTTTCGTATCTGTCCAGATGGTTCAATCATCCCATATAAATGAATACCTCTCTCCAGATTAAAACTCAACTCCTAGAGCAGATTCCCAAAGTCAAGTTCCACAATGAAGTTTACACAGCTCCTCACCGCTGCCAGCACAGCAGTCCTTGCTCTTGCTGCACCGGACCCCAAGTCCAAACCCAAGAAAACCTCGGCCTTCCAATGTAAGAGACCCATGTGCATGACCAGCTCATCCACTGACTTCCCCAGGGTTTGGCGCCAATGAATCCGGAGCAGAGTTTGGAAGCAACCTTCCTGGCGTGCTGGGCACCGATTACATCTGGCCCAACACGACTGCCATTGGCATCTTGAGGAAAGCAGGGATGAATATCTTCCGTGTGCCATTTGCCATGGAGCGTCTCATTCCCAACACCATGACTGGAACCCCTGATGCAACGTACATGGCTGATCTGGTTTCGGTATGTCATGCTCTAAGGGTATGGCCTTTTGCTAACGGCATCTAGACCATCAATTATATTACGTCCACCGGTGCCCACGCCATCGTCGACCCTCATAACTTTGGCCGATAGTAAGTCTCCCCCTGAAATCAAGAAATCCACTAATAGAACCAGCTACGGCAACATCATCACCTCAACCAGCGATTTTGCCGCCTTCTGGACCACCGTCGCCACGAAATTCAAGGACAACGACCTCGTCATCTTCGACACCAGTAAGGCTACCACCTTCCCTTCTTCAACAGTGCAGCTAACACACCCAGACAACGAGTTCAACACCGAAGACCAAACCAACGTCTTAAACCTCAACCAAGCCGCCATCAACGCCATCCGCGCCGCAGGCGCCACGTCCCAGTACATCTTCGTCGAAGGCAACTCCTGGTCCGGCGCCTGGACCTGGGAATCCGTCAACGACAACCTGAAAGCCCTGACCGACCCCGTCGCCGACAAACTCATCTACGAAATGCACCAGTACCTCGACAGCGACGGCTCGGGCTCCTCGTCCACATGCGTCTCCTCGACAATCGGGCAGGAACGCATCGCCTCCGCGACGGCCTGGCTGATCGCGAACAACAAGAAAGCGTTCCTGGGCGAGTTCGCCGCTGGCTCGGACACTGTCTGCCAGAGTGCTGTGACCGGGATGCTGGATTACATGGAGGCGCATGCGGATGTCTGGCTTGGGGCGGAGTGGTGGGCTGCTGGGCCCTGGTGGGGGAATAATATCTATAGTATGGAGCCGCCGACTGGGCCGGCGTATGAGTATTACATGCCGGTTTTGGAGCCCTATTTCCCGGGTGGGAGTTATACGGCGACGTCGACGGGGACGGAGACTGCTACGACCACGACCGAGACCACGACCGAGACCACGGCAGTCGGCGTCTCCCATTGGGGACAATGCGGTGGTCAGGGCTGGACGGGGCTGACGACCTGTGTGTCGCCGTATACGTGCCAGGTGCTGAACACCTATTATTCGCAGTGTCTGTAGGTGATTGTTGGTATGATTTCGAAGGGGAGATAGCTGTTGATAACGGAAAGCTGGGTTGCGGTGAATCAACTCAGATCTGTGCTTACAGGATGAAAGCTTAATACCAGTGAATTGTAGTTCAGTGTTTTTCGTCCAGTGTGTCCAAGCCAACAATGACTAAGCTACTCTAAAGATGGACTTATTATTAGACCTGAGCTTCAATCGTGATCATCATAGATCGTCGCTGGGAGTGTGGAATACTCCAAACATATCCTAATTGGCCATGATTCTATCCAGATGTGAATACCCTTGACTCTACAATCACTGCGCACCTTGTCGACATATTGAATTGTTGCGGGGAACAATAACACTTCCAACCATACTTCAAATTGCTTGGAAGGCCTTGTTTCCTATTTCCTCACTTTGAAACTGTTCCACTTCATTGCTACGCTCCAAGTGGTAGGTGACACGAAGCGGGGCTGCTCCGAAACCTCCAAATATGGCATCGGTTTACAGGCAGCAATCTTGCCATGATGCCGGCAGATTGTATCTGCCAAGAAGAGAGCGAATGCGCTGGTCGGACTATCGCCGGCAAGAGGCGCTAGAATTCCGGCTTTCAGGCGGTGCATTGAAAATGTGTCCTGTGCGTCGTCCATGGTTCGCAAACCGACTGGCCCAAGCAAGGGAATACCAGACTCCTAAGATTGATCTTCGTCGGCGTGAAGCGCACAGTTCGATTAATCAACATCGGGTGTATCGGAGTCTGCATGTCCCTTGAGTCGACCMGAACGAAGGGCCGATGGCCTTTCGGTCACGCTTGGTATCCTGGCTTTCAATGACACTTAGCCTCCTATGGAGCTGATGGTCTGAATACTAATGTGCAGGAGGCAGTCATGTTCTGATCGCGAGCAAACCCATCGACAATGCAAGCTGGTCCAGCCGATCTGGGGAGTCATCTTCATCATGTGCATCGTATGCATTCAGTTGCTTCTCTTGCGACTCGGACGAGGTCATGCTTCCTGCTGGTAGCTTCCATATAGTACTCGAACAATGCGACTTTGCATCCAAGGATGAACGGTTTTTATCGGCTTCTAGCAGAACCAACAGCTGGTTGAGTACTGCAATGGCAGATTGCGTGCCTCGGGACGCGAATTTCGCTACTTTTCTGGCAAATTCGGTAGGAATAGGACTTTTCGCGTCTTCCTCCCATTTGATCACCTTCTTTTTATCATATTTGACGCTCAATGGCCCCATTTGCCCTTCCAGTTCGACGAGTCTATCCCGACAACGAGTGATCTGAGCCACCAGCGACTCTCGCAGTATCTCCGACTTAAACCCAGTCTGCGAAATAAAGTCACGCGACTGCGCAAAGAGCCCCGGACAGAGTACAATCTCGTTGAAGGCGAGTTCCACGGTCTCACTCAGCTGACAGCTTTTCCCAGCGCTGCGTTCGAATGCCAGTGCGTCGTGGACTATGGCTCGCCATTCAGGTTCCTCCAGAAAGCACGGCTCCTGGGAGACGAGCGCATCAGCGACCAGAAACGAGCGATACGCCACCAGCAGTGTGCGACCGAATCCATCGCGGTGCGCCTCGGGACCACGAAGTCGGAATAGTTTGCCAATTCCCCGGGAATGAATGAGCCAGGATTTCTCGCCGAGCCCGTCCAGCATTTCGTATATCCCCAGGTGGATAGCAGCCATGAGGGTCCAGTTTGAGGTGGCGGTGCGGGGGTTGCGTAGTGAGCAGATCAAGTGCTGTAGACCGCGGCCGTAGAGGTGCCGGCTGGCCGAGATCTTCTCCTGGTCGTTATGCGCGCGACCGAGGTGCCATACACTCAGACTGCGGAGACTCCAGATCAGGGCCTGCGACGAGGTGTCGAGGTGATGTCGAACGAAGTCTAGCCAGTTGAGCTGGACTCTGTTCCGCCATGCGGAGAACAGGCCTGGAAAGGAGACCATGACGAAGTACTGGAATACTTCCTTCATCTGGGTGTCTGTTGCTGTGGATGCCAGGCCGGGCGCTAGTTTCCCATCCATGCTCGCCCGAGGCATGAGCGCATGGACAGCCGATGACGCAGCGACATGTCGACTGTCTTTCTGCTCGCGACTTCTAATAGATGCCGGAGTCTGGTGGTAGAATTTCACTCGGCGCTGATAGCCAGGACACTTGACGTTTCTGTCGCGACAGCGACGACATTCCGGCCGGCCCTCATCACACTATAGGGCTTGAGCATTAGATATTATGACGTTATTTATTGCAGCTGCCCAGTCCATGCAGCTAAGGTAGGAAACCCACCTTGATCCGCCGCTGGATGCAGGTGTGACAGCCAGTGCTTCGCGGTACCCCAACCATCTGTTATGACTCCTGGGCGGTATCAAGTTATATAGGCATCACTGAAAGAGCCTCTATGAACTGACTCAAGACAGCTGAGGGTGCGGAGTGATTCCGTGATGGTGAACGTGGTCAGATTGAGGAGGCCACAAGGGGAGAATATGAGGCGCTAAGCTTCTGTGTCCCGTCACTCCCGTGTCCGGCTTGTCGACAGTCGAACCAGACGAGGAGAACGACTGATGAGGTCTAGATGCCAAGCATCATACCCCGCCTTACAGACAATCAATAAACAATCGCTGTTAGCTGGCATGGTGGCGGTGCTGTACGCCTACATGCGAGGAGATATTTTCCGGACTCTCCCCATTTGAAATGCAGTTAGACCGCATGAACATAGTCCAGTTGAGAGCACGTGTATGAGCATAAGGTAGGTAAGCAGTTGATATGTAGGTTCGTGGATGAGGATGCCTTAATCCCTGCCAGTCAAGTGCTTGCAGAGGTCGAGATTGTTCCTTGTCCATCCCGTCGATAGGATTTGTCGATAAGAAGCCCACACGAACTATTGATATTCGACGAGGTATTCTTGAGATGATTGACGGTATCCAGAGGATGCGAAAGCATCTGTTTTGTGTACAGTACATTTGTCGCACTGTTTTAGAGGGGAAATGCCATGGACCACTTCCCTTCCCCAGCTGCGCCAAAGGCAACCAGATTTTCCCGTTCAATGTCATCGCGTATCAACCGCATCCGCCACGTAGATAGCTAAGAATTTTCGCCCATTTCCCGTTCTCTTGTAAGTTCGGAGCCCCCCGCAATGCTGACAGGAAATCCTGTGCCTAACGCAACAAAAGTACGGAGTACAAAACGCAGGAATCTTGAATTTGAGAGAGATGAGCGAATTGTTGGATAGATTTACTGCACGTATCCCGAAAGGCACGTAGGAGGTGCCAATTACACACGGGCTGATACTCCACAAACGGCGCACACGGGAACATCCGGCGTTCCCGTCCTTTTGCTTCTCAACTCATTCTTGATAGACTTTGGTAGTCAGGCTCGGTCCCACTTGCCTTGTGACCATTTCAGTCAAATTGACGATGTTAATGTTGCATGCGGCCTTGGATGTTCGAGACGGCTAGGAGATTATGGACTGACTCTAGGCAACCGGGCTGATCAACCGCAATCAAAGCGGGCCAGACCAGTTTCATTTTCAAATATGAACAATTGTACCTCTCTACGGAGCAGCAATTATTGATATCGAGTGCACATACAAAGAGCCGAGCGAAAGCGGGTGGAACAGATGACGTGGCAATGGATGGGCCGCCGCCCAGAGGATTCGGAGGAGTGTAAACATTCCGTTAGCTGAGTGGTATTTGGTAGAGAGAACCTGGAAGGATTGGAGATGGGTACGGAATCATGTTCCGTTATCAGCTAACACCCGAATGGCCAGATGAGAATGAGATTACAGGCAGGAGATGCGAGCATTGAAATGATGATTACTCTCTTTTGTCTTGATAGTTGGATGCGCTTCATCTAGTTTAAGAAATATCCACGGTGCGGCCGGGTATTGTGTGCCACGTGATTCTATTTACGTACTATTACAGTACGGGACGGAATGTCTCAGGTAAAAAGGAGCCATAGTGGGTGAATACTGTAAGTTTGTGTATGAGTATTATATTGTACTTTACGGGTGCTTTGGTACGGAGCGGAAAGGCATCCATCGTAGTACCATCGGATATTCGATAATGGCCAGACGTTCGATAAACTTCAATATCACTGTGATCACTGATATCAATGGCCAGTCTAGAGGGGTATACTTTCAATCCAAGCCGAGTTACTCGACAGTGACACAGTCACACAAGTCAAAAGAACATCCATGTACTCCGTACTACTATCCACTCAGTCCATACCCACATTAGTACCGCCAGTCCTTCTCCACCCTCGCCGCATCCAACAAGTCAGAAGGCACCGTGATTCTTCAGGACGGGCATTGTAAATGAACCGCGTGTCTGAGTGGCTCTCAGAGGCCTTAACCTTCCCCATCTAGACCTACATCCGATGCCCCGCGGGTGCACTTCAACGCTTGTGGACCGCACTAACGGAGTCTAGCAGCCGCCATCCTTGAATGAACGCTGTGCGTCTCCTATTATGGATAACAATGGCCTCGATCGACCTTGCGGGCTTGTAACCTTGTCCTACCTACCAAGGCTACTAGAGAGTCGGTCGGCGACTCGGGATCTGTCTCAGATATGCACAAAGTACGTTGCATAAGTTCGGTTTTTTGCAGGGGTGCTGCAAAGTGAGCATTCCATCTCTGGAAAATAATAAAGACAATAAGTCGGAGAACATAGCAGTGGATGATGATAATGCATCTTTTTTCTGTATGAGAAAGTCTAGACTCTAGGTCGAACTGAGTGGCAGGTAATCTGTACGGAGATAGGCGAATGAAGGCTGCACGAGCGGCAGACAGTCCAGGTACTTAAAGAGATTGAGAAATGCACAGCAGTTTGACAAGTCACAGTATTATTATTCTTTCTTGAAAATCATCATTATTATTATTATTATTCTCCATCTTCCTGCGAACTGGACTAAAACGCTACTTTTTTAAGTGTCTTCCTAAGTCTTGTTCTTTTCTGGTTCTTCCCCATACCGACCAGGAAATCTTATTTTTGCCCTTTGCCTTTTCCATTTGTTCTCGACAATCCCTCGGATCTTCCTCCACTCTCCCACCACCTCCATCGTCGCCATCACCATCACCATCATGGCCAGTCCAATTCCACAGTCGCATCCACATCCACACCAGCAGAGTCCAGGTGTCATCGAGCCCGATGTTGGTTGCCTCATCACAAGCTATACCTCTGCCTTGCAATTAACGGATGAGTAGGACTTTGATGCCGACTCCGCCTACCATGGCTCGTCTGTCGCCTCTGTCGCACGCCTCCGGTTCCCCGACTAACATCACTACAGGCTTGGAGACGCCAGCTACACCACCAGTATTACATCGAGTGCCATGAACTACACGTATGCATTGATCTCTGCCCCTGTTTTCACTTTGCAGCCACTAATCTAGCCGAAACAGCTACGAGGTACCGCCTCTGCTGTGTTTGTCGCAGGCAATCTACTAAACCCCCATCAGAACGGTCGCAGATATCATTCTTTCCACGAGGGTGAATACGTGCTGGTATATACCCTTCCCTAATGCGATGGTTCTCATAATGCGCGAAGCTGACCGCTTAGCCCAATGACGAGCAAGAACAAGACCGCCTGGACCTGGTTAGTGCCGACTCGACTCTGCCCCTTGACCGGGGTCCGTCCTTAGCTAATCGACCACCTCTCCACTAGAGCCACCACATCTATCGCATCCTCCTCAAAGGTGAACTGCATGCCGCGCCGATCAAGAACCCCCGACGAGTGTTGGATATCGGGACCGGTACTGGAATATGGGCGATTGATTTTGCGGAGTGAGAACTCCTTCAATCATTTGCGATGGACGCAATCAACTAATGTGATGCGACAGCGAGCATCCCGAGTCAGAGGTCATCGGTATGTGTCGGACTGCAGGAGCGCGGATTGCAAGATGACTAACAGAGTGGCTGCTATCAGGAAACGATCTCAGTCCTATCCAACCCTCATGGTACACCTTCCTTGATCTGTCAGGTCGGACAGCGCGTTAATTTCCCCAGGATCCCTCCCAATTGCCGCTTCGAGATCGACGACTTCGAATTACCCTGGTCCTACAGCCAACCGTTCGATTACATCCACGGCCGCGAACTCGAAGGAGCCATACGCCACCATGACAAGCTCTTCAGACAAGCATATGAGAACCTGAGGCCAGGCGGCTGGCTAGAAATGGCCTCCATGGACGTCAACTCGTATTCCGACGACGGCACCCACCTCAAGGCCGTTAACTTGCTCGACGGGGTCAAGAACATGCATCTGGCATCGAAGAAGCACGGAAAAGACATGGCAACGGCGGCCACATGGAAGGAGAAGATGGAGAAGGCAGGCTTTATTAACGTCCGCGAGGACGTCTACAAGGTACTACTCATCTTGGACGTTGCTAGCCAAAACCATACTGACGGCCTTGCAGCTCCCCCAGAGCCCCTGGCCGAAGGACCCGAAGCTCAAGGAACTCGGTCGCTACCACCAAGTCAACATGTTCGAAGCCGTCGGGCCCTACTGCTTCGCCCTGTTTACACGGTATCTCGGCTGGTCGCGCCCCGAGATCGAGGTCCTCGTCGCAGGTATGCGCAAGGAACTGCGCGATTACCAGACCTACCATCTCTACACCAAGGTACGTATCATTTACGGCCAGCGGCCGGAGACGGATTGATCTGATGCGGGCATGATTTATACGTTCCGTTGGCGGATGCTTGATGACCCTTTACTCTCGGATTACTTTTGATCGTCTGTGCTGTTGAGCATGTTAATCTGATTCCCACACTTTTGTTCATAGCCATGACAGCGTATTACTAAATAATTGAAACGACCTACATTTATGACGATGATCATTCCCGGCAGTGCATTATCTTCAATAAGCATGATCCCAGAGTGCTTTAGGGTCTGCGTGTCAAAATTGAGACAGCTTGCCAGTATCATTCCACCAATTGACGATGCTGGCGATATGTGCTATCGCTGTCTCGGTAGATTGCGGGATACTTCGCCTTCACATGGTCATGCCGATAAGCCATGAGCCAGCTTCATTGAAAGAAGTCAGATCATGTTGCAGTATCAGTGGCAGATACTGAACTGCTAGCCCCAGCGAAGGGTGCCGCCGTTTCCATGTGTATCCAAGAGTACTGCTTCCTTGCAGCGGCATAGACAATTCATAATTATGACTCGGGTACCTCTTCGAACAACCCGTCCATGACTGATGGGATATCTAGGACCTACGCCAGCTCTGTAAATTCTTTGATTTTCGAAATCATTCGAACGATGTCGTTGAAATTGCTTGGGCAGAGAGTGGTGAAACTTTGGTGGAACCTCCATCTCCAGACGATCCACATGACATGATGTATTTGTAAACGCCGTCTCAGGCGTCATTCTCAAGCTCTGCCTCTTCTCTAGCCTTGAACTCAGCGATTTCCCGCTCGTCCAGGTTGGCGATGAGCTCAATCACATCGGCATGCCCATCCGCACTACTTGTTGCGTAAAATAACAAAGCCTGGAAGTATATCTCCGGATCGTTAACCCTGTATCCCAGGGCATCTTCCTTGATTACCTCGAGCACAGTCATATTATTCGACCCGGCGACGATCCCGGTTTCCCCATCCACCTCGCCATACATATGGTAGCGTGCCCATACCGCGTCGCCCCATCGGGTATCACGTATGGCATCCACATATATGCTCGTCCACGGCTCCGAGAACGTTTCGCCCGGGCTGGGGTGGAGAACTTCTTGGATAGGAAGATCCAGGAATAGCTGCTCAACTGGCCTGGTCTCCGAAATATTTAGGCCCATGATGGCTTTTATTTCACTTTGTTAGCCAGAGGGTTTGACAACAGGATGACTAGGAAATCGCGGCGGGATCATTCTTTTCATACCGCTAGAATTCTTAGTTGAAGAACGAGAGGCTTGGTAGATGGCAATCAGCGAAGATAAAAGGGATCCAAGAAATGAGAAGTCTGGAAAGCCAAGTAGTCTAGGGAGTGACTGAGAATCGCAGAGGCGGAGCATAGTACGCGTCTCTCGATTTAGTGCTGCAGTGCATTTGATATAGTTAATGCAGGCCTTGCTTATTTAGCGACCCCATTACTTACTGTACTAGTTTCCGAAAGAGGTAATATGTGTCAAGATATGGGTGATGAGAAACTGAGGAGGCGAGCGAGTCAAAGAGCGTGATTGATGTGATTTCACCTGTAGAGATAACCAGAAAGTCCTTCAGAAGAAGATTACAAAAGATGGATAGCAAAACCAGAGAGTATATTTCAACAGAGTGCAGGGCGAAAGAACCACAGGTTCTTTTTTGGTAACTGAAACGAAAGAATCCAGTGGTTTTAATATCTACTACGTCCTATTCCATATCCATCTCGTTTTCCTTGGATCTCAAAACCAAGGCACCAGTCTTGCCCTCCTTCTCCTCCTTCTCCTTGATGGTCTTGAGGAGAAAAGAATCCAGTAGATTTAATATCTACTATGTCCTATCCCATCCATTAATTCCATTCGCTCTACTCCATATTCATCTCGATTTCCTTGGTTCTCAAAACCAAGGCACCAGTCTTGCCCTCCTTCTCCTTGATGGTCTTGAGGAGCTCTTGGGCCTTGGTGCGCTTGCGAGCGACTTCCGCTTCTTCGGCAGCGGCGGCCTTCTCCAGCCGATCGACTTCGGTTCTGTGGCATGACAGAGGTCTTAAGGTGAAATTGTCTCGCGCCGCAAAGGATCGTTTGTTGGATGCGGAGCTCTGAGGTAACCCATCGAAGCCGGCCGGATTGTACAATGCTCGGTCTGCGTTGTGGAAAGGAGCTAACATCGCTATAGCCTTGATGAGATGCTAAGCATAGAATATGGTGAAATGGAAGGCGACCTGTTCGTCTCTCTCGTGCTGTTGAAACGTGGACAGAGTCTGGTCCCAATGTCCCAACCTCGTTTCTGATCCAGTGTCCAATCTTGAGAAGGAGTTCAGTGCTCGCATGTATCTCTGCAGCTAGTCCTTGGCTCCTCCCTGGTCCCTTCATCTTTCTCCGTTGAAGTCCTCTTGCGATGTGTGACAATATATTGAGTACTCACCCGCCTGTCTGTGTTGGGCATAATAATGAAGCCCTCTTCGAGTAAGTCCCCCGTCCTGCGGACAAAACCATTACTCTGATTGAAATAATGGTTGAGGATTATGTTCCAGACGTCAGTTACTGCGCCCTCGTAATCCTCATTTCTGGCCGCCGGATACCCTTCATGGAACGTCATCAACGTATCAAACTTGGGCACCTGCGTAATGGTTCCGCCTTGAGTGACGCAGGTGAGACTTCCATCTAGACTGCCTTGGGGAAGTCCAATACTGGGACCCCGCCCTGGTCTTCGCGGGCTGGATTCCGTTCCTCTGGATGCGTCCGCCAAGTCGGGAGCTGAGTGTCCCGAGCTGCATGCGTCCGGAGTATCTGCGTGCCGAAGCGCCTGATTCTCGATGAGCTGTATAAGTTAGCATCTGTTTAGTAAATATTAGATCTATATGCCTGATACTTACTCGCTCCTCTCGAGTGAGCTCCTCACCGGGGTCCGGCGGAGGGCCCGACCAGGTCCGCCTGGACCCCGGCGGAGAGGTAGCCCCGGTCCCTGGAGCTAAGGCTCCTACCGGTGTCCAAGCTAGAGGCCCCGTAAATGCTGAGCATTCGCTCTTGTCGACTTCATGTTGGCATCCTGCTCTCCGCTAGGAAATGAATATAACATGAAGAGGAAAGTTGCAAGCATTTGTTATGGACGGACGGGGGGAAACAGGCCGGTGGGTTTTGTTTCTGGATCAAGGTTTTTCATCCCTGATGAGGGACGAGGAAGATGGAGAGAGGGGGCGATTGTAGGGGTTTATGTAGCACAGATGATGGCGGGTATTCACTTCAACTGCATACTTCTGAGACATTCATCAGTTAATATTCTTAGTTGGCTGCTTGCTGTTTCCAGTGTATGAATTTATCTTGATGGACAAGGGAGATTGTTGAATGATCATCTCAGAGACACTACTCTCCTTTTATTTTACTACATTAGCCTAACAGCTTGGTTCATATTGCTGTTATGGAAACGCGTACAATCAACACAATAATAAGTGGATAATAGATCCTTAGGAATGACCTCTGCCTGGATGTACTCTCTGTGCCACAGGCTAGAATATACCCTTCCTTAGGACTATATACCCTGAAAGCACCCGGTTACTGGGATATTGTTAGACCCGTCTCTGGACACAAAAGCCTCTCTAAGTCTCGGGTCGCAACCATTTCGATTCATTTTCAATACATTACTTGGTCAATAGGCTCCGACCTTCTCCCCCGGCCTGAACGAGCCGATTAGCGGCACCATGTGAAGCCGCTGCCTTTTCGTTTCTCAAGCATTCTCTCTCCTCTTAGACTATCGGCCCCCGCGAATAGCCGTAACAGGTCCTTTTCGCGTTCGTGGGTGAGTATTTTGATCTCATCTAGGACCCCTTGGAGCTGTCGGTAAAGTCCTACCAGTCTACGAGCTCTCTCGATTATGTCGGGAACATTCACAGATGAGTTGTTAACGTTGTGTTTCCGGTGCTTATTGCTGTCAGGTCGTGCATTGCAAAGACAAAAGATCAAGCGCTCAGCATGACGTCCATATTGAGATAAAAAGATTACAACTCCCGACCTACACCACCATCCAAGCATCATAACTTCGAGATCAACTAACCAAAATGAATGCGCTCAAGCTCCTCGTGTTGGATATATTTCTTTACATCGACAAACTAATCCTAAGGAGTAGCACTGGTCGAGAAAGAGATGAACTGGTCCAAATATGGCTCGGGCCCATCTCATCATGGGATCCCGAAGCGACAGAGCCCCCTCTAGGTGTCTACCCCTGGTATGCCGAAGACCCCGAGTCATACACCCGTGACACCTTTCCGTCGCACTTTCGACTGAGGGCCCAACGATGCTGGGATTATTACGGGGATCCAGACAATGTGGAGCCTCGACTACCCCCGGAACCCTACAATGTAGACCCAAAGCTTTGTTCGTTTTTCTACTCCCTTTCCTTAGAGGCACAAAGCCGACTTACACCCTCTCAGGTTCACAGCTGGAGAAATTAGACAACAGCAGGCGAGCGCAGCGCAACCCAGGGAAATATCTTCGAGAAAGATGCCGTATTATCCTGTTGCCCTACCTGGAAGCTGCAGTGGAGCGGTTTGAGAAGGCTCGAACTGTCGCTGGCACGTATGAGCTTCAGTGGGGCACGGCAAAAGTAAAGGACATGTACCACCCTTTTGCGATGGAGACACGGCGATTGATTGCCTGGTCCGATAATACCATCACTTTCACCAACCCGGAGGGGCAGCGAAGAAATCTGCTTGCTGTCGTTGTGGCAAAGGAAAGACGGGGCGATGCCTACAATCCTTTGTTGGCTCATATGGGTAAGGTCAAGACAACAGGACAGAGAAGAGGAAATGCTAACCATGAAAATAGGAATAGTTCATAGGAATCGGAAGGACAGAGGCGAAAAGAACAGTGTGGTATATGGGATTGCCACTGATGGTTTCACTTTTCAGATCGTGAAGATTGATAACAAGTCAAAGGTAAGATCCTATAGAGGAATTCGGGAGTTACAAGCTAATCATGTGTGCAGCTGTTTCAATCTTGCTTATATTCATTGGAAGATTGGCAGTTCTTCCTTAAATATCTTGACGACATTTTGGCAGAGGCACCTAAACAATGCGAGGAATGATCCCCATATCAAGAGAAGATGGCTATAATTGCTGCAACTTATTTACTCCTGACTGGCTTCGTCTGATACTCCAGATTTGAAGATGAAATACACATGGTATTTGAATCTACACCCATATAACGCAAGTTCTAGTACCTTGATTTCCTATGGCTGCGAGGACGACTGGCTGGGTTCCATATCACCTGGCAATAAACCTATAATGAGTTGAGAGTTTACTCGGCCGAAATGAACAATATCAGTTATCTCAAATTCTCAATACCCACCCCATCATTTAAAAATCTCTCTCAGTCTCTCTCAGTCTCTCTCATACTCTCAAAAATCTGCCATGACCGAGCTACTCCTAACGGGATCTGACATCAATCAGATTCAGGCCTAGCGCCATGTATCATTCCCCAGCTGCCTCATGCATGATTGTTGCCTTAACCGCCAGAATCCCGGTCAATATCCATCACAATGAACATGAACATAAAGCTAAAGCCCACCCTAACACATCTAATCCTAACCGTAATCTGTCTCTTCACCCTCACATGCAGTAAGCCTCTCATCCACCCCCAGTTCGCATACAGAGTACTAACTACTAACAAACAGCCCTCTATCTCTACGCCCGGCACGAGTCATCCACCCACAGCAACACCGCCTATTGCGCAGACTGCCTGCACTACGCCATGAGCGTGGACGCCAAAATCCGGCACGCGGAGCAGGGCGGCGCGGAGAACGTCCGCGGCAACAAGCAGTTCTTCCGGTATGCGGTTGACGTGACTTGTCGGGGTGGGTTGTTTGTCGACAAGCGGTGTTTGGACTTTCGGAGAGCGTTCCTGGGGGATGCAGCGAGGTATATGATTGCGGTGGGGGAGCCGTATGAGGCTTGTAGGGGGATTGGGGCTTGTAGATAGTTAGCCTAGGGTTGGCGAATCTGATGTTTTGCTATTAATCTCGCTGGAGGCTAGTCTCCTGGACATGAAACTTCTGCATTACAGAGTATGATGAGTATGGATATCTTCAATCTTGATCAGGACATTGCAACCCCGGCTACTGATAAATCGACAACACATCCGTCGAATTGTCATAATCCACCCCACAAGCCTTCCCGAAATCCCCATACCTCTCCCCCCGCTGCTGCACAAACCGCCCAAACGCCTCCTCCGAGCAACTCTCCCCCGGCCCATCGCGACACCCAACAAGCGGCTGCGGACCCTCATTCACCAGCACGCGGTAGTACACCCCGTCCTCATACCCGTACGAATCACACGCCATCTTCTCAATCGCAATGTTCGTCAAGAATGGTAAGATCTGGCTACTCTTCCATACGCGGCCGTAGTTGATCGAGTCCGTGGGCATGGTGGCGTTGACGTCGTACGCGCCCGTGTAGGCGCTGTTATTGAATAGGCCCAGCGCGGTGAGCACGGTTGGCGGGAGCTCGCGGTGGGTGAACGAGACGTAGAGGTCTTGGGAGGCAGAATCGTCGGCGAGGATGGTTCTTGTTGCGTTGAGCCAGGGGAAGCCGATGGCAGGCGACAATTCGCGGCCGTAGCCTGTGTTGTGGAAGTACATGAGGTCGTTTCCGTACTCGAAGGCGAGCCATTCGGTTGCGGTGAAGAGGTCAAGGGAGCAGAAGGGGGAGGAGCCGCGGATGACGGTCTCGTAGCCGCAGAGCTCGAACATGGCTACGATGTCGTCGGAAGTGAAGTTGAAGGAGGGGGTTTGTGCTTGGAGGCGCGCGATGATGGGTTTGGTGTAGTGGGAGACGAATTCCTGGGGTTGTTAGCTTGGTGTTTGGGGTTGAGTTGACGGGACGTACGCTTGACTGCTTGGAGCCGTAGCTGGAGCTATATGCCGGGCAGCTTTCGTACGGGGTTAATGAGTTGGCTGCGGCGTGCTTGTATTCCCCGACCTGGGTGACATTGATCTGGGTCGTTTGGTTGCCGGTGTATCCAAGGATAAACCCCTGTGCCGTCTTGACGGTCCTCTCGGCTGTCGACGTCCATACGTTCTTTGGCGTTTTGAAGTATGGATATTTGTCGTGGATGTTGATGCCTAACATCAGCGACTCCTGCAGACCGACTCGGGTGAGTTTCTCGATATGGGCCTCGGTGATGGGTGCGCTCCACTTGCTCAGGAACGAGAGGCGTCCCGCTTTGGACCAATCCTGTGTTGTATTTTGCAGCTCTGGATGAATGGCTCGAGGTAGCTCTCATAGTCAAAATCGTTGGCGTAGATGGCGGCATGACGGACAAGATAAGCTGCGCGGGTGACATTGCAGCCCTGTGGTACCGAGGGGTCGAGTTGAGGCGCATTTGGTGTAAAGTATGGGGAAATTCCGGCCAGATGGTGGAGGGGATTGAAGTTATTCGAGGTGGTGGCTGCCAGGCTGACCGACCCTAAGGCCAGGAGGAGTGTAGAAAGCCGATGCATGTTCAGATATATAACCACGGCTGATCTAAGTCCACCACGTCTTTTACCGCAAATTTACTCAACGGATAGAAGATTACTAGTACTCAAATGAGGAGAGTTAATTTATAGTTTTGAATTGGATTGTTTATTCCATCGATGTCACCGGTGCAGATCACAATCCAGTTTGGACATGGATGACCAAGAAACCGGCGATGAGATGACGCAGTGGATGGAGACCCATCGCATCATCTTCCAACAAATATTAACCATTAATCCATCACATATCCACAACTTCATCTCTCCTTAATAGAAGCTTACTTCACCAACCAAATTCAGCAAATGAGCCTGTGGATTAACTCCAGCCCTACGACGGATCTCCGGAAATAGCTCCAAAGCCAGTCGCCTGGTTTTCCCCGGCAAAACCTACGCATGATCAAGGCAACACCATGAGTGAGCTGGAGATTGCGCCCTCAGTCGAAAGCAAGGAGTCGTTTCACAAGGTGGCACATTAATCCGATCGGAAATTGCGGTCGAGGGCCGTGTAACAGACATAATGCCATCCTCACCCTCTCCTATCTACGAATAGAAGTCTGCACGAGGGAGATCATTTTCGTGCCTCGCGTCCATCCACCTCATGGATGACTTCTTGGTTGGACTGCAACTCAGAAACAATCCGCTGAGCGCCGCTCGACGGATTCGAATACCCAGACTGGGCATATGTCATGTTGGCTGGACTGTATCCCACATATCCGCCACTCTGCTGTAATTTCCTCTGATACATCCGTCGCTGGAACCAGAGCGCAAATAGCGTCGCAACCAAGCAGGCACCCAGACCAGCACCAACCCCCGCCCCGACCGCGGTCGTCTTCGAGCTGGAATCCGTGCAGACTTCCGTACCGTTGCCGGCTGCAGCCGTCGTGGTGACCGTCGTCGTGGCTATCGTTCCGGTCCCGGTGGCTGTTGATGTTGACGACGACGTTGCCGATGTGCTTGTGTATCCGTAGATAGTGCCAATCGTGACTGTCCCGGCGTTATCGCAGCAGTCTGTCCCGTTGATGCTACAACACCACTGGTCAACACCCTTGGCCGGGCAAGGGAGAAGGTGGATTCCTCCCGATGTAGCTATACGCAAACCAATGCATTAAAAGTCGAACTTTAACCACTAGAAGCATGCCTGTCGCACTTACAGCCGGAACAAATCGTCGGACACTGGCTGCTCTTTCCGGTTTGATCGGTACACCCATTCTGATATATCAACCCGGCGTAGCCCTGCATCTGTGCCAGACACAGTCCACTCGTCAAACAAATGTCGTTGGCCATGCTCTTGGGCTTGTCATTCGCGCAGCAAGGGCTATTTTGTTGATCCGGGAAGCATGGCTGGTAACTGCTGTCTGCTTTGCTGCCGTCGGAGAAGTAGCATTGTGCTGCGATCGTGGGATGGATCCATTGTGTTAACAGCAGCACCACAGCGAGTGATGCCGATGACGATGAGAAGAGCATTTTGACGACTGAGATCTCGGTTCACGGGTCATGTCAGCACGAGAGAAGTCTGTCAGCCTTACGTGCGGACGAAGGGTGTCGGGGGAATTTATTCAGTCATGATTCGCGACCGAGTCTGCGGCACGTGGGCCATGTAGGGGGCATAAATCCAACATCTTGGCTAGGAATCATTGGATGAGAGTCTTGCTTGTGTGGAATTGCAGAAATGACCTGCTAGGATGAGGGACCATGAGGCTGACAGTGCGAACGCCGGGTATGGCCGTATGGGTTCGGGCTTTGAAAATGGGCTGATCACTCAGCTGCCTCTTAACTCCGTGTCTGGACACGTCATATGCACCAATCAACAGTCGATTCTGCATGTTGAATATTTCAAAATAGTCCACACTCCACAGGGAAGTAAAGACTCTCAAACTGGATCATTGGACATCAGCTGACAAATCAAAATCAACACACATAAACGAACAAACGAACTGGTTCGACATGATGCTGATCATACTGGAAAAAGTGAACGCTTGGGCCCTAAAGTGACTGGTAATGAGCCAAGTGGGCAGTGCAAAGCCAAGAACAAGCCTAAATTGTGGTCTATTACGAACTACCCAATCAACAATGGACTTATGGACCTTTCTTGGGGGGCCGAATGCGCATCGAGTCTTCAGCAATGGATAGCGCCGCTTATCTCACTTTCCAAGCCTCACTCATCAATGCGTCTGTGAGCTATGGCAAACCAACAAAGGAATACAGCGCAGGATCGTGTTCATTAGTTACCCACCAACAACATCTATGGGGCGCATTTTCGCACAATCAAAATTTCCTCCGTGGCAAAGACATCCAAGGGCGGTGACTAGCAGGCCTGAAGCTTTGGCTGGATCTTTGCAGATCAGAGGGCTACGCCTGGCCTAGATTATGCAACAAGTCAGGTCAATCTTCCCGTTTCCTAAGTCTGTCCGTATTCTTCGGCGGATTTGTTGACGATGCCTTCATCTCATGCTCTTCCTGTCCGTCAGAAAGCCACTCGTACTCAGCAGACATTGTACGGTGGTATATGCGTCGTGTATGATGGTTCAAGATGAACAGAAGATACCACTGGATGGATATTCCACAAGGCAATTCGAGTTTATAGCCTAAACACCCCACACGTCGTTTGCTTCAAGTCCTTGCTTGACAGCGAATAGTTTAGACAGGTGAGGAAGAGCAATCGCATGGATGCCTATGCTCTTGACGACCCTAATCGACAATCATGCTTGGCGTCGTGAATCCAAAGTCGCATATGGGTTTGCTTCTGTTAACTGCTTTGGTTGAGGTGCCTTGAGCGGATGATCGAGCAGCTCAACCCAGAAGACCTCAACGTGTCCGCCGTACTGAGGATTCAGCGATGTCTCGACCACTCATCGGCACGACTATCCACGGCGGTGATACTAACCACCTTTTGCCTACTTGATGAGCAGTGTTTCAGAACAGAAAAGGAAACCGGATTTACCACGGTATCCCCGAACCTAGTTGCAGGGTTGACTTGTTGGTTCAGAATAATGGTCCTGAGTTTGCGGGGCCTCCACGGGCCTTAGGGGTTCGAACGAGTAGGCGGGCCTCGGATCCGATCGAATTTTTTGATGGTTATCGTCTTTCGTTGCACGTCGAGCTGAACAAGCCTGACAGCACCATTCGAATTCGCGAACCACCAGCCTTGCGACGGGTCTCACTCTGCGCGAATGGCGCGTACCAGAGTAGCATGATAATTGTTGTGGTTTTGCTGGTGCCACAGGCATCGGCAAAGGGTTAGGGCGCCACGCTTGATGCCGGTAATCATTGCGCACATCAACGTAACAGGGCATCGGTGTCGTGAGAGTAAGGAATACCTCGTGACGATCCTGGTACATCTCAGGCTGTTTGATATTTTCATAGAAATTATGTCAATAGCGATGGATAATCTACCTCTCGTCCCTGGGTAGGGGACTCAATGGTCTCACCTGTTTCCTGCAACTGGACAGGAGTTACATCGGGCATATTACCGAGCTTAATCTTGAGTATGGAAGTATTGCTTTTGTCCTCCTGGATAGCACCACATTGTTGATGATAATGGTGAAGGAGTTGGTTCTGAACTCTGGCAGTTCACTGGTGGGTGATTGTGAGTGACCATTATTGCGCTGGTCTGAAAATGTCGTTGGCCTCATTCAAAAAGTCTGCTCTCTGAATCTCGTGTCCTAGTTGGTGACACTGTGAAGCAGAAAACCAACAGTGTCCATATAGTTTTCAAGCCAGTCTTTCCAGTCGGCAACAAAAACAATCATTGGCTGTCGCTGAGTCACACTGGTTTCGTCCTGATGTCAACCACATTCGATGCCGGGTCGTTGAGGAACTGTTAGAACCGGGGTTTCTCCATATCTATGGCGGTTATGGGTATCAAGTCCAGACGGGAACAGCGAAGAGGCTCGTTCTCTGGCTGATTTCCCACGACGTTGCTGAAACTGCGCAGCATACTGGCTGTGTTACTTGGTCAGTGAACATCATTTCATTGGAGCATCGTCTTACAAAGGTCGTCAGCCACAACATCCATTGAGTAGGCTGTGGCAAGAGGCTGTCGACGTTGATGTTCCTGGCAAGGCGAAAGATCCTTGCAACTTCGGCTCTTTTGAGCTGTGTGACAGCGAGGATTTTGGCCCTGCGCCAGGGTTCATGACAGCAACAAAATATTCCCCATATTTCTCCTGCTTAGCTTCGTCCAGTGTTGCTAATCACAGTTGAGGTCAACCAGGCAGTAAACGCTCTTAGCAGAGTTTATCTCAGAGAGGTAAGATGTAATAATAGGAAGCGCCCAGTAGCCTGTCAGCAGTTGCGCCGTATTGATTTCAAGTTTGATGTTTTCAAAATAGAAGGACCAGTTTCTGTACAGGGAATTTTCAAGCTTGAATGACACAGTTAGACAGTGGAAGAGCAGATGCTCAAGAGCAAGATTGCAGGTGAAATCAACACTAGCTTCGATTATTCGACCCTGAAGATGATTACGACTAGAAGAGTAGAAGTAGATGAAGGAAGGAAGATGGGGAGACGTAGAAGTGGATATTGCAGATCTATTAGAGATGAATATGGTCTCCTCTGATTGCAGTGAATACGGGCTTCGCTTCCAAGGCAAGCTATTAGAAATTTACAGGAGTGAATATCCAAGCCAGTCACTGGGTGAGTGATCCGGGTACTTGTGAATTTAGAGATCCCAAACTGCCATACTCTGAACCAGTCCCATTCGCAAGTCTGCAAGGTGGGCCACTATGCGAGTCAATAATGCAGTCATTGTGGAGTCTTAACCATTTGGTGTATGAGACGTGTGCTGATTCTTCACCGTCATGCCAAGATCTCCGCCAAGCACCGCCCGCAGGCCAAGAGCATTGGCGGGGAATTTCCCTGCTCTACTGGGCCCAAGGTGGATCGACTTGAAGTATTAGCAGCACGTTCATTCCCCGGGAAAGTGAACCACTACTTCAGGTGGATTTCCCAAATTTAGATCTTCTTCAAACCAATTTTGGACATAGAGACGAGAATATGCTGAACCAGAGGCTTCCTCTGGGCCGACGTCACTAGTGGCTACGGCACGTGACATTTACCAATTGCGGCGGATCTCATCATATTCAACTTCAATATGCCTGTAATTCCTTGAGCTTGAGGATATAGCTTCTCGTACAGTTTTTCCAGGACGAATTATAGAAAAGGTCATGGCAGGCAGTTTCCTGCCGTATCACGAGCCAAGCAGTAAGTCCGACTCAGACATCCCGGTCAGCGCATGTCTGAACTGACAATGGTATGCAGTCGTCCAAATCCTTATTGTAATCTCATTTTTCTTCTTCCTGTCTCTGGCGGAATGGGTTTCTGCAAGGATCATCCAAGCCGGAATTATCGGGCAGATTGCAGTGGGTATCATATATGGGTTACCTTTAGCGAACATCCTAGAGAAGCACTGGCAGGACACATTTCGTGTGTTAGGCTATGTCGGGTTGATTTTGATTATCTTTGAGGGTATGTCTGGCACTCAATCCCATGGGATGAAACTGACAGTATGTAGGAGGGCTTAGCGCTCGTCTCGATCTGCTCCAGAGGAATTTTATTCTCAGTCTTCTGGGAGCTGCGGTTGGGGTTCTCTTCCCGATTGCTTTCTCTTTCTTGCTGCTTTACCTTGGGTTTGGTTATGGTTTGCCATTCTTCTGTTATAGGAGTATGCCCAACTAACCGTAGCAGGACCCGTCGAAACCTTCATCGTCGGTGCCGCGTTATCAGCAACTTCTCTTGGTAGTCTCGTCTCTCCTTGGTCGTTTACATCTTCTGACGCTTTATAGGCACCACATTTGCAGTTATTAAGTCTGCAGCTAGATCCATAGACCTTGCACAGACACGAGTGGGCGCCGTGCTGGTGAGCGCTGCTGTCATTGACGATGTCGTCGGTCTCGTCCTACTGAGGTAAACCACCATTACCTTAAACAGCATGATCCAAACTAATATTAACAGCATAATAGCCAATCTGGGTAAACTCTCCGGCGGAGGCAACGTCAACCTCGGCTGGATCATCGGCCGGCCCATCGTCGCCTCCGTCGCCATGGCCATCCTCACCCCAATACTCACAAAATACGTTTTTGCAAGACTCTTCCGGCGGTATATCGAGCATGCATTTGCGCAATTCGATCATGTCTCAAACATCATCCTCATGGTGTTGGTCCTCTGCGCGTTCATCACCATCGCGGCGTACGCGGGTACCTCTGTGCTTTTCGGCGCATTTCTCGCCGGAACTTTCTTGACATATATACCCAGCAAGCATCCATCTGGTCCGTTTGTGGTTATGAGTCGTGAGGAAGGAGAGCGCGAGGCGCATAAGAGTCCCACGTTCGTACATACCTTTGAGGTGTACCTGCTGGACGTGCAATCCTATCTGATGGAGCCGCTCTTCTTCGCTAGTATCGGGTTTGCCATTCCATTTGTGCAGCTTTGGACGGGGAAAAGGATTTGGAGGGGAGTGGTCTTTTCCCTTCTGATGGTCGTTGCTAAGGTATGCACCTCATTCCAGGGTTTAAGAGGCGAGCCTAATCTGACTATCTAGTTTGCGGTTGGTATCTGGCTTCCGCTGTGGAAATATGTTCCACTTCTGAGGCCTTCCAAGCGGAAGGAATTGTCCAAGGAAGGAAATGGTGAACAGGAGCTACAGGGCGACTCGAGAGAGAAAACTGGAAGGTCGCATTCCAACACTACCTGGTTGTCTGGCTTGCTCTTGGGCTCTGCTATGGTAGCGCGCGGTGAGATTGGTCTACTTATCATCGAGATAGGGTTTAATGAGACGTCCTATGTGACTGAGGAGGCCTTCATCACTGGAGTTTGGGCGATTCTGCTTAACACCATCGTTGGACCGATGGCCGTTGGGCTACTCGTCAAATTCTACGGAAAGATGATCGGAGAGGGGGAATGGGGACTGCAAGAGGGGGAATGGGGACTGCAAGAGCCAGAGCCACTGCCTGGCCAGAACGATGAGCGTAGGCCGGAGGTATGACCATGCTTGGGTCAGAGGAAGGCAGAGTTGTTGAGACTGTACATACTTGGTATACCTGGTTGAGTGTTACCAACCCAAGTCTAGAGCATCTCGTATTCATAATGCGGAAGCCAAAGCAGTGAGACCATCGTCGTCAATCTGCTAACGTCCCATTGATGCTCTCATCGGTCGAATCGATAGAAGTCCGGTTTATCAAGAGAGTATTTGTAATCTATATGCGTCTTTAACATTTGACAGCAGCATCACTCCTTGACGTCCAATCAAGTATATCGGTGGTCGGACAACTCTGACCGACGCTGTTGCACTTTAAATGGGCGAATACGAAGTGACAGCTTAAGGTCAGAGTCAGGCCACAAATCCGCCCGGCGGTCGGGCATTGTAAAGACCGATATGTTCGTAATCTATATCCCTTGCCTTGATGATTATACTGATGTCCACGTCGAATATAAATAGCTGAAAAGACACTCCCCAGCATCATCATCATCATCTTACTGATCTCATCCTAAAAGTTCCATATTGACAATTGCCCACCACAAAATGTCACCACCAACCGTCATCGTCTTCGGCCCAACAGGCAGCGTCGGCTCCGCGACTGCCCTCAGCGCCCATAAGCACAACGCAAAGGTCATCCTCGCCATGCGCGACACCACCAAGTCCATCCCCGGCCTCACTTCAGAGCAAGAAACCATCGGCAACTTTGAACGCGTCCAAGCGGACCTAACCTCTCCTGAAAGCATCCACAACGCCGTCACAAAAACCGGCGCCAAGCACGCATTCATCTACATCGCGTTTGGCGCGAAGGATGCGATGCGCGCCAGTATCGAGGCGCTCAAGGGCGCTGGGATCGAGACGGTCGTGCTTCTAAGCAGCATCAGCGTGGACATGCATGGCGATCTCGACGCCGTCCCACCGAGCGACTTTATTGCGTTTACGCATGCGCAGGTGGAGGTGAATCTACGGGATGTTTTCGGGGAGGATGGGTATGTGGCTATTCGACCGGCGTTTTTTGCTAGCAATTCGATGTGGTGGAGGAGTGGGGTTCTCGAGGGAGAGGTCAAGGTGGCGTATCCCGCGGCCAGGTTTGATTATATCGCTCCAGAGGATATTGGGCGTGTTGCTGGGGTGTTGTTGGTGAAGGGGTTGCCAGCTGGCGAAGATGGGAGCAAGAGGAGTTTTGTCGGTCTTGTCGGACCGGAGAAGATGTCGATTAGGGAGGCCCTTGGTGTGATTGGCAATGCCGTTGGCAAGGAAGTCAAGGTCACCAAGGTGGACGAGCAGGAGGCACTGCGGGTTATGATGACGGAGAATGGGCTGCCGGAGCCTGTGGCGAAGACCCTGCTTGTTCAGTTGCGCCAGCAGGAGGAATCTGGGGGTTTCTTCAATATACCGTGGTATGAGGAGGCGTCGGGAAATATTCAAAGGTACACCGGGAGACCGTCATTGCGCTTCCATCAATGGGTGGATTTGAACAAGGAAAAGTTCCTTGCCTGATTGAGAGTGGGCTGTACTCAGAGTTTAATTCCGGTATTCAAGTTATCCTAATGGGACTGTGAACATGATTGGCAGTTGATCGAAGGAGACGTTGCTCTATGACCCGGATAGAAGGTATGCAGTTGACTGAGGGTAGATTCTAAATTACTCAGTTCTAATTCACAACCAATGCAATGGAGTCTACTCTTAGACCCATGAGAGACATAAGAGGCGGCCTTGTATCGCACTACGTCACACATTGCCATATGCGCATGCAGCGGCTACAGAGAATAACTTTCCCTCAGAGGCAAGTAAGGGGCACTATATCTAGCCTCAGGAAAGCTGGAAATTTTCTTGCTTTCGAATTAGTGCCAAGATCATCGAGAACTGGCTCGTCTCGCATTCTGTTTTTCCTTTGCCTCCAAAGCATCGTCGTCAAGACGCTGGCTAGCTGGGTGGCCGAATCAGAACCTGTCTTCCATCTTTTCCAAGTTTACAGCAGGAACAAACTCTTTGCTGCAAATAAATCCAGAATGTCGTAATGATTTCAAAGCAACTTCTTGCACCATGCACCCCTACGATTCGAGAATATCCCACGTGCTGCCTCGTGCTGTCAATCGGGCCGCGACGCCATGGCTGCGGGTGGAAGTGTTCCTTCTTAGCCACCGACGTCGACGAGTAGCATTCAGGATCGAGCTAGTGCAACAGACTTCGAAACAACCTGCCAAGTCACGCGCCGAGATACCCAAAGTGGCGACACGGACATCACCTCCAGACCTGGCCAACGTTAACAACTGTCTTGGCTTTGAATGATATCCAGCACCTCAGGAACGTGCTGGGGAATGCAATGTGATTTGCAGATAGTTTCGTGGTGGTGGTCCGCCGAGAGCTGGGCGGACCTTGGCGCCAAGTCCGCCCCCCTGCATGGAAGAAACTTACTTAGAATTTTCAAAGCAACGAGCGAATGGGAACGGGCTGTGGCTTCACGTTGGTGTTGTGATGAGTTGGGTAACTTTTCAGATTGCCTCAGAAGCACACGTGACACGAGCTGCCTTGGCGAGCAGTCCGCAGATCCTTGCTTTCTGCCGAGCTCGATATATAGCGTCCCTCTGGTTGTCTGTAGTTCCCAGATCATCCATCAATTTCCCTTCTCACACTCCATCAAGGCTGTCATTGCAGCTTGACTTCAAGATGATCCCCCTCGCAACCGCCAAGTACGATTGGATCCTCGCCCTCACCTCCATCACCTTCGTCTTCAGTGCTTTTGGTAACGGGGCCAACGATGTGGCCAACTCATACGCCACATCCGTCGCTGCTCGCACGCTGAGCATGTGGCAGGTCGGTATCCTGGCCGCATGTACCGAGTTCATCGGTGCCGTGGCTCTAGGAGCCCGAGTGACCTCTACCATCAAGTCCGGCATCATCAGTATCGACCGGTTTGAAAACCAGCCAGGCCCTCTCATGCTGGCAATGGGCTGCGCTGAAATGGGCAATGCTGCCTGGCTGATGCTGGCGACCGGAATGGGCTGGCCTGTCTCTACCACCCAGACGATTGTCGGAGCCCTGGTCGGTGTGGGTTTTGCCGCTCAGGCACCTATCCACTGGGAGTGGACCAAGGGCAGTGTCTCTCAGATTGCCGCGTCGTGGGGAATTGCCCCGGCCATCGCAGCCGGCTTCTCAGCCATCATCTTCGGCGTGCTCAAATACTCCGTCCTCGAGCGCAAGGATCCCTTCAAGTGGGCCATGCGTCTGATCCCCGTCTACCTCGCCACGACGGGCGCCATCCTCGCCCTCTTCATCGTCGTCGAAGCCCCCACCGCCCCCTCCCTCGAGGAATTCGGCGCCGGCAAAGCCGTCGGCATCATCCTGGGCGTCTTCTTGGGCTGCCTCCTCATCGGCGTCGTCTTCTTCCTCCCCTACTTCCACCGCCGCCTCGTCAAACAGGACGCCCGCGTCCGCTTCTACCACCTCCCCCTCGGCCCCTGGCTCCTAAAAGACAACTGCCCACTCTACTACCCCGCCAAAGGCAACCACTTCGTAACAAACTACTACGAAGACGCCTACGGCGAAGTCCTAGCCGGCACGAAAACCCACACCCACAACGCCGAGAAAGCAAAGGCCCCTATGGACCAGTCCCAGCCCACCGACGCCAAACTCCTCGAGTCCACACAAGACGTCGAGCGCATCGCCGCCTCCGCACAATCCACTCCCGAGCTCAAACCCCGCAAGAAACACCTCGGTCCCCACGAGCGCTTCCTCCACCCCGTCGCTGACCTCCCCTGGACACACCCGCACAAGTGGATTGGCTGGACCAAGTTCCTCCTCCTGCAGGGTGTCACCCGCGACGTAGTCACCCACGACTCGGCCCAGCTGCGCGACATCCACTCGCGCGCGCGCCGCTACGACGACCGCGTCGAGCACCTCTGGACATACTGCCAGGTTGTGTCTGCTATGATGATGTCGATCGCGCACGGGAGCAACGACGTCGCGAATGCGGTGGGGCCTTGGGCGGCTGTGTATGCGACGTACCGCGCCGGCGAGGTGGACACCAAGGCGCCGACGCCGGTGTGGTTCCTTGTGGTTGCGGGCTTGCTTCTGGGTCTTGGGTTCTGGTTCTACGGGTATCATATTGTGCGGGCGTTGGGCAACAAGATCACGCAGATGTCGCCGACGAGAGGGTTTGCGACGGAGTTGGGGGCGGCGATTACGGTGTTGCTTGCGTCAAGGCTGGGGCTGCCGGTGTCGACGACGCAGTGTTTGACTGGGGCGGCGACGGGGGTGGCGCTGATGAATTATGATTTGGGGGCGGTGAATTGGAAGCAGCTTGGTTTTATCTTCAGTGGGTGGGTGTTGACGTTGCCTTCTGCTGGGTTGATTGGGGGGTTGTTGTGTTTGATGGCGTTGAATACGCCGCATTTTTAGGGGGGTGTGGATGGCATAGATTTTATGTAATTGTCTCTCGTTCTAAGTCAGTCCCTATATACCCTTGTACTCAATTAAAAGTTCTATCAGTCCGTTGTCGAGTCATGAATCATGCCCGCTCAGGAGAATGGAGCTTCCCGTATTGGCTGCTCCCTTCACCTGCGCGCTCAGCTTGCTCTAGCTCCTGGTCACCATCACGAGTCACACCCTTAGTAGCAGGAATCATAAACCCGGTCCCGATGTATATGCACACGATGATGTACTCCATCAGCGCCGCCATGACCACGAAAGGTCCAATGTCTCCACCCAGGTTACTCCATCTCTTGTCGTCAGGGTGATAGATCGACAGGAAAAGCCAGGCGATCCGCACAATGATAAACGGTATAGCCAGAGCCATACTCTTGAGCACCTATAGCCACCATTAGAATTATCCCTTGCACCATACCCGAGGGGGTACTACCGTTCGACTTGCCCGCGACAGACTCGCACACTGTCTCCAGAAATACCACTGGATAAGCACCAGGCCAGCCATAAAGACTGCAACAACAATATACGCCGCCTTGGTGAGCGTACGGCCCGTCTTCACCGAGTCTGCATCCGTGTAATTCCCGGTCAAGGAGCCGCCTGCGATGATCAATGCAATCCCGACAATGAACAACAATCGAGAGATGCTCATGGGCATATTAAGGGTCTTGTTGTTTTTGAGCTCGTAAACAATACTAAAAGAGTTAGAGTGTTCCCGCCTTGTCTGGAAATGCACATACATTATCCGCAGAAGACCGATAGTCGCTGCAATCAGGGGCAGCAGTCCGGCGTTGAGGAGGATTAGGGCAGCAATGTAGAGGCCGACGCTTGTCGGGGTGTTCTCATAGAGTATGGTGACGATAGCGCAGGCGACGCGGACTGCGATCAACTATCAGCTCACTGAACATGTAGCAGGTAGAACGAAGGCACTTACTCAAGCAGAACACCTGGAGGATGATCCAGGCCTGTCGGGGCCGGCCATGGCGGTGGAAGAGAAGGACCGCAGCGGCTACTATGGCAGGTACATAAAAGACAATCTGCGCAATGGCGACCTTGGAATGATCTGTAAGCATTGTGTACGAAGGATATCACTGAAATGAGAGTAGACAATGATGGTGGATTGCGAGTGTGGGTGATAGCTGGTGGATTGAGAACGCAGTTTCAGGGGAGAACACTCTACCTTTATAGCTCACGCATTCCATAGACCTCGTTCAGCCACCGCAGGTAGCCCACTTTCTCTCTAATCCAAGTTTGCTGCAATATCCAATCGACAGCATCTTCTCGTAAACAGCTGAGACCCAAGTCACGTGGCTCGCAGGTTTTGACCCAAACAGGATTAGCGCGGTGGATGCCTCTTATGCCTCAAAAAGCTTAGGGCTGACAAGGTTCTTTTCTCCCTTTGAAGTCGACCGGTGACTCCGCCTCTGAGGCTGTGCCACTCAATGGATTGGTACCTTAGTGGCTTGGAGATTCTCGAAGTCGGCCGTCATTTCTGGCCATCCTCATATGTGTGTCCACATTTGCAGCCCCTGGCGCATCTTCTGCGATGCGCCCATCAACCAGGCCAACTCTGCTTCGTCATTGTGCCGATACCGGATAGCCCATACTGTAATGATTACGGGTATTGACGCGGCAAGCATTCCCAGAAGCGACATGTCTTCTTGCAGGCAGTACTCCACCGACTGGCAGACGTTGCGTGCCATTCGCAAGTAGTTTTGTCCATCGCCCAGAGTCGGGGAATTTCGTTCGGTTGAAATATCTTCGTCGCCATTGGGACTCGGCTCATGTTTCTCACCGGTTACTTCAACGATGGGGACAGTGATGGCATGGACCCCCTGTAGACGAATGACATCGTACAGGTTGCTCAGCGTAGCCCACAGCATAGTCTTCGTGGCCCAATACAGCATCAACAACGTTGCAGTCTTGAGATCGGGAAATTCGTATATCACAGGAAACAAGCCTTGGTCGTGAACACTGTCTCTAAACGACGGCGAGAGGACAGACCAATACAACGGACCCTCTACCTGAAGCCGAAGGTCCTCGTAGATATCCTCTAAAGTCCGATCGATCCTCAGACATTCCTCAACAAGCCCGTATGTTGAATCCAGAATTTCCTTCCGGTGCAGAGATGACAATTGGTCATATCGCTGCAGAATGGACGGCATGCGAGCGAGACAATCCGCAATGCGGTCGGCCATTCGTTTCGGTCGCGAGGCCCACGGATCCCGGCACCAGACAGGATCACAAATGAAATTCGGCACGCGGTTGCCAATCGCGTCAAGGATCTTACCGTGTCAGTAATAGCTTCCCAGGAGAAGGGATAAAACGCACCCCCTGTAATCTCACGCCCACGAAAAGATCATGCCCGATTCCATCCGTATGAGCATCCATCCCACGCGCCTTGACCAGCGACAGATATCCTCTGCAGTGGCTCTGATACGCATCCGCCCCGTTATCCGGACACTCCATGAGCTCATACAAGCTCAGAACCAAGCACGCGGCCAGCGTCTCATCTTCGCGTACCAGAGTGCCGCTCCAGAGCGCCTTTTGCATCTCGCGAAGGGCCCTCGTGTACGCCCTTAGACTCTGATGGACGAGAGCGCTGTCGTTGAATCTCCTACCGATGGTCGCCGAGGAAATGGCCAAAGTCGAGAATTCCAGCGCCTTGGATCTGGTGGGGATGTCGGCGAGGAGAAAGAGCCACGGTTTGTACCAGCTGCGTGCGCGGAACCGCGGGTGAGGGAGACAGCGCCCGATGAAGGCGTCCAGGAGGTGTTGGCGAATACTGCAACTCATGATAATCCCATGTCCGGGACCTTGATCGAGTGGATTTCGGTTGATCTTTGCGATGTCCTGGGCCTCCTGGCGGGTTGTGCGGGCAGATTCTTTGGCGTCGGGTTGAACCAGGACAAACACCTTGTCGCGCTGGTAGCCCGCGCATTGGCGGTTGGATTTGAMGCATTGGCTGCAGCGGGGTCTTTCTTGTCCGCACTGAGTCTGTTAGTCCGGTGTGCTCTATCTGGATGGATTTCGGCTTACCGCGATTTTACGTGCTCGACAGGTTCCGCAACCTTGAGACTTTCCTCGTACACCGCCCATTATCGGACCCGTTGAGACGCGATGTTCTGGCTCGATCGATATAAAGATGAAATTAAGTTGGTGACGAGAGTGAAGCTGTTGATCACGAGCTGAGAAAGCTAAGAACAAACAAGCAGCGCTTATCCCCGGGTGAAGTGAAACCCCACCAATCAGTCCCAAACACAGCCACATGCCATAAAACACATGAGAATCTGTGTTCTCGATACCACTTGGTCAGTAGTAATAATGAAAATCCTAAGGGTTCTCCGTATGGACTGACCTGATTGCTATCTCAAATCACATATCTCAAACTGAAGGATGGTCGACTGGGCTCCTTGTACAGCCCAGTGTCTAACCGACCCAAATATATATAATTACTCTACCCTGTACCACACTTCATGGACACCGGCGTACAGGAAATATGATACCCTCATTGTCAAATCACACTATATTATTTTATACGTCTTAATAACTCATATTCAACCATTCATCACATTCTAAACAGAAAATATGAGCCTCGACTCCCAACGGTCTAGACTCTGTGTGGTGGAACTGGCTAGGATCAGGCAACAATGGCTGCCTTGTGGGCCTTGATGCCTAGGTACCATAATCTCGTTCCTTGTCACGCACATACATATCCTGGAGACGATATATAAGGTGTAATCTGTTGGATGCAAGGTAAATGCACAGCTACCGACATCCAAACAAAATGGATGACCAATTGCCCGAGGATCAGAAAGCGCGCCTGCACGAGGTTGCCAACCTCATGCTAGAAATCTACCAGACCTTTGCCCAGATGCGCTATCTCGACCCAGCAGGAATCGAACAAGGCCCACATAATATCGACCATCTGCGCCCATTGTACGAAAAGTTGAAGATTGATCCTGCCATCATCTACCTCTACAGCATCCTGCCCTATGTGAACACTCATGTTGCCGGTAACAAGGATTTCTTCCACGGTGGCGCATTCACGGATTTCCGGCGCGAGGAAGACGTGACGCAGGGTCGAGATCCATTTTACGGCTGTCCTGTTGGTGATGACTACGACGATGAGAATGGGCCGTACATTCGGCCGTGGGTGACCCCGTTGTCGCGGCTGGGGAATCACCAGAGCGTGATCATCTACGATGCGCGGCGGCATCGGATTTGGATTATCGACCAGGAGTGGTGGAACACTACTGATCCTGCGCTGGCGGATGGCCCAGTCACTTACTCCGATGATTCAGATAAAGAAGAAAAGGAACCAAAGAAAAGCAAGAACAGCAATGACATCGAGCATATACCCAGTCGTCGCGCTGGGGATGTTTTACGCGATATTATCCGCTGGTATCGTTCACTAGACGAGCTACCTGGTGGCGAGCATTGCGCAGGTGAATGGAGCCGGTATGATATACCCCTGAAAGAGCTGTACCGTGAGGATGGCTGGCCGGATAATTTCGACGGGGACAGCTTTCAGATTGCTCAAGCGAGGGCGCACTGTGCTTCGAGCGCCAAGTACACCGCTGAAGAACCACTGCGATGCGTGGAGAGATTCAAGCTCTGGAGGAAGCGTGCGGAGGGCCGCATTTCGGCACACCAGGCTGAACTTGCGGCGGCCAAGTCTACGGATGAGGAGTGGGCGGCGCGTTTCAAGCTGTGGAGGGAAGAGCAATGGTCTGCGAGGAACATTGAGTCTCTCACCAAGGCTGAACAAGAAGCGGAAAGGTTGTGTCCTGGGGGAGTATGTCAGAGGAAGGAGGATCTCCCTCTCTGGGAGCTGGAGAGGCTTCGGCATGAGTACAAGTGGAAGCGGGAGAGAGTGGAAACGTACCAGAACTGGGCGAACGAGTTTGTCGATACTGACCCTGTCCGTGCGCAATATTATCAGATCAGCTTGCAGCAGGCAAAGAGGGAGGTTGGTATCTATCAAAAGGCGTACGAAGCGGCCCGAGCAGACGCAGACCGGCTATGTCCAGGGAGGACCTTTCAGTCTGCTACCGGAATTGCTTCCCTTGGCAGAATGGATACAGTCACTAGTATTCGGGAGCAGAAAGATACCATGGCCATGATGCAACGCGAACTTGAAGCGCTCAGAGATTGGGCTCTACAATTACCAGACAGTGCTATACAGGCCAAAAAGCTTGTGGAGGAGGAGGTAGAAAGGTACCAACCGGGAATCAAAAACGGGAAGGAAATGCTACAGCGGTATGAAGCATCTTTAGCTGAGCACGGTAATCAAGATTGATGGCTTTGGATACATGAGATGAACGCATATCTATACCTCTTTGGTAGATTAGCTGCAGTTCGTACTACATATGGGAGAGCATCTGCCGTTGCCGCAGCGATATCACATCCATGCAGATGCGGGGCTGAGCATCATCAACTCTCCTCTTCTGCCTCTCAATTCAAATTTTACACTTTCATCCACCGTTCATCATGGCAAAACTTCATCTTCTAGTGATAGCATTTTCTCTGCTTGCAGGCGCTATCGAAACACCGCATCGCCGAACATACCTCTATGTCGGAGGCAATTACACCCTCAACAACGATGGAGAACACACCTTCACCAACCAGATGTACGTCGAACGGCTTACTCCTGTCGATGGCCCGCGTAAAAAGTATCCGATTGTGTTTATCCATGGAGCCGATCAAACAGCAACGGTACACCTTCCTTGTCTGAAAGTCTCACATAACTAACACGACCAGAACTGGCTGAACAAACCCGACGGAGGCGAAGGATGGGCATCTTATTTTCTCTCCCAAGGCTACGAATGCTACTTGCTCGATCACACCTCCCGCGGCAGGAGTCCATGGGATATCAAAAACGGACAGCTGAGGAAATACAGCGCCGAGCATCTGCAGAAGTTTTTTACTGCCACGGCGAAATACAACCTCTGGCCACAGGCGAGTCTTCACACCCAGTGGCCCGGAACGGGTGTTATGGGCGATTCCATATTCGATGCGTATTACGCATCTACTGTTCCTTCGCTCGCTGAGAACGCTGCTCAAGAGGCCTCCATGCAGCCTGCTGGCGCTGCATTGCTAGACGCCATCGGCAAGCCGGTGATACTTGTCGCTCATTCCCAGGGAGGATCGATGGCTTGGGTTACGGCGGATAGGAAACCGGATCTGGTGCATTCCATCGTATCAATTGAACCGTCCGGTCCGCCATTTCAAAATGCAGTTTTTGGGAGTGGACCAGCCCGTCCGTACGGATTGACTGATATACCGCTCACGTATTCTCCCGCAGTGACTGAGCCAGACGCGGACTTTGTTAAACAAACGATCAAATCCAACTCCAGTGCCACGTCAGATTGCGTGATCCAGGCCGATGACCCTCCGCCTCGACGGCTCGCCAACCTGTCTAAAATTCGGACATTGGTCGTTACAAGCGAAGCATCGTATCATGCCACGCACGACTGGTGCACTGCTCGATTTCTGCAACAAGCCGGAGTTCCAACAACGCACCTGCAGCTAGAGGAGCTCGGCATCCATGGCAACGGGCATATGATGTTCCTGGAGAAGAACAGCGACCAAGTGGTCCGAGCGATACACAATTGGATCGAGGAGCCGGTCTCTTCATGATATAGCTTCTATATGCAGTCTACAGTCAATGCACATCCTTAACAATCAACTCCGGCCGATCCACCCTCCTCGCCCACTCCATCCAACTCCCATCGTAGATCCGCCTTGGATTCCTAAACCCCGTCTCGCCCAGCGCCAAATCCAGCGCCGCAGCCGTCACCCCCGAATTGCACGTCAACACCAACGGCGCCCGCCCATCCACTCCCGCCCTCTCAAACACCTCTTTCAGCTTCTCCACCGGCAAAAACGTTCTGGACTCGTCCTCCAGCATCGCCGCCAACGGCACATTAACCGCCCGCGGCATATGCCCCGAGCTCAACCCAGCCACCGCCTCGTCCTCCTCCCCGCTAAACCGCCCCGCTATCCGCGAATCCACAATCTGAACTTCCTCCTCACGAGCCAAAACTAGCTCCCTCAACTCCTCAAACGAAATCACCCGGTCGCTGTCCAGCGGAGAAACAGGATACTTAGATACAGACGGGAGGGGCCGCATCTCCCCGCTGGCAACGGGGTAGCCCTGGCTAACGTACACCCGGAAATTATTCAGGACGTGCACGGCCTCGTGGCCGAAGAAGCGGAACATCCACGCGACGCGCGGCGAGCTGTAGATCCCCACGTCTACGGCGTCGTAGATGACTAGCACATCATCCTTGGTGATCCCTAGGGCTGCTACGCAGGATGCGAAGTGTGAAGCCGTGGGGAGCATCTGGGGGTATGGCGAGGTGGTATCTCTGATGAGATCCATGTCGAAGAAGCTGTGCTTGTTACTAAGTGAAGGTGCTGGGTGGTTGAGGTGAGGACATACATGGAGTTGGGGATATGCTGGGCATGGTAGGCGGGGGTGTGTACTGCGCGCCGGCCGGCAGCTACAGGGATGATCCGCCGGGTGGTTGTGGGTGAGTTCACGGCGGCGTGGAATTCGGCCGGGGAGACCAGGATGCTCGGGAAGGGACTTGTCATTATGCTTTTCATGCTGTTTGGCATAGGTTCGATGTTTTGGACCAGAGTACATGATTATATTTATTGCAAAGGTGGGAGAAGTGGGGATAATTAAGGATCCACTATCAATCACGCAATTTGCTCTAATTTAGTTGGGAATGGTTTATTCCTGACATAATTCTAATTAAGCGTAATGTTTAATTATCTTCTATCAAAAAAATGTCCTCCAAGGCTACATCAAGCACAGTAAAAATTGACATAGCAGTCCGGCTTGCCATCCACAATATCACACTGATCAATCATAGGGAAGAAATCGTTGCTGGGACAATCGGCTTCACAAATCACACCTCTTGGCACTGCCACAGGGGTCATCATCTACCAATGTTAGCCACGAGCCAGGAAGGGAGAAAGGGAGAATCACATTGAGCAAAAGCAACCGCTGCCAGCGCAAGAATGGTGAAGATAGGGCTGAATTGCATCTTGATCTATAGGGTCAGTTCACTGATGTATGAATACGAGTGCCGACTTACGTTGGGGACAGTAGACTTGAACCTAACCCGGTGATAAAGAATGGACAATTCTGTCTGTTTCCTAGCAGAATTTATACTCTGGCTCTGTGGCCAATTTCATTCGTGGATATGGCTGGGTTCCAATACCTTGCATCATGCACGTTCCTGAGAGCGCCCCTTGCCTAGGTTTTGTAACGCTGCAGCATAGCAATCACTGGCTCCTTGTACTCGGCAAGGCCTCTCAGATCAAGGAGCCAGAGCATATCGCTCAGTAGTGCAAGAATTCCGTTTTGTGCTGGCGGCTTTGCCTAGTGCATCTGGTTATCTTCTGTTGAATAGTAGTGACGCAGCTGCCCAAGTTCTAGGACGATGGATCTTCTTATGACTTGAGTCATGAAATTCACTTATTGATTTCGGTTCTGCATTAAAGATCATACCATCTGACAACCACTCGATATTTACATTGGTCAGATGCCCCCAGGTGTGTCGAGTTAGTCCACGGATCACAGCGCAAAATACCAACCAGCTGCAGCCACGACCACCAACAATCCTGTATTGAGGCTCGAGAAGCTATTCTTGCTTGCTCCCGAGAGAGATACTGGACCGGTAGGTACTGGCACCGGAACAAAAGTCCCGGTTGGGGTAAAAATTGACAATGTGGGAAAACTTGTCGTCGTCTTGCGAGATGAGGTTGATGTTGAGGTTGCGGATGATGAATCCGTCTCAGTAGTGTCCGTCGCGTAATCAGAATCCGTTGACCTCGTTCGAGTGCTGCTCTCGGATTTCGCCGTGGAATAAGCTGTCGTTGACTCTGTATCGGAATATGATGTCGTTGTGTGCTCCTCTGTGTGAGCGGTGTATTCCGAGGTAGTAGACACCTTTCCCCCCGTAGACGTAGACGAGGTCGTTGAATCGTGGTCTCCAGAACCGCCACCACCCCCAACATCGTCGTAGCTTCCACTGCATGTATGACCCCATTTACACTGTCCATGTCAGCACGAGTTCTGCCCTCAAGGCATCAGACTTACACATCCGCCTGAAGTACACGCATAGCCATACTCGCACTGCAACTATTAGCGCCATCCATAAGCAACAACGAGAAGGAAAGACACACATAGAACCCATCACCGCAACACTCCGACTCCATCGGTACACATCTCGTATCGCATTCCTTCTCGGTGTACACTTCGCAACAATACGTCGGTCCCTTGGACGGCTTCACGTCGTTGTAGCAAAGCTGAGCGGCCGGACAGCAGGATCCATCTAAGCAGCAGGTGAAGTCGCAGCACTGGCCGGCGGAGCACAAATGGGCACCTGGTAAGCAATCGTAGTACCGCGGGAGAAGATTGTTGTCGTATGCTAGCGAGGTGGATGCATTATTCGAAGGAGCGAAGCGGCCATTTTGAAAGGGCTTGAGAGTATCGCGCTTGAGGCTGGATGCTGTTGTGGTAAGGGAGATGGCCGAGGCCAGCAGTAGAAAGGCGAACCGGGCCATTTTTCTTGGTATGGATCATTAGGTGGAAACTGGGGTACATAGGAGCTTATATCTGTCTTGCGCCGTCAGGGTATGGCCTGGAGAGTGTCTGACACCTCGTATTCGGGGTTACTAACGATATTAAACAACTCTAGTTTCTTGGTTGAATGGATTGAGCAAGTCTCATTGGCCCTTGACGGTGATCTCTTCCCGAACCGAGTCAGTCCGGTATATGCCTCGTATTTACTAACGAATCGCACTGACACAATCTACCGGCATATCACAAGACCCTGTCCGCGCTTTGACTCTCGGCATTGACACGGCTGAGAGTTCTTCGCAAGGCTGATATAGCTAGGTTCATAAGGACCGAATCTTGGCAGTTGCGACAAACCTTCTACTAGGATTTGAAGAGGACATATCCTGCAATGCTGCAGCTTGAAGGGTGAAAAAGCTGAACTTCCGACTGAAGTATAAAGCTTTCTGAGTCAACAAGGATTGAGGAAAACATATATTACTATATTCTATACACAAAAACAATGGATAAAGGACAGAAACAGAAAAAGCGTCCCTGAGAATGAACGCAAATCCCACATTAGCGAACTAGCGCGCTTCTCACAGTACCCTCATGCGCAGGCCTTAAGAAACCTCCATCTGAAGAACCCCATCATAAGAACAGCTAATCTCAATCCCTGGCTCCGGGTCGTTCACGCAAATCCACTTGGTTCCAGGCGCGGCGCCATTCGCGTTCGAACTCAGCAAGACATGCCCATCTTCAGCGATGGAGCCACTGACCCTCTGAAGCTCCAGCGTGAACCAGTTGAAGTCGGGAGCGCCATTGGGGAACTTGATGTAATATTCGCCATTGTTGCAGCGGGCATTTGTCTTAGGAAGGTCGCCATAGGTCCTGAATGACAAGAAAAGTGCTGGTTAGTCTGGTATTATCGACGAGGGGGCGTGGACTTACCAGATTAGGTTGCAGTCGGTGGGTGTGTCTTCTGGGTAGTTTGGATCGGTAACGACAAAGTGCATGAATGCGCCGGGGGACGAGGGGGCAGCTTTGGCCCAGAGGTCGCTGATTTGGATATAGCTGTCGCGCTTGATGTTGGTGGGAACTGCAAGAGCTGAGCTAGCAGCCAGGAGGATTGAGGCGATGGTGGGCTTCATTGTGTAGATGTTATTAAACTTGGATGAGAGGAAGAGGATTTGATGATGTGAAGATAATGGGAATAATGATTTAAGGTCAGGAAGGGAGATGATATTTATATGTTGTACACTGCTACTGCGATTGAGTATATATCCTGTCAACTAGCAGATATTCACAGTCAGCTAAGACATTAAGCCCAGGTGAAGTCAGAGATTCTATAATTATCACGCCGTATATGACGGATCCTGTGGCTGAGAAGGCATGGATAGCATCATTTCGGCGATCTCGATGTATCTCAATGGCTCCGGCCCTTTCCAAGTGAGACACTGAATCAGGCGCACAAGCTGCTCGCCGACTGTATGGTGCTTACATGACTACATGTTGCTGTCAGCGGTTGTGGCTGATGCTTCTTTCAGGCCCCCCATACTCCACCCGCTCAGCGCTGACAGGCTATAGCTTGAGATCTGTAGATCATTGATTTGAGTGCCCAAGCTAAGCTTGGATTTTGAGGCTTACTCATGTTGTCTGGCACACTTGTTAGTTATTATTGGTGGGGTGTCTTAATTTAGAAACCATGACGATCTTGGGACTGGATCTGTGAATCGTGACTAGTAGCAGTATAGCTATACTCTAGTGAACGCTTTAATGGATTAATGGGCGAGTCTGATGATCTCATGAATCTCACAAAGTTGCTCAAATAACTGTATTCTCTGCATAGTCTATGGATATTACATGATATATATTAGAACTAGAGCTCATAAAGCTATATATAATAGGCCACTTCGTGATACCAGTAATATTATGTGAGCAACAGACACTGTAAAACTAAATCATTCAGACAATAAATTACAACAGTAAGATGCCCATGGACGCTCCTATACCAAGTACTTTGGTCTTTGATTACCCCGCTTATGACATGTAATGACAAGAATATCAACCAGCATGTGCAGATCGGCTTGCCTGATATTAGTCGCCACTGACCTAGCTGGGTGAGCGCATTCAAGACACACAAGACACCTGGCTAGCAGCAGATAACTCACGCAGAGCAAAGAAGACCTTTGTTGCCTCATGCATTAATCTCCATTTACCAGGCAATAGCAGCGGCAAGCTGACAAGGAGCTCAACCGGAGAGGTCTGGGAAATAAAACGAAGACTGCAAAGAGATAAGTGGTCATGAGGACAATCAAGGATGGGCTTAAAAGACTGGCTTATACAAAAGCGCAAATGCACCTAGACAAACTGGATATGCTCATAAATTGAGTGTATGCGCCCATGTTAACCTGCCAGTCTCAAAGGGCACCCTTTCCTATCCCCTTCAAATAGGGCTGCAAGTGAAGCTGCCCGTTAAATCATCGAAATTGGTGACGGAACCAGAGTCAGAAGGCAGAGAAGCTAGGTTATAAGATCCAGAAGTGAGGGAGACTTGAGAATCGGTGCAACCGTATTCCCTTAATATTATCAGAAGAGGCGCATCTAGTCAAGGTGGTTCTTGGCCTGTACATACCTAGAGAGCGAACAGAGAAAGCCATCTGGGACTACTACTGAGGAAGTGTTGTGGTAACTATGCCAAAGAAATAGACGGTAGTTAGTCAAAACCATCTTCTGCCTAGCCATGACTATCAACAGTTTCCCGGCTGGTCAGAATACTTACAGCTGGCTAAGGCCTCCGTTGAAGTCGATGCATTGATCAGGGACTACTGGCAAGGAAAGGCAAGTACCACCAAGGTTGGCATCTGTGCAAAAAACAATCTTTATGGAAGGTTAATAATGCTCTTATAGCCGAATCTTTTGGAACATGTAGTGCTTACTTCAGGTGATGCTGCTTGTGCAAGTGCACCAAGCATGGTGGTGAGAGACATGAATTGGGTAACTTTGACCATCTTGGTTGCTTAGCTGCCGAAGATAGGCAAACTTCTCGAGGAAAGATGAGGGTGTTTGGCAAACTACTACAACCCAGGTAGTAGATATGGAAGAAGGGAAAGCATAGATCTACAGGCTTCTAGGAAGTTAGAGGCGGACTGTCTTTGCGAAAGTGACGTGGTACAGGTCCATTTATACTTTCTTGAACGGTTTTACCTCCCGCAAATTGGTTCGCTCATCACAGATAAATCTAATTGCAAATTCCTTGCGGCAAACCCCGGTTCTTCTCGATGAGGATGCATCGTGACTCGTATTCTGGACCTGGTGCAACAAATGTACAGTGTATCTGATCTGCCACTAGCGATTTAGCGAACATGATTCTGTAAATGTACAAGTAAAATGCCCAGCGCCCCTGCTAGTAAAGAGGACACTGGTTCAGGCTGCCAACAAAGCGCCAGATGGGCTTGCGGAGCAGCAGAGGATAGCTGGCTGGCGACATCTTGAGACTTTCAGCAACGTCACAGGCCTAGCGCAAGGTTATGGCTAGATCTATGATCAGAGACACCAGCTAGTGCAGACTGCAGAGTAGTTGGAACACATTTAGAGTTCTCCCACGCCTTCAATAATCCAGCTAGCTGCCCTGTGATTTGTCACATAACCATAAGTCAACAGATCACTCAATTATTGAAGGGCTAGAGTAGCCGCTAGTATCAAGCTATCAGTTATGGCTTATAATGATCCAGTTATAATGTAATTAAGAAGAAGAATTACTGCGATAAGCGGCAGGTGTAGGAATCCTGCAGTTAGCTGTGTTTAAAACCACCTTAGGGCAGTAATACATTAATTTGGGCCGCATTTGTGGCACAATTTTCCAAATGTAGTCAGGACATGAGACTTTCGGTCCATACTCCGTATTTGTATGGTAACTCTTGAGCCTCGAAGCTCAAGCAAGTAAATCAGAGTACAATACAAAGTTAGTGCTCCCACCTGGCTCTGAGTTGGCAAAGGAAGGTTCCCCTATCTACACTATATGACAAACATCGCTAGGCGGGTACGACAAGCGAAACTGTGGGAGAACAACAGCCAATCAACAAAATTAACTGTCATACTGTCAACGGACGTGGGATGTATAGTTGAGCATTGTGAAGCAGCGTTCATTAGCTTCTTCAGCGCGAATTTGAGGTGAGTCGTCCAGTCAAGCATAGTCTTTTATGTCCAATGCGCCGAGAGCAGTATGGATTTGATTGCAGGTGGCGAGCTGCATTTTGGGCTCCATAAACAAGCCACACTGGGGACTGCTTTTGCTGTAACAGTGTGTCAAGAGCATAGGTATTAATGGAACATATTCCTCGCCTTTGGAAAAGAAACCCATCCACAGGCACTCGTTCCTTTGATGCAGTAGGGCAGATAATACTTTGTATCGGCTTTTCCCTTTATCTGTACGGGTCAGATTTAGTAACTGGAAAGGAAGATGTGTTGGACCAGACCCATCAAGAGCTGAAGTTGATATTTGCTCTGGCGGCGCTATAGGGCCTGAGCGACCTTCTCCCTGGTCTTATTCGCATGGATATTATTAGGTATAGCTATGTCCAGCTCTGCGACTCACGAGTAGATCTGGCACAGACACTCAGTTGGCTTGTCTCTCCAAATAGAAACGCCTTGAAGTACGTCATTGTGGAATTCTTCATCCATCAATGAGTAGAGTACGATAGATATCCTCCAGTAGTACAGGTTGTCATTCAGCACTGGATCGGAAAAATGATAATATTTCGGAAACATGCATTTTGAAAAGCAGCCATCTATTTTAAGTCGGTATGGCAGCGTTAATACTCCATCAATAACTTAGTAGATGTTATTGACGCACTAATCTTTTTGTTCATAGATCTAAGCTACTCGCTTCTTAAACTGAACCATCGGCCCATCCCTGACGCTGATATACTTGTCCTTGACGTGGAAAATATTTGGGTTCCTCTTTCCCCATCCTTGCGTCTTGCTGCCAGCCCCTGTCATGTCTCCTGGAAGTAAACGCGCGTCATACTGCCACAATGTGCTTGCAATGGTCATGTAAAGTTCCACAAGGGCAAAATTCTTCCCAGCACAGCCGGTCGTGCCAGCAGCAAATGGAAAACAACTAGACCGCGCCCTGGCCACATCTTCCGTAGTAACTCCGGTCTCCTCATCCACTATCCATCGTTCGGGGCGATAGACGTTGGGGTCTGGGAAGTACTCCTCATTGCGGTAAAAGCTCCAATGCGCCACACCAACAGTTGTTCCTTCGGGGATATAGTCCCCAGCAACTATGATGCCTCCAGGCAGCACAATCCGGGGCAACTCAGATGGTCCGGCAGGCGTAATGCGCATCGCCTCATCCACACAAGCCCGAAGGTATTGGCAGGACGTCAGTTTCGGGCCGCTTCGGATCTCATCGACGGAGCTAAAGGTGGATCTTATCTCATTAACAAGCTTCCGATAAGCACGAGGCGTCCGCACAATATAGAAGAAGAACCCGGCCATGATCACGGAGGTGGTATCGGAACCGGCAATCGTGAGCATTATTGCCTCGGCTTCCAGCGCTTCTGGAGTGTACCCCACGCGACCGGTTGCAGGGTCTTTCGCATGTATCAGATAGTGAAGCATGTCTCCTCGGCCTTCCTGTCCCGGCGACGGGGTTTCTTTCTCGACCTTGAGACGCTGCGCTAACGACTGTTTCACAAAGTCGTAGAGAAATTGAATGTGCGGAGGAGTCAGGGCCCCAAACACGCAATCGAGGCCTCTTGGCTTTAACCAGACGACAAGGTCTAGCCATGGAGAATGACCAAGCTTCAGGGTTGTCAGTTATATAGCCTGCCTGCAGTTAAGATGGGAAGCATACCGGGTAAAGGACCTGGAGAAACGAGCCAATCGCATGAGGAATCTTACGATATTCATTCTCACCGGGTTCCTTGGTATCGACAGACTGCCCGAAGCAGAGGTCACATAGCACATCCAGGACCAGATAGTCGCATGCATCGGACATTTTCCGTGGAGTCGACCAATCCGTGCCATCTCCATCAATGAGGAGCTCACACCAGCGTGCCACATGCTTAACCAGGAATGGCTCCATTGAACGAAGCGACTTTTCCGAGAAGACAGTATTTAGAACCCGCCTTTTCTGAGCATGGAGGGTTGGGTCTGTCCCAGTGATGGTACTCGTGTCATGTTTATTCCGCGTCATCATGTCGTAGAACTTGGCTCGCTTGACGTTGGCTTTGGCGTTGAAGATATCTCGGTAGGCCTGAGGGGTTCTAAAGAGGAGGCCGTCAGGGCGAAAGCGAACCACATCCCCATAGATCTCATGATTGCGCGCAATCCACATATGCCGGTCACCGGTTAGAGACCAGTAGAAATCTGGAAGGGCAGAGACTCTTGCGAACAACGGGCCGGGATACTTTGCCAACGGGCTAAAGTACAAGTTATAGATCGCAGAGCCGATAAACTAGGAAGGCGTTAGATTCATCTACTTGATTGGGAGACAGTTCTGACATAACAGATTGCGAAACTGATGATAACGGCAGCCCAATGGGCCGCCATCATAGAAAGTACTGCTGCGACGTACATTTTGACTTTGCTGGATAAGTGACGATAACTGAGACTTGTTCTGGGGCCCAGGCCTTTATGATAGGAGTGTTAGACTCTCAAGCTGAACACTACATTAGTGTACGGTAAAAGCCGAACCCGACTATGTGTCAGGTGCATGCCCTACATGCACCCATTCCCTATTGTGTACAGCTGGATTCAGCTCTCGGTTCCCCTTCGCTTCACATTATTGTCTCGATTACGGCGATGTCCGTATGCCTCCGCCAGCCACAAACATGTTTGCGGCGGGTCTGGCGTCGTGCATGGGAAACCAATCACCATCCACGACCTGGTTCTTCAGCAAATCTCGCAACAGCTGAGGTGTTTCCATTATCGACGTGGACAACGTCTACGCAACTACCGGTCGTGTATAAATATCCGCTACTCGCTGGGAGGGAACTATGGGGATGCACATTCATCAATCTCGACAGCTTGAAGACCACCGATCACAATATGCTGCCACCAGAACCAAAACCATTCGATGCGGACCAACTGAATCAGCCGGACCAAACCCTTTATGACTGGGTGTGGCAGTCGCCCTCACCTACTCTTGAGCTGGCTCAATCGCCTTTGTTCAAAAAACCAGCACATTTCCTGACCCTGGAAGAGCGCACCAGGCTCACATACGAAAGGGCCAAGAAAATTTGCGATGCATACAGTACGGCCCTAACCTTCCGTGCCCCTCCCTTCCTGATGACCAGCTAAGCAAGACTAGGCTTGACGGTGGAAGACATTTTATTGCTCAGTCCGAAGTTTTGGAAGCTACAGACGGACCCAATCGCTGCAGTTGACGGTGGAGCTTTGACTTTGATTAGTATCCAGTACAATCTATTTATGGGCACTGTGGCTCCATTCGCAGCTAGCCGGCCGGACCTTCAGTGGATCCTCCAGCGTGCCTTGAGCTTTGAGATCTCGTTAGCACCGCTCTCATGGAACATAGTCACTAACTAGCGAGTACGGGCTGACTCAAAGTTTCCCCCAGAGCGCAGTTTATGCTCACCGAGGTCGGCCATGGATTAGACGCGCGAAACTTAGAAACGACTGCGACACTCTTGCCAGACGGTGGCTTCGAGCTCCACAGCCCTTCCTGGGCCGCAGCAAAGTTAGTGATCTCATATCCTGTTCAATCCAGCCCTAACTTAAAAACACAGGTGTATGCCACCGACGACACCAAGAAGCGGACTTCCAGTCGTTGCCGTTGTCATCGCCCGGCTGATCGTGGAGGGTGAGAACTATGGGGTCCGGCCATTCCTAGTGCCCTTGGGAGATGGTCGCGAGATGTGCAAAGGCGTGGTTGCGAAGTGAGTCTCTGATCTTGCCCCCTTGCGCACGATTATACTGACTATTTGGCCACTAAGGGCCCTACCTCCGCGCGCTGGTGCTCATCCCATCGACCACTCGCTCACCCTTTTCAACCGGGTTGTGCTGCCCAACTCTGCTCTCTTAGGGAGCCTTGAAAAACCACGAAACGAACGGGATCACTTCTTTTCCACCATCCAGCGCGTCTCAGCCGGGACGCTATTTCTGTCGGGTGCTTCCATCCCTGCCCTCAAACTTGCAGTATACAATGCGGCCCAATTCAGTCTGCGACGGAGGGTCACAGGCCACGACGGAAATCCAATGGCCGTCATAAAGTTCCGCACCCAGCACCTCCCCATCCTCCACGCAATCGCGCAGTACCATGTGCTCCAGGCATTCCTCGTACAAGCCGCCACCATTTTCCGGAATAGAAAGGTCGATCCGCGCGTGCGCCACGCCATCGCGACTGTCTTCAAGGCTGCTGCGTTGCAGCACTTTCAGAAGAGCATCAAAGCCTTGAATGACGGGTGTGGCTGGCACGGATATTACGAACATAATCAAATCCTTCAATCTGAAGTAAGGAAAACCGAACCCTTATCCGCGCGGAATGCTGACGATCTACTTGTAGCTGGAATTCCGAGCAGTAGGGACCGCAGAAGGCGACATCAGGGTCCTTGCCATTCGTACGTTTCCTGCTGCCTCCTCTTGATTTTAGGTCTTGAGCTTGTGCTGACGTGGAGAACCACATTGCAGGACTCGCAAGCGAGCTACTGATCGGCCGCTACCAGCTCCCGTCCCCCAAAGATCCCAACAGTCCCGTTGCTCTGCACGAAGCCGCATTGTGGACAGAGGCAAAAACTCATCTGATAGAATTTGGCGGCATGCATCGAAGCGAAGACTTTAACCGCAATATCCTCCCGCTCTCGCTTCCACTGATCCAGGCCATTGGTCATCGAATGGCATTGGAAGCAGCGAAGGAGACAAACATTGACTCCAAGCTCTGCGCTCTCTACGAAAGCGGTGTTATTCTGGAAGACTCCGCATGGTACACGGAGCAGGGCGGTATCAGCCGAAGAGCCCAGAGGGAGATGGAAGCCCAAGCTGCCGACGCATTACTCCCAGACCTGGAAAGGCTCGTGTATGAAGCAGGAGCGGCGCCATACAGTAGTGCGCCGATGGCTTCTGAGCGTCTATGGAACACGTTTGTGTCTGAGCTGGAGGTCTTCTCTGGGGAAGCCTCCTTTGACATTGGTACTTCTCCTGTTTGACCAACAAACCTAGAGAGTGAAGTGGACAGATGCCGACAGAAGGTGAAGTCCGCGGAGCGGAGTCCCCTAGTGTGTACCTTAGCAGAACATTAGCATTGAGAATAAGCTTTAATATACTTAACCGTGTTCATATGGCCAATGCGGATGCTTCATAGGAATAAGTGACGTGAAGACGCTGCGACAGGACAGAGCGGACAGAGCAAAAGTCTGAAAAAAAATTATAGTTCAGGTTCGAAAAGTCCAGACGAGCTAATCCTTTGGTTCATGAAACTCTGGAAGATGCAAGGCCAACCCTTAACACCACTATCATTGGATTTGCACCTGTAAAAGGGTTGTAGAGGATTAAACGTGCGCAGAGACGCTGGAGAGTCTGAAAGTCTTCCAATTTTGATCTGGTCTAGTGACTCTAGGAGACGCTGGCCACGTGTATATGCATCAAGCCTGTTGGTAAACATCCATCCACAAGAAGGTTCGGCTTAAAATACTAGCAGAAAAGCGTCGTCCGGGAGCAGATGAGGCTGGCTGAACCTGAGCAAACAAACAGTTACTCCGAATCTCGCGGCGTGTTGCTGCAAATCACTATTTTCTCCCAGTAAATTTTTTAAGCAAGAAAACGATCAGGTTTGAATAGTACAATGTACTACAGAAACACGAGGGCAGGTACTGTATGGCAATGTGACCTGCAATCTGCTTACTTTTCCCCAGTCAACTCTCCGGAAGGAGAATTTTGGCCTCAGGGATCAGGATAGACCATGGGGGAATCCTGCAGGATTCAGGAGTCGCAGAGAACTCCCATTGGTGACTACAGGTCAGCTGACCTTTCAGAAAAGTTTGGCTAGTGCTGAGATAGCTGAGATAGTGAATAAGATAAGACTAGATTATATAACTTAACTCTACTTAAAAGATTAGCTAACCTTCTTATAATAACTTATCTTCTTATATATCTCTTATCTCTCCCCCCTACCCCCTCTTTTACTTTTTTTTTTAATAACTAGTTATTACTTAGTTAATAACTAGTCTATTCTCCTTCTCTCTTCCTCTACTATTCTTATTATTACCTCCCTTCTTCCTAAAGGTAGGTCTTCTACTTTTTAAATACTCTTATCTTTATTTTACCTTTATCTTATCTTTATTTTATAATTCTAGCAATGCACCTAGTTCCTAACTAGTTAGGAACTAGTTTAGTAAATCTTACTATTATCTTACTATTATCTTATAATTCTAGTAGATAACTAGTTTATAACTAGTTAGGAACTAGTTTATATATCTACTCCTTATTCTTTTATTAACTAGTCTATAACTAATTTATATTTATAATAATCTTTATAAAGAAATCTGTAAGTACTACTCTTAACTATTTAACTAGTTCTAAACTAGTTAGAATACTAACTAAACTATAGGATATATATATCTAGTACCTTAAGTTAGGGCTAGATAAGCTTACCCTTCTAGTATATACTAAAGATATAAGTTACCCTTCTAACTAATTACTAACTAGTTACTAACTAGTTAATAGGAGAATAATTTTATTATTCTTTTTACTAGAGAGATATTCTACTAAGTTCCTAACTATCTAAAGGCTATAGTATATATATACCTATCTTTTATATAGACTAGTTACTAACTAGTTCTTTTTTAGGAGGCATACTCCTTATTAAATAATCTTAAAAAGTATATTTTAAAGTTATATACTATATATAAGATTAAGAAGGGTACTAGTAGTCCTTCTATAATTAAAGAGTAGTAAAATACTATTAGTAAGTCTATTCTTAATTAGTTCCTAACTAGTTACTAACTAGTTATAGAATAATATTAAAAGCTTTATAATAACTATATTAACCTACTTAATAATATATCTAAGCTGTCTCCCATCCCTAAAAAGAAGGATAGCACTATAAGTACTCCCTATTTACTAGTTCTTAACTAGTTACTAACTAGTTAGATAAATATTACTAAGATAAAGAAGTAGGTATAGAGCTTTAGGGTATTAGTCTCTTATACTAAGTATAAGGTAAAGAAAATAAATAAAAATAAGTTTTATTATCTCTCTTAATTAGTTACTAACTAGTTATTAACTAGTCCTTAGAATACTATTCTAATATCTCTTATACCTAGTATAGTAATTTTAACTTCTTTACTAAGGAAGAAGAGGAGGAGAAAGATAAGAAAGAGAAAGATAGTAAGAAGAGCTTACTTAGTAATATAAAGACTAGTAAGAAGGAGGCTAAGGAAGAAACTAATTAATTATAAATTAGTTATAAATTAATTAGTAATAAGGTATCTCTAGTTTTTCTTTTTAGTTATAAGGAGTTATTAATAACTAGTTAACTAGTATTCTAGTATATTTTTTAAAAAAAATAAACTAGTTATTAACTTATTAATAACTAGTCTAGCTTACTACTAGGAGAATGGAATTATCTCTTTACTAGTTCTAAATCTAAAGTTATCTTTCTAAAAGTAAGATATATATATATAAGGTGTAGATAAAATATAATAAGGGTAACTAGTTTATAACTAGTTATAACCTAGTTAATAAGTTATAAACTAGCTAATATATATATTTACTATAAAATTATAAACTAGTATTTACTATAAAATTATAAACTAGTTCTTAACTAGTTTATATCTACCCTACGCAAGGACTAGAGAATAATTATTATAAGTATATATAATCTATTAGACTAGTTCCTAACTAGTTAAGAACTAGTACTAGGCTATTCCTAGCCTAAAATAGTAACCTCTTTTTACTAGATCTAAACCTAGAGTAATCTTTCTCTAAGCTTAATATAATTTACCTCTAGCTAAATCTATCTTTCTTTAAGCTAAAGATACCTTTTAAGCTATTAAAGCTTATATTCTTTAACCTCTAACTAAGCCTATTATATCTATAAATTCTAGACTTATAAATTAGAAGTAGCTATTCATTATAGTAGCCTAGATAGAAAGATAACTAGTTAGTAACTAGTCTAGAACTAGTTAAGGTAGGGACTTATAGTAATTATATACTTCTAGAATATATTAGTAAGTATTAATAATAGTATCTCTATAGAACTTACCTTAGTAGACTTAATAATAGGATACCTAGGTAAGGAGTTAGAGATCTAGAAAAGGTTAAAATAGACTAGTTACTAACTAGTTAGTAACTAGTTACTATATATACTTAGATAGAGACTTAGAATATAGCCTAAGATTAGAAAGATTAGAAAGAGTACTTTATAAGAAGGATAGATTTATATACCTTCTTAGGGTTAGTTAACATAGTATTTATAGAGTTAATATTCTAGAGAAGTTAGAAAAGATATAAGCTAACTAGTTAAGAACTAGTTCAGAACTAGATATACTTACTATAATCTTAAATATAGAATTAGTATTCTATTATAAGAGCTACCTCTTCTTCCTTTATAAGAGTATATTATACTAGAGGAGTTTAACTTAAAGAGAATATTATTAGGATCTCTAATATCCCCTTTATTCTAGTATTTTAGCTTCTAACTATCTAGGGGATATTAGTAACTAGTTAGTAACTAGTTAGGGACTAGTCTATACTCTACTAGGTAATATTATTCTAGTATTATATTACTATATTATTTAATTAATATAAATAATAGGTACCATAGGCCATTCATACCTAATACTAATTAATATTATATTAATTAAGGATATAGGACCTAATATAGTTAGTTAAGTATATTTAACTAGTTAGTAACTAGTTATAAACTAGTCTATAACTTACCTCTTTACTACCCCTAATAGTAACTTATAAACCCTTATAAAATAAGATTTATAGTAGCTCTGCTCAATAGTATTAGTAATATTTCTAATTTATTAAAAGAACTTAGAAGGTATTAATAAGTAGGCTTTATTTAAGTTAGCTATAATAATATAATAGTATTTATACTTAGCCTAAGCTATAATCTCTGGTAATTTATACTCTAGAACTAGTTAGTAACTAGTTTTATATAACTAGTTTAGAACTAGTTCTTACCTTAAAGAAGTTTAATAAGCTAATAGTATTTAGCTTCTATTTTATAATTAAGAAGGCTTCTTATCTTTATAAAAATAGTATAAAAAGAATTCTCTAGCTTATTTATATCTCCTACTATTCTAAGAAGTTTTAAAATAGTTTATAGAAAGTATATATAATAGAGAATTAAAATATTCTTTAATTACTATTATTAGGGTTAGTAAGTATTATTAATAGAGGTAAGGTAATACCTAAGACCTAGGATCTATTAATAACTAGTTAATAACTAGATTAGGACTAGTTAGGCCTACCTAATATCTACTTCCTATATATATTAATTATAATACCTTTAAACCTACTATTATAAAGATAGTAGAAGTTTACTAGCTTCTAGATAACTTTATCTATTAAGCTAAAGACTTATTTAAATAAAAGTTAATAGCTTTAGACTATTTCCTAGTTAATAAATACCTATAAGAGTATAAGAACTTACTAGTTAGTAACTAGTTAATAACTAGTTAGGGACTAGTCTACTTACTTTTTCTATATTAAGAAAGAAAGATTATAAAGATTACCTTATTAAACTCTCTCTTAATCCTTTTATAGGATATATTAATTTTAAAGCTATTAAGAGATCTTAGAATCTTAATCTACTAATTAAATCTATAGATAATTATAGTATAATCATCCTAGGTATAGACCCTCTAGATATAATTCTAGTAACTAGTTAATAACTAGTTTATAACTAGTTTAGGACTAGTTACCTACCTTAATCTCTAGCCTATAATCTATTTTATATAGAATATTATTAATATTCTAACTATAAGGATAAAGAAGGGCTTTTTTTTTTATAATAATAGTTATAAATTAGTCCTAATTTATAAAGCTATTATAAATTTAAGAAAGGGTCTAGCTATTATACTATTAATAGAACTATAAAAATAGAGGGCTCTAAAGAAAGATACCTATAACTAGTTAGTAACTAGTCTCTATTTTTATATCTATTTTAAAGTAAACTAGTTTATAACTAGTAGGTAACTAGTTAACTTACTTAAAGTAAGATCTAGATTCTATATTTACTTAATTAGATCTAGAATCTTATTTATAATAAGCTATAGTAGCTTATTTAGTAGAGGTAGTAGATAAGTATAAATACTAGTTAAGAGAAAGATAGTATAAAGGTATGCCTTAAGATCCTCTAGAATATAAATTCTAAATCTAATCTTATAGATTATTTTCTATATCTTTCTAGCTCTCTATAGATGGATAACCCCTAAAGAAATATTAGTCTAGTAGACTAATTAGTAACTAGTTAGTAACTAGTCTATAACTAGTAGTAACTTACTATACTATAGTTAGTAGGTTAAGTTTTATTTAATAACTTTATATAATCTAGGCTACTAATTAGAGCTATTAGATCTAAGAAGATCTCTTAAATAATTTAGATTAATATTTACTACCCTATTTATAAGGCTTATATAGAAATAACCTTAACAAGGACTTCTAGAATTTAAATAGATAATATAAGGTATTTTAGCTTAGGTGATTAACTAGACTAGTTAGTAACTAGTTACTAACTAGTCTAATCTATATAATATACTAACCTAAGTATTACTTAATCTTAATACTAGCTAATATATTACTATTTATTAAAGGTAGGTATTATCTTAATTAAATTACTATTTAATACTATAGAATATCCTAGGACTTAGTTAGTAACTAGTTATAAACTAGTTAGAAACTAATTCTTACCTATATATAGCTTACTCCTTAGGTACTAATTTAGAATTAGTAATTCTAGAGTATATCTCTAATATTTACTCTAGAATAGATAGTAAAACCTAAGTATAATAAATATTCTTTAGTTCTAGTAATAAATATTTACATACTTTTACCCCTATATAATAATAAATATATTTTTTAATATTATACTCTAGAAGTAGTAAAAAGGTTATTTAATATAAGCTCTCCTATTAATAAGTATATTATATCTAGACTAGTTAGTAACTAGTTAAAAACTAGTTAAGAACTAATACCTATATTATATAATAATTTCTTAAAGATTTCTAAGTTCTAGCTATAACTTTTTATAATATAAGTATAGCTATTTTTATTAGATCTTAAATATTCTAGTAAATAATTACTATACTTAATAAATTAAGTAGTATTTCCAGGCCTTATCCCTCTATATATAATAGGGATAATTAGTATAGGCTATAGACTAGTTAGTAACTAGTTAAGAATTAGTTAAACTTAATATCTTTATACTATCTTATCTAGATTACTACTTATAGTATTATATTAATATAAAATTACTTTATCAACTTTATTTAATAATTTATTATACTCTGATTCAGGTGTAAGAGATGATAAATTAATAAGAGAATTAATTACTATTTAATTATTCTTAAGATAATAAAAGTTATCTAAGAATGACATTATAAACTAGTTAAGAACTAGTTAAGGCTATAAGAAATAGTAAAAATTATTATAGAATATGAAATTAGATTTAGATATAAAAGATTGGGTAAGCTTTTATATTTAAGTTATGTGGGTTAGCTGACCTACTTTGGTTAGCTGAACTCCTTAGTAAAGGTTGGCTGACCTGTATCCTGCTCCCGTCGTACTCGGATACAGCAAGCCATTGGGACAAATCCGAAAAAACATCTGTAGGTCTGTGGGTATGTAAGACTTTTGATAGTTTCTGCCAGCAATAAGCACCCAACTATTTTTAGATTTCAATTTCTCTTCCCTTGGGTATATTAAATGATTTAAATTGTCATATGATAGGGATTCAAATCGTCATATAGTAGGGATTTAAATCGTCATATGGTAGGGATATCAAATGATTCTTTTCATCATATAGTAGGGATATCAAATGATTCAAATCATTATATAGTAGGGATATTAAATCCTTATATGCTAAGGTAGTGCCCTATATAGGTAGAATATATATATATATAGAAGGTCATAGGGGAACCTACCTACTAACACTGCATATTTAAAATATATATACCCAAGTATAGTAATATATGAATAATATAATTATTCAAATGATTCAAATCCCTACTATATAGTGATTCAAATCCCTACTATATGATGATTTGAATCATTTGATATCCCTACCATATGACGATTTAATCCCTACTATATAACAATTTGAATCCCTACAATATGATGATTTGAATCCCTACATAGTAAAAATACCAAATGGTATGGAAATGTAATCCTAGTTAGGCAGAACTCTGAGTGGTCTACATACTTAAACACCTACAGACGTTTTTTCGGATTTGTCTCAATGGCTTGCCGTACTCAGAATTCAACGTCAGTCGCACGCATCTAGAACATACTTTTATGTCTTTGCTTTTCCTAGGTTTATGCATTTATACCTTTGTTCCCCAATGAGCCCCAAATACCTAGGTAGAGAGAATGTTAAAACCTTCAGCGTAGAGCTAAACTCCGTAATACCTACTCCTCTAATAATAAAGTCCTCCGCATTGAGGCGTCTGGCTATTCCAGGGAGTAAGACTCTCCCATATGGTCGGTAACTGTACGCATGGTTCTAAGTCATACTAATCGTAGATTCGCAGTCGCGCAACCGAGCCTAGAAATGGTGTTATCAATCAGCTTCGAGCCTCCGACCAGAACCTCCCCGGGTTGTTCCGCTCCGACTACCCCCGCCAGATTATCGATTGATAAATCATTATCGCCACCCCTGACCTGTGCGTCACTTAACCAGCCTGTCTGCCTCTGCAGACATTGTTACACCATGCGCTGCAACAATGGTGCCAGTCACACCATTGACGCGACAAAAGGTACGCACAAGGCAAATCGTGCCATCAGTCCACTGAAAAGATGACCGGCTCATTCCGCGCAGTATGGGCGACCCTGATCACCAACACAAACTATCTCCCGGGCCTCTTCACCCTCGAGTACTCGCTACGCAAAACTGGGTCGAAGTACCCGCTCGTCGTGCTCTACACGGACTCATTCCCCGCTGAAGGACATGCCGCCGTCAACGCCCGTGGACTCCCGAAGCAGCGCGTCCCGCATCTCCTGCCTTCCCTTCCGAAAGAATATACCCATGATCCTCGATTTCACGATACGTGGACGAAGCTTACCGCGTTCTCACTTGTGGAGTATGAACGCGTGGTGCTACTGGATAGCGATATGCTGGTCATGCAAAACATGGATGAATTGATGGATTTGGAGCTGGATGCGCCGGAGTTAGGGGGGAAGGGAAATCGGGTGTTTGCGGCTAGCCATGCCTGTGTCTGCAATCCGTTGAAGAAACCCCATTATCCGAAGGACTGGTATGTCCATTTGTCTCGAGAGGTTCAATGAATGGTTGGAGCCGGATTGACAGAAGTCTTGTACAGGATCCCGGCCAACTGCGCGTTTACGTCACAGCATGCCACTCCCGACAGAGCCCAGATCATCGGAGCCCCGTCAGACCGTGGACTTGGACTCTGCAACTCAGGCCTCCTCGTCATCAATCCGTCGAAAGGTGTCTATGATAAGATTATCGACCAGCTCAACTCCCCCGCAACACTGACCTACACCTTCCCTGACCAAGATCTTCTCGCTGATGTCTTCCGTGGCCGATGGGTCGGCATACCGTACATATATAATGCGCTCAAGACATTACGTCGTAAGGGAGTCCACGACGCTATCTGGCGGGATGACAAGGTCAAAATTGTTCACTATATTCTCAGCCCGAAGCCGTGGGAAGAGGTTGACAGCGCTGCGGAGGGCCAAGGGGTGGTAAAAAGGCGGACGGCTAGTCTGGACCCTACACATGAGTGGTGGTGGCGGTTCACGGATGAAAGACGCGAGGACGAGAAGAAGAGGGGTGTGGCTGATACGTTCTAGTGCTGAGATACCCGTTTGTTTCGATACGATAGAGTAATTATAGAACGACTTACATTCTGCATTATCTAGTCGGCCATTTGGCTTGTCTTCGCAAGTCAGCAATGTGGCATATCTACACTCAGCGGAGGGATGCCTAAACCTGCCTCAGTCTCTCGAATAGCGCATTTGCTCTTCGATGTCGTAGGTTTCTGTGCGGCTAGGATTCATCCCATTCGGCAAGGTTCTCAATGTCTCATGGTCTCTATCTCCAGACATTCCAAAAAAGGACCTTCTTCACCCAGCCATATGGCCACACAGCTCATCAATGATCCTTCAACTCATGAGATATGTCAAGCCTGATGCTCCGCCCCCGAAGCCGCGAACCCAGCCAACCTCAATCTCCAGAGTTTAATGAGACGCTTCTTGGTGACAATGAGGTGTTTCAATTGCTGCAGAGAGCAGTGAATCTTGGAATCATAAACCAGACCTCTTTGGATACAGCAGCTAGTAGCTCTCGATTGCTGCCATTCCTGGGCCTCGAATCACTGCGTCAATGCGGGAGCCATATCAAAGTTCGTTCCGAGTCGGGCAGGAAGTGTACTCTGAGGAAAATTGGGCACGTTCCTCACTGTGAAGAGTCACGGAGCCCACCCGACGCTTTTGATTCATCTTTGAATTCGCTAAGCTCAAAGCCCCTCATACGGTTCTGAACGTCCTGAATAATTGGCTGAATGAGGGGAGCCAGACTGCATCCGTGGGGCGAAGGTGAATGACGTTCCTCCGCGACAGCAGTGCTGAACATCCTGGGCTGGGGTTTTTCTACAGTAGAATCACAGTATCGCACAGTAGGCGTCTTTTGTAGTATACTTGCAACTTGCACAAGGCTGACGTTGGGAATAGAGACCGCTGGGAGAGGAGGAAGCTGACCACCAGCATGGATCTGTTTGATGAAAAGACCCAGACGGAGAGCATCACAGACGTCTGAGCAATGCTTGCGACCATCGCGTAGATCAGCAACCAAATTGTAGGACATGTCAAGTGCAGACTTGACGCCATTCCGACGGTGCTCCTCAATTTTATCTAAATGCATATTTGTTCGTTAGCAGACTAGTTTTCAACTGAACCATGTGTGTCAAGGTATACCCAAAATTCGCTTAGGGATTGGGAGGTCACCAGGATCGATCCGTTGTTGGCTCTGGGTTGCCGCAATTTTTGTTGCTGAGGTAAATGCGAAAGGTTGTTGAAAGACCCAAGAGATGAAAATCCAGAGTATAACGTCCTTGCCGAGTGCGACGGGCATTTGTAGAAAAAAATTATTGAACCATACACCAGACACCACGTCCACCACCTCATAACACTCATAGTAATCTACCAACGCCGCGATCTCGGAAAGTGTTTGGAGAGTAACTTGTCGAGGAACATTGCGGCCACGCCCATGGATGATGTTCATGAGGATCAGCATAGCATGTACATCCCAACATTCAGTTTCTATCTCGACGCACTGCTTAGCAGCAAGGATTTGAGATTCCTTCCATGGACCATTAAACATCCTTCCGAATACGGGAGATGCAAGCGTCAGATGTTTGGATGATACTCTCACGCGTATCCGTTGGTCTCCCTTGGAATCTTTTGATGTTTCCTGGTGGCCAGCCGGCCGATTGCCAGACCCAGGTGTTTGAGGATCTGCTATGGCGACCTGTTTGGAAAATTCTAGTGAGATGTTCCCATTTGGAAAAGCAGTATTGCGATTTATAATTGAAAAGACAAGAACTATATCCCCATCGGGATCAAGTACGTGGTGTGCTCCAATCATGTCGTAGTTGCAGCCAAAGTTGGAGACGCGTGTCCTGGGTATCTCCGAATAAGATATCCGTGGACCTTACTACCGGATTGTTTTCTTATAATTGGTTACTGGGGTGACACGTGATCTAGGAGGTGCTGGTCGATTCTACCAATCGCACTGAGGGATTGCCAACCACTTTCTAACATCATGAGTATTGTTAGTGAAGCAGGATAGCCTGTCAAGCAGTAATGTCTGCAAAGCCTTCTATTGCTATTGCTTGTCCTCCCCTCCGGGGAAGCACAAGCCAGGCATGTTCGTATTTTGATGAGTCTATTGTTGTCAACGATATCCCATTTCGAGTACCTAGAACCTCATAATTTAGCTCGAGCCTGCCTCCAGTCGAATCATGATCGAGCTGCTCAATCCTGCTAGGTATGACAATGATACTCTTTTCTATGGCAGCTCCTTGAATTCTGCATATTCGTACCCTCTCATGTGCGAGGTCAGGTTGCTCAAGATAGGCTTTATCAGAGACTGTAAGGTGCAAGGATGCCCTGGGTGCTGATCATGATTGCGACGGCGTTTTGAAGTAACCTCGCGCCATGCTGGGCTCTTTATGTCGACAAGGAAGTCATTTAGTTGATAGAGACTAATACTAGGGATAGTGCCTTCATCTACCGGCCCTAGGAAGCCCTTCTCGTGTAGTTGTTTAGTGAGAGCGCCGAGTCGGAAGGAGTCGCATTCAAAGGAGCATGATTCTCGACCATCTCGCAGCTCGCTGACCAGACGACGAAGAGAGTCCAATGTAGTCTTGATGCCTTGTTCGCGTCTCTTTTCGATCGCATCTGATATTATTGTCAGAGCTCTGCCCTGCGTCTCATTTGTCATAGGGACGCTTACCTATAACGGGCTGCGGGATAGGCAAACCGATGGTGGATATTGGACCCTTGCTATACGTAACGGCGCAATTTGTTGCATAGCGGAATAAGTTAGTGAGTTGGAAAACCCAAGAGATCCAAATCCACTGAGCGAGTTCGTCACAGTTCATCATCACTCCAACCTGTAAAGGCCGAATCCACAACTGTACTGCGAGATGGATAACCTCGTGGCAGTTGTAATAGTCCGCGAGAGTGGAGATCTTTACCACCATCGCAAGGGTCACATTGCGAGGAATATCGGGGCCATATCCATGAATAACCTTCATCAATAACAGCATGGCGTCCATGTTCTGCCCATCCATCTCTATTTCCACGTAGCCGAGGCGAAGGCCCTGAGCTTCTTTCCATGGCCCATGCAACATCTTCTTGAAGACCGGAGAGGCTAGGGAAAGATGTTTTGACGAGACTCTCATTTTTACCACCCTGGTAGCTTTCGGGGCGTCAGTCATCCTATTGTCGAGCTGCTCAAATTTCTGCACTTTCGTACCAGCAACTGAAGTTGAGGACCTTCCGACCGAGCCATCAGTGACCTGGGCCGGTCTGGTGGACTCGTTCGGGACAGCGTTGGGGCCGGGAGCTTGATTCGCAGTGTCTGGATCAGCCGTGGTAAAAACGAGGATGACATCTCCGTCGGGATCTAACTCGTAATAGTCTTTTGTCATACTCATCATACTGTGAGTGTACAGAAAGGTGTTGGTGTTTGATGATCAGCGTCCGAGCCTGGAGACAAGTGAGAATATGAACCTGTACCTTTCAACACATCCACAATAATTCTGGACTGGTAGTCGCGTTTATCGATTTGAGGAAGGCTGATCTAGACGCGTCTGCAATTGTTATGACTTGTGGATAGAAAATGACGAAATATGCGGAGAAGAAAGGTTGGATCTGAGAAGAAGATGAAGATGAGTGAGATGTGAGCAGATGGGCTGTCAATAACATTCACTGTTCTCTGACTCCAAGGTCACCGTGTGTTGTGTCGAGAGCCCACAGAGATTTTATCAACATCTCTCTCCTTTTACTTCCTTACCTACAAGACATCTAGGTCCGTTCTCCCACAGAGCATCACATACTGTCCTCGGTGAACAGTGCCTTGCAATCTAGAACTGTCATCATTCCCATGCTTCTCGCAAAAGTTCCTGTCGTTTGTTTGAGACTTTATTAAACTCTTTATCACATGGAACAGCCCTGCTTCTTACGCGCTGGCACTATGGACAATGACCCTTACACACTCGACCCAAACGGCGATGTGATGCTCCTGTTCCCCAGTGTCAATAAAGCCTCTCCTAGTCAGAGCATGGAAACCAGCAGCCAGAGCTTTCCTTTCGCGACTCCGGCTACGCCCCTTGTAATCGACACGTCTGCCCCTGCAGCAGACGCCAACGCTGCTTATACCAGTTCTGACCCAGGAACTCTCTCACGCCAACCGCCAACCTCTGATGTTAGTGACACGAACGAAGCACATATGGAGAGTGGTCTCGTCGGCATGCGCGTCTCGTCAAGACATTTGTCCCTCGCCTCTCCCGTCTTCAACCGCATGTTCAACGGCAACTGGTTCGAAGGGCACGAGATCCGCTCTGAAGGTATTGCAGTTGTCATCATGGACATTTGGGACGTCGACACCACGCTCATCATCATGAACATCATGCATGGCTACGCGCCCAAGGCACCTCGCAAGGTTGATCTGGAAACACTAGCTAAAATCGCGATGATTGTTGATTATTACCAATGTCCTGGGGTTGTGGAGGTCTTTGCGGATATCTGGATCGATCAGTTGAAGAGTGACATGCCGAAGTCTTTTGGAAAGCCTGTTCTTCAATGGATATGCATAGCATGGGTGTTTCGCAAGCAGACCGAGTTCTCCGCAGCTACGCGGGTCGCCCTCGTCGAGAGTCCATCAGTGGTACAAACATACGGACTCCCTATTCCTAACAGACTGATTGGTTCGTATCGTCTTGAAAGCTACCTCAGCTATATTTCTTTGCTAATCAGGCCGCAGAAACAATCAACGAGTCTCGACAGCAGAGCATCAGGGAGGCTCTAGCCGCCATCGATCGAGTAATCGATGACCTGAGCTCTTCCACACACAGATGCTCTTTCGAATGCAGTTCAATACTTCTTGGTGCTCTGATGAAATTCTTGCGACTCTCCAATCTCATCTTTCCTGATCCAATGCCCCCTTACGAGAACCTGAGCGTTGGGTCCCTGACCAGAAGCATGGTCCTCTTTGCTCGATCTCCGCTCTGGGAGGCCAGATTGTCGACAAAGGGACGCGCCGAATGGCACAGCTGCAGACTAGGAACACTCCTGGATCCTATTCGCCAGGGTCTGGAAAGCAAGATGAATGGATTGAAGCTGGAAGACTTTGAATGAAGATGGAGCGTGGGAGATTCAGCAACTGAGTGTCAACAGTTACCATTTGGCTTGGTCAAACTGAACCTGACGTTTGAGTACATAAACATACTGTTTCCTCAGATTTTCTAATTTGATATGTGTGTCTTGCTCCTATTGCAAGGGAGACCAAGTCCATGAAATAGAAGCATACAAAGTTAATACTGCACCTGGCAATGGCCTCCTGCTGGTTTTCTTCTCCTTTGACAACGTTCATCTGTGTACTGGAGCGGTGTCTCGGATTTGTGGCCAGACTCCCACCCGAAACTCTTCATCTTGGCAAATCCTGACTGAAACGTACTCAAGCTTCAAAGATGTTTCATCTTGTTCTCCCTTGTCTACGCGAAGACTAACGCAGCCAATAGTGACACAGATACCACCTTCAACCCCGTTCGTCTCCTACAAACTCAAGTCGTTCAGTCCGAATCTAGATATGTCCTCTGACAATTCCCCAAGTGCATTCAATGCGTGGCTTGATGGAGCAACCATGATATTGATCCCGGACATGTCTGTCTCATTATGATTGGTATCCTGAATACGCGGTCAGAGACACCCAGTGGTTAGGGCCAGTTTGGACGAGGTCTAGAACTTGCACAACCCAAGCCACACGAGCAACCCGAACTAAAGTCAGTACACGATGAAACGGATATGAGACCGTACCCGACTTAGTTAGACCGCAAACAGTCGAGATCTAAGTTTGAGGGGAAGAGGTGGGTCAATATAGAGTTCACGAGGCGCCGGCTGGTGGTACACTACACCACGTGAGATACGACTACACTCAAAGTAAGACAAATGTGACAACGCAGCAGGTATCAAATCAATTGCACTCTAAATATCTTGATCAATTTATTGACATGGAGTTTTGTATTTTGGTAAAATCATCGTTGGTATAATCCTCGGCATAATCGTGAGCCGTATGAGTCGTGACTCGTAAAACAAGGCCTGCCTCGATGTGTTCCTGACAAACTTTCATATCCTCCAGGGGTAGAAAACGAGCGTACAAAGAGGAACGAGGAGATGTTCATGGCCAGCACACAGAGTGGCGGGAGCGCTTAACCCAGGGTGAGGGTGAAGGCGGCGCCGGTGCCGCAGGCACGAGTGTTGTGGTCATCGGGGAACTGGTAGGACTCGGCGCAGTTCACGTCGCCAGGGGCGCAGGTGGCCGTGGGGCAGCTGGCATCGTCAATGGAGACGCCGAAGCCGGCGGCGATGAGGGGAGACTGGGGAGAGAGGTTGATGGAGGAGAGATCCCAGAAGAGGGTCTCGCCGGCCTCGGTGTACTCGAACTGGAGGACGGAGGCGAGGTCGGCGCCGGTGGACATCTTGATGGAGACGCCGCCGCCGTTGGGGTTGGTGCGCCAGTTCTCGGTGTAGGAGGCGCCGGTGGGGATGGTCTGCATCTCGCTGCTGGAGTCGGAGACGGACCAGAGATAGACATTCTCGCTCATGTTGTTGACGATCTGGACGCCGCCGCTGGGGGCGCGGGAAGCGAGAGGGAGGGCCGAAGCAGTGAGAGCGAAGGCAGCAGCGAGGCTGAAGATCTTGGAGAAAGACATGATGATGATGTTGGTTGGAAGGAATGACAACAGTCTGATCTACAGAGAGCGACGAAGTAAAGGACAGTGGAGGATCAACCTCGAGTCAAAGAGTCAAAAGGAATGAATGACTTTGGTAGTGCTGAAGGATGGAAAAAGACTGAAACAACCTGGGGGGGCATGGCTGAATTTATCATCTTCAGTGAGCGATGGGAGTGGGCCATCTCCAAGGCGTTCGAGAATCTTTTAGGCACAAAAAATCAGAACGCCCTCAAAGCCTAAGCCTTGGGGGGAAGTGGAAGCAGAACCCATTCTTTGTCTGGCAAGAGGTGATTGGACGCCACGATATTGGATATAGATTCAAGAAACAGTGTGCCTGAAGGATTGCACGAATCATATTGAGAGGAACAGTCCAGATCTATTGCAAGCCCCACAGGCAGTCAAAATTTCTCAGTTAGCGCCGGCGCCAAACGCCATGAATGGTCTGGACGCCAACGGCACTTGGGTGGAAGATGAGGATACCTATCGCGAAGTCGAAGAAAGGGTTTTCACTTTTGCCTCCCATCGGCTTAATCCAGTTCTTATGTCCCGGTGTCCTTGCTACGAATCACATGTCATCAGAGACAGMAATAATTTTCCAAGATTCTGGTTGTGGCCTGCGCCTAGAGGCTATGATTATGGAAGTATGGTGCACAGGTACTCAGGCAGAAAAACAGCAAACACATCACTTACTTTTGTACCATCTCTCTTTATCTGTTTCATGCAGGTACAAAGAACCCGCGGACATATCACACCCTACCATGACACATCCCATGGAGCCGGGACAGGGAACAACGAAAAACTCTGAAAATTAGAGTTCAGGAACAATCAATTGCCATGTGTCCCACGGATTGCTACGTCATTTGGCATCTTCTCATTGGCCATTGCAAACCATTTTTCCCTTTCAGGCTAGACCAGTTCCTGTTCCACCGGCAGTCCAGACCCAGCCAAGGATTATGAGATGCCTCCAGCCAATCACAATTGTTACTAGTGACCTAAAGGAGTTTAGTGAGGTACAACACAGAAGCCATGCCCAACTGCCCGTACCTTCCTGTAAAGGTCTGCGGTCAGCCAGTGGCGATAATCATGGGCTGGTGTCCGGCTTCTGGCCCAGTTGAGCCATTTCAACGAGATGCCTCACCTTTCTTGCCTGCAGGTACCGGCGGTCTGTGGGCGAGATGAGTCAGCGTCCTAATACCGAGTTTGTCGCCCATGCACAGCCGAGGATTATTTTCCAGCACAGCAAGATGTGCTGGCATCCACTTGGTCCCGCGCCTGTTGGGTACCAGTGGCTGTGATAGTGGCTGCTTCACCAAGAACCTGGACACGGTTGACTGGGTGCGTCTGGCGGTCGCGCGAGTTGAGTTTTGGCTGTGAAAGCATCTACGAAGCTATTCCATGGGTGCAGGGGTGAGTCCTCTGGGATTTGTACATTAGTCCATCAGGAGCTGAATACCGCGGATACACCACTTCCCACGCCTGAGCAAGGTGGAATCAGTGTAACCCCCCATGGACCTAGAACTCATCTGGCCCAGAGGAGGACATCCTCTTGATTACTCATTGTTCTAGATTCCTTGGCGATATCTTTAGCTTGGAGTGATGGACAAGGGTCTCTCTACCAACAAACAAGGACTATTATGACATTGCGCTATCTGAGTCTATTCATTGTCTATAGCCCTGTAATCATAGTGACAACCACGGAAACAAGAGAAATATGTAACACAAGAGACCACTCAACCTGATATGCGCATCACCGTAGGTTCGCGATGCCTCGCAAGCCTGGCAATCAAGTCACCAACCGCTTTCGGCTTCTCCTCGACCGGATAATGCCCAGCACCATCTAGCCAAATTCCATAGGGGGCCCAATCAACCATGACCCGCGACTCAACAGCACGCACAAGAACATCCTTGCAGTCTTTCAGCAACGGATCCTTCTCCCCAAAAACAACAGCAACTTCGAACTGGTGCGCTCTCTCGCTAGATTTCCAGAAGCCCCGGATCTCGTGGTCGCGAACGGAAAGTCGCGCCTGAGCATTCAGATTGTCGAAGTTGGATGGTCCTGCGAGGCCCTCGACTAGTTTCCACAACCATGTGTATCGGAGACTTGTCAGGACTACGCGGGGTGTAGCCGGGGCCATATGCGAGAAGCGGTAGATGCTGGACTTGGCTTTTGCGGGGAGATTCCTGTAAGGCGCTGCGTAGCCGGTGACGTCTTTCTGTGAGATACTTGGAGACATGAAGCGCATGATTGCGGATTCCGGGACACGCCCGCCGAGAATCCCGGTCGTCATGAACCAAGTTGCGTATAGGAGGGCGTGATGCATGCTTAGCTCGCTGATGTGGGGAGGAAGGAAGGAGTTCAATAAGAAAAGTCTGGTGCAGGCTGATGTCGGGAGGCGAGGTAGTGTGCATAGAGCGACACAGCTGCACAAGTCAGCAGACAGGAAATGAACAATGGATGGTAGACTCACCCTCCCCAGTCGTGAGCCACGAGAGTAGCATTGTCAAGACCAGTGGATTCGAAGAATTGCTTCAAGGTACGCATGTGTAGCTCGAAGGTGATGGCTTCCGGACGGGTGATCTTGTCACTGCGACCATGTCCAAGCCAGTCCAGCGCATATACCTCGTGGCCTCGTTCCACAAGCGCGGGAAATACCTGCGCATCGGTCAGTTGGGCTCGATAGCAGTGGCAAATGGACATGAACCTACATTTCTCCACATATAGCTCCAACTTGGATTACCATGCAGAAAGACGATCGGCCGATGGGAGGCCTTGTTATCCGTAGCGATGCTGCGATAGCTCGGCTTCAGATGAACATATCGGGCCGTCGCGCCGCATACGTTAAACTCCTCCACATTGTCCCTCCATGGCATATCAGCCATCCAACCTTTGCCCTTTTGGTCGATCCGGATGATCTCATCATCTTTGAACTTGTACTTTCCCTCCAGCTGCGATTGAGCTAGCGCGTCTGCCCGCTGTCGGTATTGCTCCGCATCTTTCATAAGCGTTCGCCATCCGTTCGGGAATAGTAGCCGCGGTGCATTCCACAGAATCGTAGGCAAGACGCGATATGCGAGGCGCAGAAGGTAGAGTGGAAGGAGTGCAGAGGCCAAGAAAGCGCGATTGATTGTGAAGGATAATAGGAAGGCACTGAGGTAGCCCCAGGCTGTTAGAACCCGGGCAATCGATGCTGTGGCCAGCTCTTTGACCTTGCTGTATGCTGAAGTCATCTCAGCCGGAGGGTTGAACCGCTGATGTTCCGTAGAATTGTGCTATGTTGCGGCGATCTCGTATGAGCAGTTCAACTTTTATAATAGATTGTCGCTTTATTTTAGGGATGTGCTTGATTGAGCAATGTGGGAAACGACGCAGGAGGACTTGGTTTTGTGGGTGACGATGGTCCATCGCAATGACCGCGCGGTGACATCATCGTTGACCCTGATCGCATTCCGCATCTTCTCAACTCAACAATGTCGAAAGACACATTATAAAGTTGTTTAAGAGGAGAGAACTGCCTTGACCTTGTGTCGGACAAATAGTACCTGAAGGACGATGTACAAATATGGCACCGGATGACGTGCATATGAGTCCAGCTATATCGCATCTTTACGTCAAATTATCCCGTTTCTCTTGTATCCGTACCACACTTCGACGTAGACTTACCAATTCGGAAGTATATTGATTGAATTTTACCCTATATTTAGTTGAGGCCGGGAAGCTTCGACAATGGCTCTTGATATAAGATCTCGCGGTGTACCACAGTGATGGCCGCAATATAGATGGTTGATTCTCTCGGTATAAACATGCTGAACTTGGTCCAACTTTATATATCTTATTTGGTAGATGTAGAATGCAGTGAGGGAGTGTACTTCGTATATCTATTAAAATCATTTCGCTATTATCTTGTGCACTATCAATACATATAACGAGCGACATAACACTAATCATTATACATACATGACAAAATCGTGACCGAGTCGTTAGGTATTAGGAATTAAGATGCAATCGCGCTGGACATCGCGTAAAGTCGCGACATTATAAAAACAAACAGGGGATGTACATCCCTTGAACAGATGACCAACCAATAATGGGGCTTGGCTCGAAGTTGGTCCATGGTTTACGGCACTTTGGCGACAAGTGGCCGGTAACAGAGTCACCTTAGCACCAAGGAGCTTATGGGTTGACACCAGGGGCATCGAAAGGAGCTCGGCGACCCTCAGGATGCTTCTCGTGGGTGGGAGTCTCAACGCGTACGGCCCAGAGGTTCATCACTTCAAGACCGATGGCGAAGAAGGTAAAGATACTGACTGGTGTTAGCTACTGTATGGCTCATCTGTAATCGGACTACTTACAAGGCGAGGAAGATGAACGCCTCGTTAGCCTTCTTGAGCGAGCAGCTAGCACCGGGGGGAGCATTGGCAGCGCAGTTGTGCCAGTTGTAGTCTTGCGCAGAGAAGATGAACGCGGTCAACCACCTAAGCGAGTTAGTGTGTTAAGAAAGAATGTCCAAAGGGCAGCTTCACATACAGGTAGGAGAAGATGATGTCAATCGGCAAGACGAACTTGCTCAGGCGAGTCGGCATGAAGGGGGAAAGGAAGGCGGGCAGGAAAAAGACAACGGACAGCGTCGACTACTGCGAGTTAGTATATGCAGGTTGGTGAATAGAGACGGGTCAACATACGATGACTTCCCAGTAGATGGTGTGCTGTGTATGGGGCCACTTGTTGATGAAGTAGGAGGTGATGCCCATGACGATGACGGCGCTGGACCATTGCATAAAGCGCACCAGCAGAGAGACAGGACGAGTGATTGTTGTCGACACCATGATGCTGAATGTGTTTTGGCGATATCAAACTCCTCGACTGTGGTTGGGATCTGTGACGGCTTGACTTGGTGCTGAAGCTGCCGGCGAACAAGGACTGCTTTATTACTTCTGAGTTTCGAATTGAGCAAGACTCAGTTCGGAGGTATTTCCAACCCTTCATATATCATGGCGATGTCCAACTGGCCGCGGAAAAGTGAAGCTGTTATGTCATACCGGCATCAGCCGATGGAAATCATCGACGCACCAATACCATCGCACCATGCGATCATTGATCCCAGAAAATTTTGCAGCGGTCCATCATAAGCCTCGCCGTGATGGCAACACAGGTCATGTTGTACAATGTGATGGGTGTAAAGCTAGCAGCTGTCGAACCAGCCAGAAGATGGGCGGGTGGAGCAGTGACGCCATCCAGAGAGATGGGTTGATGTGCGCTCCCCTGGCTTCCACTGGCTGGCTGTCCGGATTTTGGATTTTTGGGATTGTCTGGAATCACCAATAATGCGGTGGAGATCAATCAGCCCTGCGAGGATAGCTTCTGTGCTCGTCGGTTTATCGTCAGTTTTACGTTGGGTCGTTATTGGTAGCGAGTCGTTCCTTGTTTATTTCGGGGTCAGTCTGTCCACGGTATCTCTGCAATTTATTTCGAGGCATGCAACATTGCATTTCATAATATCACCGTCAACACTCGACCGGTTCCTGATCCTGTTCTTACCTTCAGTATGTACTTTATCGATTGAATCAAGAATCCGAGGTGGGTAGCCCAGGTCGATCGCTGCGACCCGACGCATCCGTAGTCTAACCGGTGGGTCGCTTAACTCATACAAAAGCCCACTAGAAGATTCTTCTTGATATATCATGGTCACCAGATACTTCTTCTGAGTAATACGACTATTGCTGCTACGGTGCCGAGCTCCGAGAGCTTCTAAAGAAGGTTGCGCTTGGACATGTCTCAGTACTGCCCAAGTCTCTGTGCCCAAGTAGTCGCGCATCACTAGCAGAACTATATTACCTTATTACAGCACATCACTCAAACCAACCGTCCCTGCACATGACCTAGCATCATAAAGGGATTTCCCCCCTCACTAGTAACTGTTTCTCCTCAACGATCTGCTTGATGATCTCAACGTCGACTTTAAGGATTGTCGCAACAACATCTGCTGGCCTGGGCGCCAAGCTCGTCATCCAGTCCTTGCACGTTATGAAGCTTGTTCCGCGTTTTCCATCTGCCTTTCCCTAATCTTGGCGTGATCATACTCCTATGTGTGACGGACACATCAATGTAGACTCAAAGCTAGCGCGGAGTTTGATTGTGTGCTATTGTTTACTCAGAGAATGGTTGTCTCACTGTTGTGATTGTGTCAAACACATTGTAGGACGATCCTGCCAATGAAAGCTTGTCTTGGTAGCTTCGATACTGAGTCAGGAGAATGATTCATCTCTAGCAACTGATGGATTGTTCTAGAGCCTAAGTCTACAAGCCCGTCCGTTGAGTTCGTGCTCAGGCTGGATTAGACCTCATTCGTCAAATCAGTCATAGATCTGCAGATACCCCTCTGGCCAAGACTATCTCTCAGGGGCTGAAAGTATCTCGGAGTTCATCATTTTCCACGCCTAGGGCGGCAACCTGATGCTACGGAGGCGATCTTGACTTGATTATCGATTTGGTCTTTAGGAACTCCTTCTGCGGGCTCAAACGGAGTCGTCCACTTGGGCAGATCACAGCAGATATCTCGAGATGATCCAAATGGGAGGTCATACGGGCATCTTGCGTGCATCCGTCTGTCTCTGTTGAGATATACCCCTTGGTAGAGGCTGGAGACATCTAAAACAGACATAAATGGGACTCTGAGGTTAACAGGAGTATTGACTTTAGCAAAGTATGCGGATCGCGGTGGAGGCAAGCCGAACTCGAGTGGCGTTTGACCCGACGGATCGTGAGCATCCGTACTACTACTACCTAAGCTATATCGGTATGAGTGCTGGTTCTGTCGCCGTATCGGGATAGGGATGGAAATAGTCAAGCAATTACTGTTGTTAGTATAATAAGCACATATTGTATTTAATGTTCTATATCTTTTTGCCATTCAAGGGAGAAATAAAGTAGAAGCTGTTTAGGTTAGGACGAGCAGCAGTCCTAGATTGCATTACGTCGGGGTCATGCCTGCATGGTTGACATGTTTTTCGTCTTGCACGCTGAAAATGGTCGAATGAAAGCAGAGGAGTAAACGTTGGTGATATTGTTGAATGAAAAGCCAGTCATTTTTAATACAGAAGCGATGATTTGATAGACCGCTAGGCATGAATAGTGTTGATCCTATGGGGTTCCTCTTCACGGCATGTAAATATATATCTCTGTATCTCTGAGCTGAAAGAGCACTGGTATCTCGACCCAATACTCCTTGCAGGGATTGATCTCTGATGATTAGAGGATAACAGTATTTCTTGCTCATATTAACTAAAATTATCTAGATTATGAAGTCTAGGTTTATATGAATCGCTATTTAATCTCCGGGCTGCCGACCTATCAAACGAACAACCTTCCTACGCGGAAGAGGAATATACTTCACTTCATATTTTCTTGTGTAAATACTGGCAAGAAAGAGACTACTTTTCAGTTTCCTACGGCAACTGACAAACTGCCGAGGGTAATTTGGGGACCGACGCTTATGGTATTGTTTGTCCTAAAAAGGAATGTGAATCCGCTGTATGGTACCATTCTTAGGTAAGTCGGTCTGCGGGGTAATATGGCGGGTTGCTTTGAATGGGGCATGCAGACAACTTTTCTGTTGGTTGAGCAAAGATTAGCAGGATTTAGCCAGTTAGCAGACAGTTCTACCCCACGACATATTGGGCATTTATACACAGGATATCCTTCTATCTTGCAATGACAACTACTTTTGTTATTACGGACAACGGCGCGAGGCGATGGGAGTCGGAAAGGAAAGCGGGGGGTTTCCGAGGAGACTAGCCAGTCATTGCCAACGGTTTATATGTACAGTCAGCAGGATTAGCAATTCGTCATTGTGATTGGCTCAGACAAAGCGGGGAAATGTGTTTGATGATATCATAGGCTGATGGGAGCTGAGTAAGAAGGTCCAACCAGAAGAAAACGCTCTGGAATGCGGGGAAGCACCTGCTGATCGTGACTGTTATGCTGGGTTGAACGCGTTATTAATGAGACCTGGCCTAGACGAGGACAACTCGGCTTATAAGGTTTCATCTACCCCTCATCTTCTGTCATCTCCTGTCTTCCACGTTGATCATCAATATACCCCTGATAACAGCAAGAAAAAGCACATCATGACACAGGAAAAGTGTCCCTTCAAGGAGCAGCCCTCACAGCCCAATTTCGCTGGTGGCGGCACCCGCAACAAGGACTGGTGGCCTGACCAGCTGAAGCTCAACATCCTGCGCCAGCACACTGCCGTCTCCAACCCGCTGGACGCTGACTTCGATTATGCTGCCGCCTTTAAGAGCCTCGACTACGAGGCCCTGAAGAAGGACCTCCGTGCCCTGATGACCGACTCGCAGGAATGGTGGCCCGCCGACTTCGGTCACTATGGCGGTCTCTTCATCCGGATGGCCTGGCACAGCGCCGGAACCTACCGTGTCTTTGACGGTCGTGGCGGTGCCGGTCAGGGCCAGCAGCGATTTGCTCCCCTGAATAGCTGGCCTGACAATGTCAGTCTGGACAAAGCTCGCCGCCTTCTCTGGCCCATCAAGCAAAAGTACGGCAATAAGATCTCGTGGGCTGATCTGATGATCCTCACCGGTAACGTCGCCCTGGAGTCCATGGGCTTCAAGACCTTTGGCTTCGGCGGAGGTCGTCCAGACACCTGGGAGGCGGACGAGGCCACCTACTGGGGACGGGAGACCACCTGGCTGGGCAACGACGCGCGCTACCCGAAGGGATTTCCTGGATCCGACAAGCGGGGCACCGTCATTGCTGACGAGCCCTCACACAAGAGCACTCACTCGCGTGAGCTCGAGAACCCTTTGGCCGCCGCCCACATGGGTCTGATCTATGTCAACCCCGAGGGACCCGATGGTAACCCCGATCCCGTCGCGGCCGCTCACGACATCCGTGTTACCTTTGGCCGCATGGCCATGAACGACGAGGAGACAGTCGCCCTCATCGCTGGTGGCCACACCTTCGGCAAGACCCACGGTGCCGCCCCCCCAGACAACGTCGGCAAAGAGCCCGAAGCCGCCGGCCTGGAAGCCCAGGGCCTCGGCTGGGCGAACAAGCACGGCTCTGGCAAGGGTCCCGACACCATCACGAGCGGACTCGAGGTGACTTGGACCAAGACCCCGACCCAGTGGAACAACAACTTCCTCGAGTACCTGTTCAAGTTCGAGTGGGAGCTCACCAAGAGTCCCGCCGGCGCCCACCAGTGGGTCGCCAAGAACGCAGACGAGATCATTCCTGACGCCTACGATCCCTCCAAGAAGCGCAAGCCCACCATGCTCACCACCGACCTGTCGCTCCGCTTCGACCCCGCCTACGAGAAGATTGCCCGCCGCTTCCTCGAGCACCCGGATCAGTTCGCCGACGCCTTTGCCCGCGCCTGGTTCAAGCTCACCCACCGTGACATGGGCCCGCGCGCCCGCTACCTCGGCCCGGAGGTCCCGAGCGAGGTGCTGGTTTGGCAGGACCCCGTCCCCGCCGTGAACCACCCGCTCGTCGACGCTGCCGACATTGCCACGCTCAAGGACGAGATCCTCGCCTCCGGCGTGCCTGCTAGAAGCTTCATCTCCACCGCCTGGGCGGCCGCCTCCACCTTCCGCGGCAGCGACAAGCGTGGCGGGGCCAACGGCGCGCGCATCCGTCTCACCCCGCAGCGCGACTGGGAGGTCAACAACCAGCCCTGGCTGCGCGAGGCCCTCTCCGCGCTGGAGGCCGTCCAGTCGCGCTTCAACTCCCGCGGCGACAGCAAGAAGGTCTCACTGGCCGATCTGATCGTCCTGGCCGGCTGCGCCGCCGTCGAGAAGGCCGCGCAGGACGCCCGCCACCCGATGAAGGTGCCGTTCGTCCCCGGCCGCACGGACGCCTCCCAGGAGGAAACGGACGTCGAGTCCTTCAGCCACATGGAGCCCTTCGCTGATGGCTTCCGCAACTTCGCCAAGGGCCCCGCCCGCCCGCGTGCGGAGCACTACCTGGTCGACAAGGCGCAGCTGCTGGACCTCTCTGCGCCCGAGATGACCGTTCTGGTTGGTGGCCTGCGCGTGCTGAACACCAACTACGATGGCTCCGCGCACGGTGTCTTCACCTCCCGTCCTGGGGCTCTGTCGAACGACTTCTTCGTGAACCTGCTGGACATGAACACCGCATGGAAGGAGGCCGAGAATGGCGAGCTGTTCGAGGGAAGCGATCGCAAGACCGGTGGCAAGAAGTGGACGGCTACTCGCGCGGACCTGGTCTTCGGCTCGAATGCTGAGCTGCGTGCTATTGCGGAAGTGTATGCCAGCACTGATGGTGATATGAAGTTCGTCAAGGACTTTGTGGCGGCGTGGAACAAGGTTATGAACATGGATCGGTTCGATCTGAAGGGCAAGCAGAATATTCCCGCTCGTTTGTGATTTTCGACAGTTTTATGAGATATGCATCGCCTAGTGTATATGTTGTTTATGCGCAGTCCAAAATTGCCTATTGCCTATTGCCTAGTTAGGTACTTGAACAGCTTCAATGCAAGGCATAATAAGCGTCGATGCCACCTGTACGAACTGACATGGCCACTGTACTACTGGAGGATTGTAAAACGTGCAAACATGCTGATACCTATCTATATGGGTACCCAATTTGATTGCTCCAGTGGATACCCCAGACCTAATCTAACCTGGGATATGCCCTTTTGTGTATACAGTATATACATTAATGTCCATGCTATTGTATCTTTACTTCTCAACATCATCCATCAACATACAATAAACATGCCTCATCCCGGTAAGCCCATACTTATCAAAATCCAGCTCCATCAGTTCGGCATCACGAAACCCACACCTCCTGTAGACAATATACCCAGCCGGCGAAGCCTCCAACCAAGCAGGCAACCGGAGCCGTCTCGCCTCTTCCACCCCAACCATCAGCAACTGTGTCCCGATCCCTCGACCCTGGTAGTTCGGATGAACAACCAGAACTTGTAGAACTACACAATCAGCCCTCACCCACCACCCACATCGACAGCAAACACTGCAAGCAAAAACAACTCACTAGCAACCGCCCTCCCCCCAATCCACTTCGCCCTCATCCTCGCCTTCAAATCCTGAAAATCCAAATACACCTGCGGACACAGCGACGTCGCCGGCGGCGTGGTCCCCCGTTTCCGCGCCTCTTCTACTGCTTTCGCATACGCCTCGGAGTCGCGGTAGATACTCCACCACGACCAGCCCACGATCTGGCCCGATTCGGCGTCGATGGCTTTTGTGATCTGGACGTGTGGATCGTCGCGGATGGCTTGCTCCAGGTCGGTGGCGAAGGGGGGGTCGTCTTGCGTGAGAGGGCCGTACATTGTTTCCAGGAGGTCGTTGTTGGCGAATGCTGCGTTGTGGAGTTTGGCGAGGGTGAGGGCGTCGGTGGGGAGGGCGGGATGCAGGGAGATAGTGTTTGGGAGCATGGTTGTGGTGTTTCTTGAGGTAGGATGGATTGTGCAGTTATGAAGGCGGATGGTTTCAAGGGTTATTGGGGTTATAACTTGTATATGTTTAACTGTGGCCTAGGCGGGGGCTGCCGTCACCTTCCTAATTGGGACACCGATGAGGCTAGTGGGCAGTTCGTATTCGGTTGCAACGGGGATATACTGGTTAGTTTTGAGCATACGACATGTTCCTATTTGATGATTATGGTTGTTTGATTGCTGTTTATGCTAGATTAAGTCGAATATGTACTTCAGTTTATGATACATGGCATGATGATAGCAATGGCAAATTCCACGCTGTTAATGTGAATATTTTGGACTGCAGCAGCAGATTTGAAGCCCTGTTCGGGTCCGGATGAGTTTCACTATTACACAAATTCAATTAAGCTAAAATCCTCTTAAACCAATGGAGAGCGTACTACGTCTCAGACAGAACGCAGGTTTCTCTCAGGGCCTACAGTGGCCTGTTTGCATAATTTTTGACCGTAAGGTGCGCTGTGGCCATTCACGCAATAGAATTAAGACAAGAAAGGCAAAGATAGAACGCGATCGAAACGAAAGCAGACAGAGAGTTGAGGACCTCTCTCGAGATCGCTTCATTAGACCACGAACTGATTTTTGAGAATGAAAGGGGATTGACAGAGTTCAGCTCAGGTCAGGTCATTCAGGTGACATCGAGTAGGATCGATGCGCCGGGCGGAAGAAGGACGGTGGGTATCTTCTTAACAACGTGCTAAGCATCGCAACCATGCCCGAAATAGCACGCTCAGTAGGCACCTAAGCTCCTCAGTCGGGTTCGTGGTTATGAACTTATGACTCGGCAATAGATCGAGCTTGCTTCAGTCGGTGTAGCGCATAAATCTCCTCATCCAGACCTGGAGCGGGGCCCTCAACGATCAGACCCGGCGCAACCTGATTGATCGGGAGCGGAGCGACCGGTCCAGCTTTCACATCCAACTGCGTCTTCCACTGTACAAGCTGAGCAGACGAACTAGCATAGACGATCCGCCCTAAACCCGCATACGCGTGGGCAGCTGTGCACATTGGACAGTGCTCGCCAGAAGTGTAGACAGTGGCAGCGGCGCGGTCGGCGGGCGCCATGTGCTTTTGGGCCCAAACAGCCAGCGTGAATTCCGGGTGCAGGGTGATATCTGCTTCGGTCCTGATTCGGTTGCGGTCCTCTCTGAGGATCTTGCCCGTGGCATCCACGAGCACTGACCCAAACGGGTCATCGCCGGCATCAAGCGCTTCGCGGGCTAGCTCCACACACCGACGCAAGTAGCCAATATCTGTGCTAGACAGCATTTTGCTCTACTATTAAGGCAGTTGAGGATATTTAACACTTGGAAGGGTGTCAATCGGTGGCTTGGATGAAGAGCGCTTCCTGGGGTTGGAGCTCAAGTCTGTAAGGGTTGAGTGATTGCGATAGAAGTAGGACGCTTAGTGCTCGAGAGGTTGAGAGGTGGGAAGCGGAAGGGGAAGAGGGAAAATACAATCACATCATTCTGACTCAAAGTAGCTAGGGGCTTGGAATGCTGCTATAAGCGAGTGGACAAGAACGCTACAATAGGCCTGTGAGATAGATGGAGACGGCACGGAGGTCGGAGTTGTATGAACTATACGTCACACCTATGCCTATGTGTGAGAGAAGAAAGAACTATTCTTAAACAATTATTTCCGATGTATCCAAATACAGACTAGAATGGTTTGGGGGCCAAAACAACTCATATGTGACATCTGCTTGTGCGGAGGTTCCTGTGCGGGGCGCAGTCAACATAACTTGTATTTGCTGGGAATTAGAAGGAAAAACAGCTGGACGTCTTGCTTACCAAGAATATATAGTAGTAGGCTTGCCAACACGGCCTCTATAGGCCGCATGGATCCACTGTTTGTTTTGGAGATTTTATTAGGATCTAGGGCCTTCTTATAGCCTATTAGTACTTACTAGTATATCTCTTCTACTTCCACATTGTACGTCCCTGCCCATCGTTCACAAGACCAGGGAAGGTCCGTACTCATTGTGCAGGAAATGAAACCTTGACTTTTGACCCTTCCTGGTCTTATTTAAAAGGGACCATATCTGCAAGAAAGACACACGAAATATATTCTGTATACCAAGCTCTATTATGTTCTTGATTGAGCCTGGATTCACAACAGCCACAAACACAGCTTCGTCTTTGATTCCTCAATCAACCATTTGACCACCGTATTTATCATCATCGACCATGTGCTTCTTCACCCACGAGTTCACGGCATCCATATCACGGCATTGGACAGCAGAATCCCATTTGACGAAGGAGCCGGTCAATCTCTCATCCGGTGTCCTGTGAAGATACTCTGCAGTATAATGTTTTAAGCCAGCCTCATCAATGTAGCTATAATTCCGATTCCACCAGTAAACAAGTGAGATGTCCCCATGGCAGAGGATAGCTTGTCGGAGCACATCAAAACAATGGTCTGAAACGATAGATTCTTCAGTAAGCATCGGGTCTGGAGTAAAGCAGTAGCAAGTATGACTAGATGCGGGGGCATACTTATGTGATGTTCAATCTCATGAGTTGACGCGCCAGGGTAATAACGATCGGGATGAAACGACTTGCGAATTCGATTAAGACAATGTAATTGGTGGTAGACGCCCAATCCATACACGGAATATCCAGGATCGATGTATGTGTCGACTGACTCCGGCAGACCCTTCTCAATGGCCTTCTTTGTAGGTATCAGGATTGCGTGGTCGTGTTCTACTCCCACTGTCAGTAACCACGGTCAAATTTGCTTGTCCACAGCTTACCTCGCAGCCACCCGTTCCACGCCTCGTCCACCTCATCCGACGGAGAGGACTGGAAAATCTTGTTCGGTTTATAATGGGTATTATAGGAATGAACAACGCCATCCTCACGCAACGGTGCTTAAGAATAGTCATCAGATATGCATGCAGTTCGAGCAGGCCTGAAATCGTAGTCTGGATACTCACAATATGGAGGCTGTTCTGTGTCAGTGACGAAGTTCGATTTTTTGAGGAGACATATAGAGACAATGAACAGAACTAAGGAAAGCAGTGCATTGAAGAAGAAAACTAAGTTGACACAGGATCTAGAGTTCCAGTTTCCCCTGTTCCGGTGTATTGGTAGCCAAGTCCAGAGGAAGGCTTTTTTCTCAAGATTAATGGGTTCTCCCTCGTTGATATCCTCTGATGATCGGATTGGGGAGTAGCGTTTATTGTAAAAGAAAGTCATTTTAGTAGGTTTAGTTCAGCAATATCCTGCAGAAACATCTGAAATGTACAGAGGTGATATAGTACCAGAGATGGTGGAGGCATTAAATGCACAGAGGGTCCCATATGATTGAGTGGTCGCAGTAGCTTGCCTTACTGAGGAGCATGTATGCGTTGTACTACCACATTATGCAATTCCTACAATGGCAGGCTATATATGTACGCCCTGTCCTCTGCATGCAAGTTGTTCTAAGTAATCACACAAAAAAGAAAAAAAAATATATATATATATTTATTATACACAGAGCAGATCCAGCAACATTTTTCTGAACTAAAATAATATATGACATCTCTGTTCTCATGCATTGATGGTGGAGAGAGTTACTTATGATATACCACTCACATCTTCTGCTTTTTCTTATTAATTGGTGTGTCTTGAAGTGATCTGCAATCGCCCCCGTTGGTTAGGCTTTCTAGGTAGAGATCAGCCAGCAACTGCCCCAACGTCATTTGTCAATCGCGGTGCTTTTGGAATTGAAAGCGTGGACTATCTGTGACCTGTCTAATTCCCCTCCCTCCTCAACTTCAGCACCACCCCTTACCTTGTAATGTGATGTGATGCAGATTGTACCCTCCGCAGGTCAAAGTGAAATACAAGCGGGTGCATACAATTAACCGACAGAGTTTCCTAGTGTGCCCATCCTGAATAATTCAGAATGTGTTGATTTATTGGGTACATCTTATACATCTTCCCCCATACCATGGAGCTTTGCGAAATTTCTCTTTGATGTTTTAACCAGTAATTCCACAAATTTGGTTTCAATGTGGGTAAAATGACGATTTTAATTAGGGCTCTTCCGTTAATCAGCTTCATCTTAACCTGGTGCGAGGCCATTTCCCCCTCTAGTATAGCAACCGCTCAGCAGCATTCATCGGAAAAACAACACGGATCAAGTTCAGAACTCTGTCTTCTCGATGACATTTTCCGGCAATTTGATATCTGTACACCGCTCTATACCCCTTCTTTAGGTGCCTTATCTTCATACGGGGAGCTGGATCTCTGGCAAGGCACCTGTCATGGCGAATACTGCGTTTACACAGAACGGCAGTTCTGGAATGGACGTGGCATTTCCTTGGTAACTCGACCTGAAGTGATGCGAAACGCAGCTTTGAACGCAATAGTACAGAATTCTCGGCAACGAATTACGGTAAATGTCGAAAAAGAAGCCTTTGGGGAGGTTCAGATTCCCGGGAAAGGGGTAGGGGTGGTTGCTAAGCGATCTCTTCACAAAGGCGACTTGCTCATTTCGGAGCCTCCTTCATTGGTGGTACACCTAGACATGCGAGCCGCTGTCCCAGAGAAACAGCGCCTTCGAATGCAACTGGAGGGCGTGGATAGACTCCCGCTTTTGACGAAGTCGGAGACCATGGGATTGATGGGCCACTGGGGAGGGGACCCTGTGGAGGATATCTTGGACACGAACTCATTCACGGTCACTGTGCATGCAGCAAACGACCATCATGCATTGTTCATACAGACTTCAGTAAGTCTTTGCTTCCTCGAATACATAGCTCATATGGGACGATATCCTGATGTTCTTTATTCTAGAGGCTCAATCATGATTGCCGGCCAAAGTGAGAATATCCTTATCAAGAAGCACCTCAAATGCTTACTGCTATTGTCGGACAGTTGCATGTACACCTTTGACCCAAAAACCTTCACACAGAACATGTATACGATACGGGACATCAGTCCTGGCGAAGAGCTCACCATTTCATGTGTGTCGCTGAAGCCCAATCCCTAGAGCCCCGCAGATTACTGACTAACAATTGGCGTACTCGTAACCAGATATTGACCCTACAGTGACCCATAAAGAACGACAGGAGGCGATCAGCTTCTGGGGCTTCAATTGCTCTTGCCATACTTGCACGATGAGCCCAGAGGCCATTGAACAATCCGATGAAAGAATTCAGCGTATTAATCGCTACAAGAAATTACTCAATGACTGGTCTACACCTCAAAATAACGCAACTCCCGAAATGGCGAGGACGTTAGTGGACCTGTACACAAAGGAGAATCTTTGGTGTCACATTGCAGATGGCTACCGACTTGCAGCCCATGCATACAATGCCGTGCGAGACAGAGGGAATGCCTTGAGAATGGCTAATCTCGCATTTGGGTATGGTTTGCAGGCCTGGAGGTATATGGGACGCAAAATGATTGACATGCTGGACCTGATGACTAGCCCCGAAGAACATTGGACTTGGGGTCAGAGAGTCGTGATAGACACTGCCTGACTGGAGATTAAGATGCACAACAAATATATAGGATCGTCATATTTGTGAATTTTATACCCAAGGAGGAGTTTGTGGGAAGTCAAGCCCCCGGAATTGCTCCAAAGAAGATCTTGCAGGTGGATACTGCATTTCGGTCATAGATGTAAAACCTTTCTAGAATCTAACCTGCCCGAAGGTCGAACAATGTAGCGTCTGCGCCCTCGAGGTCGGTGCTGTACATGCCACTCTCATGCGCCTGTAACGAGTCCCGATAATTGCCACTGTTCCGCATCTCCAGCTGCATGTCCAGGTTCCTCGAAGAGACCGGTACCAGACGCAAGCAACAGTGGAGCCCAACAATGACGAGAAATATAATCGCTGTCAACGTCGCGGTTATGAACGCGAAACGGGGATTGCTGTAGTATAACTGAGAGCTAGAAGAGTGTCTGGTAATCGTCCCAATTCCGGCAGACGTGGAACTCGACCCAGCCTCATGGAGTATTTGTCCGTCCTTTGGGTGAGCAGTAGCAGTGAAAGATTGGTATTCCAAGGCTGAAGAAGGTATTACAACGGTTTCGGTGACACTGGGCTTGCCTGGAGCTTTCTCTTTGTAGCCACCTGGAAGAGGATGCAGCGGTTGCTGGCTATCATCAATGGCCTCACCCCAGAGGTTCAGGCGCCAGTTAATGAAAGTCCCCGTCCGTTTGTTGACATTTATATCTTGGACAATGATTGTCCATACTCCAATTCCCGTTTCGCCCCTGCATTATCTCAGTTCATGGCAGAACATAGAGGAGTTAGTCCAGTTTAGCTTACCAATGTGCCACAGACGTGAACTCCCAGTTGACATAGCCCGCGCGTTTGCGGTCAGGTACCCTTGGAGTGCTCAAATAGCTTATAGTCCCCTCGGGGCTAATAAGAGTGACGCTGATATCTCCGCGGCTTATATGGTCTATATTAATCGTGACAGTAACATGCTCTAGCCGTGCAATGTTGGCCGTCTGAATGATATCAGATGTCACATTAAAGGAATGCGATACCCCATTATGCCCCTCAGGAATTGCTGCATGCACCTACATGGCTGGAATTTAGACTTTGGAGTCATCGCCTTAAAAGATGGGGTACAGAGCACACATACTGCAAACCAGGGAGAATGATACCATGCCTGCCGCTTCACCAAATTCCAAGAACGAGCCTTCTGGACCAGACTGTATGCGTCGACCTTCCCATAACCCCAGTCATGGCTAAACATTCGGCCGCTTGATGTGGTTTGCCAGCTACCATCCTGTACATGAACCGGGACCGCGGTCTCAACGAGGAGGTACTGGACGTCCCGCCAGGTGAGTTTCGGTCGAGCGCTTAAAGCCAAAGCGATGACCCCTGCCACCAGTGGGCCAGCAGCCGAAGTGCCACTATGAAGGCTAAAGCATGTATCGACGCCGTTGTCGGTAGTGTATATACCTTCGCCAGAGCCACTACTGAAGGCAGACACCAGCAAGGCTGAACAAGATTCTGAGTAAGGGGGATGCTTGCCCATCCTGTCGATCGCCCCGACAGTAATACTGTATATACTATTAGCATATCCATCAAAGTTACAGTTATCGTCCTGAGAGGCGCCATTTCCAGCGGAGAAGACAAAGATAGAGCCTTTCCCGCCACGGCCATTTTGTACCCCGTTCACTATTGCTCGTTGAACTAGCACTGCTGGACCTTCCATGTGCATGCCGTCATCTGGTGGGCCCCATGAGCAAGAGTAGATGTCATTATGTTGGTAGTCATAGTTGATGGCCGCGGCCTGATGGATATCGTCAACTTTTGCAGAAAGCAAGCGAATCCCCGATACTCTGCTATTGTACGCCACTCCAATCCCGCAAACATCGTTCCTGGCTGCCGCTATTTCCCCGGCACATCGAGTACCGTGGTGGTCGTCTGGTAGGCGCGGTCTTGGTTCTGCGCCGCCGTCGTTGAAATCAAACGACCCTCCTGCGTAGTAGTTCTGTTGTAGATCGAGACTGTCCATATCTAAGCCGTCATCAACAATAGCCGTGGTGGCATTCTCCCCAGTGATGCCCTCAAGCCAGACACCAGTCACATTGAGGTCATTTCCCAGTTGTACGGGGTTAAAAAGATGCCATTGTTCACGGAACATGGGATCTTTTATGTTGAGCGCGTCTGCAACTTTTTGCTGTGCGCGGACTGCCTCCGGGTTCGGCTGGCCCTGCCAGAAAGAATCCAAAGACAACCCTGTCGGAACTCGCCTTTTTGCCAGTTCGGGGACGGTAAGTCTATCTGCCCAAAGGATCGCATCCCGAAATTCATCCAGGTGTTCATCTCGTTGAGTGTGAGTTCCTTGAGCCCACATCAAGCTGTCAATGCGTGGCCCGTTTTCCTTGGGCAAAGAAAAGGCATGGTGAGCCGGGAGCTCGCCGATGGACCCTTCGTACTCGGCGCCGAGTACATTTGCGACCTCATGCGGATCAGTACGGCTATCAAGCTGGAGAGCAAAGTACTCTCTGGTTTCATATGACCTGGGCTGCAGATTGGCAAGGACGACGCAAAGAAGAGCGAGGAATGGTACAATACTTCGGACCATTATATACATCTTGAAGGCATAGACTCATAGCAGCAGAGAATAAACCATTCATGGGTCATCTCACATGAATTGGAGATGTGATGGGCCTGAAACTGTGATTTACCACATTGGGGAGACTGTCCCTGTCTCTAGCATCTCAGTTGTTGCTAGTGTGTGGCGGAATGGTGTGGTGCGTGTGCATGAGAATGAACCAAGAAGATGGTCATGCACTACAAAGAGCATGTGACATGTATTACAATGCTCTCTGATGTATCATATGTGATGGAAAGAAGGGGCGGGATAGAAATTCACACTATTATATGTCTGCATGGTGCTAAAAGCTGTGGTGCCTTGCCGGTATGTGATATATCATTTTTTCAACCATGCTGATCGCCAATCCATCGCTCATCCTTCCGGTTTCAACACGCCGATTGCAGAGATTTTCATAGATGCATTCCGTCCTACCAATCACATGGGAGGTTAGATATACGCTGCGAGAATCAAACCTTCTTCCATGCAATTACAATTACCGCGGAATGGCCAACACATCACTTGCGAACTGCCGGTCAATTGTTGACCCCGCACGTTCGACCGGCCTCAGCAGTCAATTCTGGCGGTGGCGATGAGTATGACTACTTTATGTTTGTAGGTCTATGCACGAACATGTGGGGCGACAATAGCTGTAACTTTAAGACTAAGTTGTAGTACAAGCAGGAGAGGCGCGCAATTACGTGGCATTGACCTACTCGAGCATTATTCACTCCTGATGTTGCTATTGGTATAATCAATTGCAGTTGATAAGATTACTATCTATGGAAAAGAAGAAGACACCTCGCGGGTGCATGCTGAATAGAAAGACACTTGGATCTCAAATTCATGGAGTCTCAGATTACTTCAGTTTCATTCAACGACAGCTCAATGAGAGTAAGGAATGGATGTATCGAACAACAAAGCATGCTATCAATCTGCAGGTCCGATGCCGTAGACGAGGAAATTTATCCGTGGTATGTTGCGTTCCCAACAAGACGACGTATCAATGACTTGCTTAACTGTGACACCTGTGCTGTGAGCTTAAGCTTTCTAATTGCTCGCTGAAGTCTTAACTTACATTTCAGTCTACATCGTTTCGGGAACCCATCGAGACTTGAATTTAGGCCAGGGCCTCAGCCTCTTCCTCCTCGCCTCTGTAGGCGATCTTGAAGTTGGGGCGTTT